>NC_092875.1:164704105-165022021 GCF_028372415.1 Notamacropus eugenii | reverse complement strand
AGAGTTAAATGAATTATAGAAGGAAATAGACAGTAAACTGTACTGGAGGGAGGCTTCAAATTTACCCTCTCAGAGTTCAATAAATCTAACTGAAAGTTAATAAGAAGTCGAGAAGATTAATGAAACTTTAGAAAAAGTTAGATATAATAGAACTCTGGGGAAAAGAGAATGGGAATGGAAAGAAAAATATTTTTTTTTTATCATGGTATATGACAGCTTCAAAAAATTAACCATGTATTAATTAGGGCATAAAAACCATACAACCAAATGCAGAAAACTGAAAATGTTAAATGCATCATTTTTAGACCATAATGCAATAAAAGGTGCATTTAATAAAGGACTGTGGAAGCCTAGAATAAAAAATAATTTGAAACTAAACAATTTAATCCTAGAGAATGAGAGGGTCAAAGCAGAAATCAGAAATATCCAATAACTTCATTAAAGAGAATGAAATCAATGAGATTATTCAAGATTTGTTGGGAAGCAGCCAAAGTATTACATAGAGAAAAATGCATATCTCTAAATGTATAAATCAAAAAAAAAAAAAAGACAGCAGGTCAAAGAATTGAGTATACAACTAAAAAAGCTGAAAAAGAAAAAAAAATAAAACTCCCAATGAAATGTCAAAAAAGAAATCCTGAAAACCAAAAGAGAGATTATAAAATTGAAAGTTAAAAAAAGACATTGAACTAATAAATTCAATTAGGAGCTGGTTTTATGGGAGAAAAGATAAAATAGATAAGCAATTGGTAAATTTGATCTAAAAATAAGAAGAAAACTAAAGTACTAATATAAAAAAAAGGCTTAATGGACCACCAATGAAGATGAAATAGATGCAATTATTAGGAGTTATTTTGTCCAATTACATGCCTATAATCTGACCATCTAAGTGAAATGGAAGAATACTTAACAAAAATATAAACTATCTATATTAACAGAAGAGGAAATAGATTATTTAAATATCTTTACCTTAGTGAAGGAAATTAAACAAGCCATCAATGAGCTCCCTAAGAAAAAATTCCCAGCACCAGATGGATTTGCAAGTGAATCCTACCCAACATTTAAGGAACAGTTATTCCAATACTATGTAAACTATTTGATTAAATAGTTTTTTTTAAAAAAAATAAGACCTACAATATTGCTTTTTGACACAAATATAGTTTGATATTAATATTTGATATTACCTAAACCAGGAAGAGTAAACAGAGAAAGAAAACTATTGCCCAATTTTCTTAATGAATATTGATGTAAAATTTTTAAATAAGATATTAACAAGGAGATTGTGACAATATACCACAAAGATTATACACTATGACCAGGTAGGATTTATACCAGGAATTCAAGGATGGTTCAATATTGGGAAAACTATCACCATGATATCATGATATCACCATATCAATAACATAATAATAACAAAATCATATCATATAGATGCAGGAAAGCAAAATACATTGCCCATTTCTATTAAAAAACACCATCAAGTAGAGGAATAAATGGAGCTTTTCTTAAAATAAGTAGTATCTATGAAAAACCAAGAACAAGCATTATCTATAATGAGAATAAACTTGACGCCTTTCCAATAAGATCAGAGGTGAGGCAAGGACAGCCATTATCACCATTATCAATCAGTGTTGTCCTAGAAATGCTAGCTATAACAATAAGAGAAGAAAAGAAATTGAAGGAATTGGAATAGGCAATGAGGAAAGAAAACTATAACTCTTTTTAAATGATATGATGGTATACTTAGAGAATCTTGGAGAATCAACTAAAAAACTAGTTGAAATAATTCACAATTTCAGCAAAGTTGCCATATATAAAGTAAGCCCATGTAAATCATCAGCATTTCTACATGGTACCAACAAAACCCAACAGTAAGAAACAGAAAGAGAAATTCCATAAATTGTAGACAATATAAAAGTCCTTTTCACATAAAGACAGATCTAAATAATTAGAAGAGTCCTTATCGCAAAGACAAAGAAAAGGGAAATGAATTTATTTATACAAAAGTATTTATAGCAGCTCTTTTGTGGTGGCAATGAATTGAAAATTGTGAGAATGTCCATCAATTGGAGAATGGCTGAACAAGTTGTGGTATATGATTGTGATGGAATACTATAAGAAATAACCAGTGCAGTAATAACAATAAAGTAAGGATGATCAACTGTAAAAGACTTAGCTAATCTGATCAAAGCAACTATGTCAGACCATACTAATTTATCCATGATGAAAAATGCTATCCACCTCCCGAGAAAGAGTCAGTGAATTCTAAGTACCAATTAAAGCCAATTAAAAACTTTATTTTCACTGTTTTTGTTGTTTTATTATTTTTTTTACTTATCTTTTGTAACATGACTAATATGGAAATGTTTTGCATGACTCCATACATTTAATCAATGTTAAATTGTTTGCCTTTTCAAGAAGGGTATAGGGTGGGTGGGAAGGAGACAATTTAGAATTCAGTATTTTTTTAAATGTTAAAATTTCTATACATAATTGGGAAATATTTAATGAAGTAATTAAAATATATTTAAGGGGAAAAAGTAATAGGAAGTCCTTCAGGCAGTCACCAAGACTTCTTAATGTATGGTAATCATTGTCCTCTTGAAATACACATCAAAGTAGGCATGCAAGGGAACACCATTAAGTTGCTTCAGAAAATAGAATGATCTACATCACCATCACTTTGAAGTAGATTATTTACCAGCCACAGAAAGCTTATATGCTGAAAGATATTTATGGAGAGATGTGTATCAAAGACCATCAAAGAATTCTGTTATTTCTATAGCACAGTGTAAACAATGATAAAATGAGCAAGAGAAGTGGAGGTAAGGAGTAGAAAAGAGTTAAACCAATGTGGTTTTTTGAAAGCTATAAGCTAGAAAACGGCTTTAATGTAACTTTAAAGTCCATATCAATCTAAAAAGCTACAGAGTAATTTGAGAATTCTGGAGCTAAGAGATGTCCACTAGATACAACTAATGCATCCCACACTTCTGGAACAATTGCATAATCTTTATTTTTAATTGATACTTTAATATTTCAGGAATCTATAATTTTGTCTGTATGAATACTCCCTCCTCTGAAGTAGATTCCAACACACCCACAAATTAAAAGATGGTCTTTGTGAATTATTGAAACAACAACAGAAAAGACATCACTCTGTGAGAAAACTATTAATGAAACTTACAATTCATCTAGGCTGTCCCTACAAAAAAGAATATTCATTTAATAACCTATAAACATGAACTTGAGAAGAAAATGCCAAACTACTCCAGTGTCTTGGCCAACAAAACCCTCATTGAGGTTATAAAGAGTAGGACAAGACTGAACAAAACATAAAACCTTTTATTTAGAACTTTAAGATTTGTAAAGTATATTACAAGTATTATGTCATTTTATCCTCACAACAAAACTAGGAGACAAAGGGCATTATCATCTCCATTTTGCATAAAAGGAGACTGTTACTGAAGGAAGTGAAATGACTTACCTAGGGTCATGCAGCTAGTTATTATGTGAGGTAGATTTTATACTCAGGATTACCTAACTCCACAGCCAGTGCACTAACTTTTGGGACAATTTGCATATCCAGACCCACTTTCTCTCTTCTGAGCTATCGTCATATATCTCTAAATTCTTCTTAGACATCTAGACTGAAATGTCCCTTAAGCATCTCAAACTGAATGTGTCCAAGATGGAATTCACTGTCTTTCCCCTCAAATGCTTTCTTCTCCCTAACTTCCCTATTACTGTGAGGGGCATCATCATCCTAGTTACCCAGGTTCACAACCACTGTATTATCTTTGACTTTTTACTCACATTCACTCTACGTATCTAATACATTGCCAAATTTTGTCATTTATAATTTAACCTCTCTCACAAGCATCCCTACTTATATACCCTAGCATAAGCCCACATCACTTCTTTACTGGACTACTATAGTAACCTTCAGACTGCTCTCCCAGACTCGAGGTTTTCCTCCTCTGCCATCTATTCCATTTGGAATCTATCCATTTGGCTGCCAATGTGATTTTTCTAAAGCACAAAACTGATAATGTCACCCTTCCCACCCTTTCTTTGGAAGAAGCAATATACATTAATTAATTAATATTATTATTACTATGTTCCAAACATTCTGCTAAATGCTTTACAAATATTATCTCATTTGATGCTCACAACAACCCTGTGAGGTAGGTGTTGTTATTATGTTCATTTTAACAGGTGAGGAAATTGGGGCATATGGACATTAAGTGACTTGCTCAGTGTCACATAGCTAGGATTTGAACTCAGGTCTTGTCTCTGCTTCTACTTAATGAGCCCTGGTGGCTCTCTTTTCTTGGATCAAGTATAGTCTTCTGGTTGACAATTAAAGCTCCTTATAACTTAATCCCTTCTTACCTTGTGAGCCACATTACACCTTACTCCCCTCCATGTACTTTTTAATTAATTAATTCTGGGTTACTTCTAGTTACACAAACATGACACTCCATTTTGAATCTTTCTGTCTTTGCAATAACTCTCTCCCATGTTTGAAATGTTCTTCCCACTCACTTCAACCAAATCACATTCTCTATATGCTAGTGCTTCCCTTTTCAGATTTATCAAGTCACTTGCATGTTGTCTCCACACCTGTGATGTTTTTTCTTCGAGGGCAAGGATTGTGCTTTGATATTTCTTGTACCCATGGCTCCTAACACAGTATCTGGCTTATAACTACTTGAAAAACATTTGTTAAGTAACTAATAAATTCCAAGCTCAGAGGCAGTATGGGAATGGCATCAGAAAGCCTGAGTTCTAGCCTTCACTCTACCGCTTCCTACCTGTATGTCCTCTAATAATAACTGATCTTCTCTAGCCCTGAGTTTCTCTAATAAAAAAATGAAAGTAATAATAATTCACATACTTGTTATAAAGACAATACTTTGCAAAGTATAAAATGGTATCTGAATGTAAACTATGATTAACCCTGTCAAAAAAAAGAAAATGAAATCAGACTGGTATGATTTCTTCTTAATGAGCCCATGCAAGCTCATAGTAATCACCACTATCTTTTCTATGGGCCCACAAATCATCATTTTAATAATATATCCTAGAATTTTGCTGAGAGTTCAAATCAAGCTCATCATTTGACTTACCTTCTTTCCACTTTTCAAAACTGTGAAAGTTTTGTCCATTTTTATTCATGTAACATTCTTTTTCTCAGTAATTTTTAGAAAGTAATTTATATTTCTTTAATAAGAATTGCATGCTTTTCAGGACCCATTGATTTAGTCAATCTAGAACTACCTAAACAATGGTAAGCTCCTTACTTATTTTCATTTTTAATTTCATATTAGTGTTTATTAATGTATGGTGTATTTCCCCCCGACTATATTATAATGTCCATTGTACACAACCTAGTGTTCTACATATAGTCAGCACTCAAGTTCTTCTCAGTAATAGCATTACTGATAATGAAAAGAAATGACTTACCTTGTGGTCTCTGGACTGACTCATGAACTAGATATGGAATAAATTTCTAAAACCTCAGTGGTGGGCTAAAATATATAATAAATCTAGTTCTATTTTTAATCTAAATATTAGAAATATTTTTGTTTGAACTAGGAGAGCAACTTAGTATTTGGAATTTTAAAAATTCTGTTCCTTTAAAGGCACGTTTTAGATTATTAAAAGAATAACTTAGTAATGATGACTGCTCATGCAAATACACTCTGCTAGTCTTCTAGTCACCAGGATCCAAAAGCTGTGGGGGATTTTGCCTTCTAATTATCATTATCACTGATTTGAATGCAGGATACTTATGTACATTCAGAGCTTAAGGCTTTGGAAGCTATGGGTGTAAGCCTGTGCATAGTCCTTGCAACCAAGGGATAATTAAAAAAAAATGCTGTCTCTTAAAAGGGAATAGTTTGTATTTTTGAGCCACTAACTAACCAGAATGTTCTACTTGGATCAGACATAGCTTAAGGTTATGCTCAGTGAAATTATTTCTTTTTGTTTCTGAACCATGACAGAAATTCCAAATGATAGGCAACCTCCAATATGTCAACGGATGTGTGATATTATCAATGTAAGTTTAACCTCCACTTATGCAGATTATAACCCATTCATACTTGCCCATCCTGTGATGCCTATGCATCAACAAGTGTGACATCATCAGCCTAACGATTTCAAAACATTCCTAATGAAATATGAGTTGAGATCCTTGGGAATTATATTAGTTCCATGGCATCATCATCATCAAATTTCACACTTCTTTAATTTGGTAAAGTACTTTACATATATCACATTTCACCCTCACAACAGCTCTAGGAGGTAGGTCCTACTATTGGTCATTTAAAGATGAAGAAATTGAGGCAGACAGAGGTTAAGTGACTTTTGCAGGGACACCTTGAGTAATTGTTTGAGGCTGGATTTGAAATTAGATGTTTCTGACTCCTGGTTCAATATTCTATCCATTGTACCATGCAATTTATAGGAAAGATTAGAGAATTACAAACTGAAGATATGGATTTAAATCCTTTCTCTGCAAATCCCTGCTTCCATGACCTTAGACATGTCACGTAACCACTTGCCCTTATTTAGTTCATTTATAAAATTAGAGGGTTAGACATGATCACTCATGTCCCTAAGTTAGAAATCTTATCATCTGAAATATAAAGAGGGAATTTATAAAAATAAAGGGAAAGGGTGACCTTAATATTACAGTCCATAATTTGTACCAATGAATGAGTGAGGAAAAATGTTTTTCCTTCAAAATTGACATTCAATATAGGCAAAGTCCATAATACAAAAACAAATTCAAGAATTTAATCTTTCATCTAACTCACCCAAAGTAAATTAATTTACTCTTGTTTGAATTTCCTGGCAAATAAAACAAAGAACTTGGTACAGTACTGAGTACTTAGTAGCAATTTAGCAAAGGTTTGTAGATTGATTGGTGACCTCCATTTGAATAAAAGAAGTTATGGTGACAAAAAAGAAGTACAAAGAGTAAAAGGTTATATAAACTGCAGATATCTCCAGTCCACAAACATCAGATAATAAATGTTAAAGTTATAAACTGATTATCATGTTCACATCAACCTTGTGAGACAGGCTAAAAAATATCATTATTCCCACTTTAAAGATGAAGAAATTGAAGTTTGGGGAGGGAGGTAGTGACTTTCTGATGGCCATCCATTTATGAAGCATCAAAGGCAGAATTGGAAACCAGCTCTTTTTCATTCAAAGTCCATGATCCATGATTAGGAGGTAATTGTTTACTTTATAAATCATCTATAGGCTGCCATAAAATCATGACCTTCTTTGTAAAATTGTAATAACTCAATTAAAAAATGACATTAATGAACAGCTTTCTAAAGAAACACATTTATGATATAAATGAAGTTGTTCTCCAAGATGTGCAATGGATAGGTAGCAATATGACCAATACTAGTCCCTTTTCTTCCCTTTTGTAAGTTCTGTAACTTTTCTATCCATCTAGGAAAGGGGTGGGGAATCTGCAGCCTTGACGCCACTTGTGGCCTTCTAGGTCCATGGGTGCAGACTTTTGACTCAGTTCAAGTTTTACAGAACAATTCTCATTATTAAAGGGATTTGTTCTGTGAAGTTTGGATTCAGTCAAAGGGCACACTTGTGGACCTAGAGGGCCACATGTGGCCTCGAAGCTGCAGGTTCCCCACCCCTGACCTAGGGCAATGTTTAACCTTTTTTTGAATGCCACAGATCCCTTAAGCATCATAACAAAAATTTCTCAGAATAATGTTCTTAAGTGCATAAGAATGTACATAGAATTACAAAGGAAGCCAATTACTTTGAAACAATTACCCAAATATTAACTTCTCCCTCCAAAAAGTTCATAAATCTAATCTAGGGTGTGGTTTCCAGATTATTTAATCAGAATAAACTTCATTTTACCTGCCTCCCACATCTTACTTCCACAAAACTTTTTTCTTTCATCCCAATCCCTGTTATGCTTCCTAATTAATCAGGTTTCCTTATACAGTTAAAAATGAATGCTTTATTGAAGTAACAATACTTAGTTAAAAAAAAAGATAAAGGACAGTCAGCATCAAGTTCCACTGAGCCACTCATATGATCAGAAGTTTAGTTTTCCTACACAAATCACCTAGTTCCAACCAAGCAGAGTGAGTATATCCAAAACTTGGGAAACTCATTTGCCCCATTACTTCAAGAAACACATGCACATTCTGGGAATCTCTTTGCTCTGCCCAGTTCACTACTGCCTTAGATTTGCCTCTGTTCCACTGTTTTCCTTGTTATCCTGGTTCCCAATCACCTCCTTATTTTGGCTCATCTTGCTGTATCCATTGAGTCCTTTAGGATCTTGGTTTGTTTCTCCAAATGACATGAGACCTTGTTATTAAGGCTTTAGTGCAGAAAAATGACTGGATAATGCCATAGTCTAATCAATTTTTTTTACCTCTCAATTCACTTAGAAAACTCTGTATTCTTCTCTGATATTTCACGCCCCACCAGATCTATACCCACGTTTCCCTGAAAACAAGGCAAATGAAATTTATATCAGAAGGACATAGTTAAGTATGTTAATTTTTTTAAATCAACAATATTTTTACATGTGAAAAACTCATGACACATTTAAATCAACTCTATTCATTTCTCCTTCCTCTGTTTCATGTATCACACTAAAATGAAAGGGCCCACTCAGACATGAGTCAAAACTTTTGTATAAGGGATTCCTGCAAGGGACTAGAGCTTGAACCTGATGACCATGTGGTCCTTTCAAACTCCAAGAATCTATACAATTACGGCTAAAACAGTGATTTAAAATGTATGTAATATAGATAAAAGCTATGACTCTCATGATATTTACTAATTATTACCACTCTTGCTAAAATTATGTGCTCTGTATTTGAATGTATCTTTTCTTAGCTCTTCTTCAACTCAGTTCTATGCAGAATATTGCATTTCAGGGTCTTTTTTGTCTTTAATTTGCTTTTGTTAGTATCACTGTTTGTAGCCTTTTCACACACCCACACCCACACCCACACCCACACACACACACACACACACACACACACACAATTTTAAAAAGAAAGAAACTGTTCCCCAGAACTACTAGTATCTGTGTGTATTTTCAGGGAAAGATACAACTTTAATGGCCTAAAAGATGAGATCCTGACTGGAAGTGAGAGGCAGTACATCTGGGAATGAAGGCACAACCTTAGACAGCTTGTTTCCAGCATTACAGTCACATGGAAACTACTTCCAGAGGCAACGACAACGATAACATTTGATACACACCACCAAGGAAATTTAGATATTTCTAGGATACAGAGTGGGGAAGGGAAGGTTGCCCAGTAGGAAAAAGAAGGGGCTATTGATAAGTGATCTATGATACAGCTGAGAAAATTCCATGAGTTTGTCAAATTCAGTTAACAGGACATTACTACTTATAAACAAGCTCTCCTCTATGTGGATGATGGGGGTTCAAATTTCCCAAACCATAAAGGTAACTATGGAAAAACATCTCAGTATCTCAGAGTTGGAAGGAACCTTAGAGAACATCTAGCCCAAGCAATACCTGAACAATAACGTCTTTACAAGACACAAATGGCCATTCATCCCTTGTGGGAATTTCTCTAGGGAGGGGGAGACAGGGGGAGTTAACAGCTTCCCAAGACATACCATTGCAGTTTGGAATACTTTGAATTTTTAGGAATGTTTTCTTTATCCAAAGTCTAAATCTGTCTTTCTGCAGTGTTGACCCAGGACTCCTGGTTCTGCCTTCTGGAGCCAAACAGAACAAATTTAATTCCTCTTTGATATGGTAGTCCTCCAGACAATCAAAGGTAGTGATCAAGTTCGTTCTCCTGAAGTCTGTTTTGCTCCAGGCTAAACAATTCCAGTTAAGTCAGTCGCTCATCATATGCTGCAGTCTTCCCTTCTCAGCTTTTTGTGACTATGTACACACTCCTATTCTTGGAATTTTTTCCCCTCATCTCTGTTAGAGTTTTCTTGTTTCCTCCAAGACACAGTTCAAGTGCCGTATTCCACACAAAATCTCTCCTAGTTCCTCCAGTTCTTACGATTTGACCCCAAATTACTTTATGTTAAATACATCTATACATATATACATGTATACATATGTACATATATATGTATACACACTGACAAATATATATAATTTCTATTTGATATTGAATTCTCTGTTTATAGATGTCCTACCTCTTCCCCCACCTCCAGTAGAATGTAACAAATATAAGGTCCTTGAAGGCTAAAACAGTTTCATTTAATGACCTTGGTGTGCCCTGGTATATGATTCAATTATATTCTCTGCATTGACAATTCTCAAATCATTTACCTAGCCCTAACATCTCTCCTAACCTACAGATTTCAATATCCAACTTCCTATTGGACATCTCAAACTAAATGTCCAATAGACATCTTAAACTCAACATATCTAAAACTGAATTTCTTTACTTCTATATTGCTGTTGAGGTTTCAGCCTCACTTCCTCAAACCTATATTGAATCTGCTGCCAAGTCCTATTGATTTTACCTTCATACCATTTCTTAAATATATCCCCTTCCTTTCACTGACAGTGGTCCTACACTGGTCCAGGCTCTCATCACCTTATGTCTAGATTACTGTGATAACTTGCTTTTGGTCTGCCTGCTTCTAGTATCTTCTAGTCTACTCTATCTTCCACTCAGTTTTCAAATTGGTCTTCCTAAAGTATAATTCAGACCATCTCTCTCTCTCTCTCTCTCTCTCTCTCTCTCTCTCTCTCTCTCTCTCTCTCTCTCTCTCTCTCTCTCTCTTTCTCTCTCTCTCTCACACACACATACACACACACACACACACACACATACACACACACACACATTCTGATAAGGAAACATAGCACATATAGAGAAATGATGACCAAGAAGAAGTATTTTGGTGTTATTTGGTAATTAATTGAAAAATCTTTACCAGGGATGGTAATATCATTTGATTAATGTTCTTTAAGCTAGGGCACCAAGGTGGAGTCAGGAATCCAGCCCTGGAGTCAGGAAGACCTGAGTTTGAATTCAGCCTCAGACATTTACTAGCTGTGTGACTCAGGGCAAGTCACTTAACCCTGTTTTCCTTAGTTTCCTCATCTGCAAAATGAGCTGGAGAAGGAAATGGCAAACCACTCCAGTATCTTTGCCAAGAAAACACCAGAGTCACAGAGAATCAGAAATGCCTAAAAATGACTCAATGACAACAATTTAGAGTTGGAAGGGACAAGGTGGTCACGTGGGGACATGCCATGGAAATAGCCAGGAAGTATTGTGTTCCATGGAAGAAAGTCAACTGGATCCAGTTCGATTGAATGACTGCTTACTAATCAGAATTTAGGGTCTCAGGAATGGAAATCTGAGTGTGTTTTCAGAATAGAAGTAGAGACAGGAATGAAGGCAACATGTTATGAAGATTGCTAGGAAGGGGCAGTGGGCCTGGATCTTGTCAAGATGAGGGAAATGCTCATCAATCAGAGTTTAGCATCCTAGGGTGGGAGTCCTATTTCTAGACTGAAATAAAGATAGAGAGTAAGGCTAACGAGGCGTGGCTTAGGGATATCCAGGAAGATAAAGTCCAATTTTGCACTTCCAAATCCATGATCCTATAATCCCTTTACTTTCCTGGACACCCTCCTCTGGAATGTTACTAATTTATCAATGTCCAAGAACACTATCTTTGGATACTTACATGGTGACATGTGTTCTAAAAGTATTGGAATTGTTCTTAGAGTTCATAAGATTGAATCTTGGGTTTGCTCCTGGCTACATATGTATTATAGTCAATTCATATCTTTCTGGTTCTGAGACTTTTCATAAGTGAAACAAGGCTGTTGGAAAGTTGATTTTTAATGTCTTTAATGGTTCTAAATCCTATAGTTTTGTGATGACCTTGGTTCAAACACATGACTCTCTAAGTCTCTATTAAATGAGGTAATCCTACTTATACTTTTTATCTTATTGAGTTAACTGGGTGGGGGAAAGTGTCAAATAAAATAATGTATTAAAACATCTTGAAGGGCAACATTTACCTTTAAGTTATTATTAGCCAAGTGGAAGTTTATTTTCAGGGAAAATATGCATGGGAAAATGAATGTTGTTTTAATGTAGCCCATTTTGTATGTCTCTGTACAGGAGTTTCTTTGTCAGTACCTAACAGCATGTGAAAAGTGTCAAAAATCTATTCAAATGAAAAACTGAAATTGGATCTTCAAAGCACATCTACCTCAAAACAACCATATGCCACTATCAGATTGCCTCTCTATTACCACCCAATTATCTCATTGCCTGTATTTCATTTCATTTCCAGAAGTAGGTATCTTAAGTTGAGACAGTTGTCTTATCATCTCCAAAAGCTGCTTAGGCATACAGTCCTAGGATTTAGAGCTGAAAGAGACCTTAGAGATTATCTAACCACAACCTCTTTTTTTGTGGAAAACATGAACTGAAGGCCAAAGAGATGAAGGGATTTTAACAGTCACAGTTATTGTAGTAAGTAGTCAGGAATGATAGTGCCTACTATGGTGCCAAGCACTTTACAAACGTTATCTTATTTGTCACAAGAACGCTGGGTGGTAGGTGCTATCATTATTTCTGTTTTAAAGTAGAGAAAATTGAGATAGGCAGAGGTTAAGTGACTTACCAAGGTTACACAGCTAATCTGAGGTCAAATTTGAACTCAGGTCTTCCTGACTTGAGGCTCTGTGCTCTATCCACTGTACCACCTAGATGGCTTAGGGTAGCGGAGCTGAGATTCAAATTTAGATCTTCTAACTCCAAATCTAGTATTTTTTCTACTACAGTACAATACAATTCATCCAATCAATCAATATTTATTAAGCACCTACTATGTGCCAGGCACTATGCTAAGTGATGGGGATTTTTTTTAAAGGCAAAAACAGTTCCTGCCTTGAAGGAACTTATAATCTAATGAACTAAACTAAGCCTATAGTTTAATGGCCATTACATAGTTGACACAAATTATGGTTGAAATGAATTGCTAAAAAGAAATAAAATCATGATGCTAAAAGAGGCAGAAAGCAGATTCTCCTGTTTCTCAAGTGTTCAATAGCAACCCTTCTGACTCATTTATCTTTGCTTCTTTTTTTTTTTCACTGCTTTGATCTCTATCTGGCTACCTTTCCCTCATACTAAGGTTTTCTTTATAGGATCATAGCATCCTAGGGTACTCCCCCCGCCCTGGATCATACCATTCTAGTTTACCACTTGGAAATATGGGAATCCATCTTCTTACCACATGAGAGTCATCTACTGAGAGTCTCCCAACTTTCCAGAATAACTGGAGACTCAAGAGATCTTTTCAAAGAGAAGAATGCATCTGACTGGCCTTCCTGTTGACTATAGCTCTTGAGGTAATTAAGATGTGACTGCTGAGGGGTGAGGTCTCTGCCCCAAGGTCATAGAAATCCTGCCCATGTGGCAACTCATTCCACAGAACTTAACTGGAAGAGTTTGTACCTGGAGTCCTTGTCTCCCTTTACCTCTCTTCATGTTTCTCTTTCTTTTCGAAGTCTACAATGACATTAGTATCTACCAAAGCAGTTGCAACTGAGATTGCAAAAATCATAGGATCTATCTGGATGTAATAAGAAAGGTGGCATCTAGTAGAATGATTAAAGCTACAATGACATGGGAAGAGTCAGCATTAAAGAGAGGCCACTCACTTGGCTTTTTCATCAAATAATACCCAGTGAAGGGGTGAAATGTGAAATGACTAATTAATCCTTACAAAAATTGCCTTATGTTCTGATTGAGCTCAAGAATCAGATTTGCGGGTAATGATATCTCTAACAGTAAAGTAAGTTACTTAAATATGTTTAAATCAGTCTGTAATGCATGCTGTGTTCTTATAGGTTAGCACTGCTTTCTGAGTAAGAATAAATTACCAGCTCCATACCAAATGCCTATTATACTTTGGGTATCTCTCTTTACAAACTCCCCTTTTAATGGGCCACTTGAACTTTCAAGCCATAAATATAGCAATAATTATCAACTTTCCTCTGGAAGTCAATCTTGGGGTAGAGTCAATAAGTCAATGGGAAGCCCACTGTTCTAGGGAAAAGATCAGATTTCCCCTAACCTTGAATCTAATATATGGCTACAATGTTTCAGTACTGATTAGGGGTTCAGGTTCAAGTGCCATGGCTCCTGTGAATCCAAGCAACAGATACTATATGTTACAATATGATAATAGATAGAGCTGGAAGAGCTCTTAAACACATTGATTCCAACCATGTCATAGAAAAAAAAAGAAGGAAGGAAAGAAGGAAAGAAGGAAGGAAGGAAGGAAGGAAGGAAGGAAGGAAGGAAGGAAGGAAGGAAGGAAGGAAGGAAGGAAGGAAGGAAGGAAAGAAGGAAGGAAGAAAGAAAGAAATATTCTTGATTTCAGAACCATTTTCTATTCAGTACATCTTGGTCTTAACTTTTATCTACTTCTACTTACTTCCTACACTACCACTCTCTTTGTTTCCATATCTATCCCTTGATTTACTTTTTCTTTCCCTTTATTTTGAACCTAAGCCCAACTGACTTGTTCATATGTATGTACGTGTGTGTGTATACACATACATACATATATATATGTAAGTATGTATATACACACAAAATATGTATATGTAATGCCCTGGGTAATAGTGACCTTAGTCATCTATATCTGTCTTCCCAGATTATTACCAAGATACAGTGGCATGGGTACCATTAAGCAGAAATTTACAGGAACTGCATTACCACAACACTCATCATTCTGTGAGACTGCATCAGCTTTGGTACTGACATCTCATTAATGAGATCCCTCAGTAATCTGCCCTCTGATTGGAGGACTGAAGAGCCAACCAAAGAACTCTTCCTAAAACCTACATTTAAAAAGATTTCCCAGGCTAGGCAACTCTTCATTCCTACCAGTTGCACTCCTGGGAATGGACTCTATTTACTCTTCCCCCAAGTAGTGAGTACCTACTTCCCTCAACTCCCTGTATTTCAGCTTCCTTTTCTGTGGATTATTAGCTCCTTGAAGACAAGAACTGATTTTCTTTTTCTTATTTGTATCTCTAGTGCTTAACATAGTGACTGGCAGTTTAATAAATATTTATTGGCTGACTGACTTCAAAGGGGAAAAAATATTCAATTTGGAATCAGAGAATTTAGCTTCATGTTTCAACACTGATGCTTAATAACCTTGATGAAGTTATGCAGTATCCTTAGGCTTCAGTTTCTTCAACTTTAAAATGATTAAATTAAACTAGATGACCACCAAGATCAATTTTATCTTTGTATCTATCACCTTATAATCCAAAGAGATGTACAATTTCATTCCTATTAAGTAAGCTTAACATATTAAGGATGCATATTGTGTTTAATCCTGATAATGGAGGCAGCAATCACCTAGGCATCCGGTTCTGAGACAAAGCCAGGACTGAATATACATACTGGGACTATTGAAAACAACTCTGTTTTAGTAAGAAATATCAGTTGAGAACTCAACTCCTTTCCTTTTTTTTATTTTGCCATGCATGCATCAATGTAGGAATTCTTTTCAGGCACCAATTTCAAGTTTAAAAACATTCTACCTTTATCCTAGAAATCATTTGCACACAGCATAAAAGAAAAGCTGCTGAAAAATCATCTACCCTTTAATGAATTAGATACAAAATTCCTTGCTTCCTTCATCAATCATTACAGAACAGGAGAACACTGGCCACATCCAAAATGCTATATTTAACCATCACACCACTAGAGCCTAGGAGAAATAAAGATGTTAAGATCTTCCTACTACTAAAGCATTTCTGTAATACATATTAACATGCCCAATCAACTTATAAAATGTGATTTTTCTGTTACAGAACTTCCCATATAGTAATATACAACAATAGTAAAAACATTGACAACACAGTACTCTATATTTGTATATCACTTTATCATGTTCAAAGTATTTCTGTTTTACATTTTTTGATCCTTACTAACTTCCTCACATTGAAAGTCAGAACAAGAATGGAAAAAAAGAACTGATGTTCATTCATCCATTCATGCATTTGTATAGTCTTTTATAAGTCATTTATAAAACACATATCATGAGTTATACATAGTTCTCAATGCTAGAGATACGAAGACAAAAATGAAATGAATATCCTGCAGTTGAGTATTTAATATTCTACTGGAGTAGAGCGTCAAATGGTTCCTTGGAGATATTATGGGGGGTGTTGGTTGTAAGTTATAATACACACACATACACACAAGCACACATACACACACACACACACACACACATATATATATATAACATGACAATTATATAATACATACTATGTCATTTTATATATCATATATGTGTATGTTTGTATATATGTATATATAAAAGTTATGCTTTTAATGGGTTGCCTGGGAAAATGTGAGAGTAAGTGATTTACCAGGGCCGATGTCTTGTCCATCCAACGAGCATATGTCTAGATCAAGAATTATATCAAGGTCATTTTGGTGCAATAGAAGAATATAATTGGAACCACCCTAAGAGAGCCTGGGTTCAAATCCCACCTTTATATTTACTACCTGTGTAACCTCAAGCAAGTTTTTTGACCTTCCTGGGCCTCAGTTTCCTCATTTCTAAAGAGAAAGAGTTTGACTAGATCACCTCTGAAATCCCCTTCTAGCTTTAGGTCTAAGATTCTGTCATCCAAATGCCGAGGCTGGTTCTATCTTAACTATTTTCTACATCCTATCCATTAAAGGATTTAGCCAAATAGATCAAATTATACTCAATATACATTGAATAACTAATAAGCAACAGAAAATAAACATGAATCTCAATATAACAATCCCAAGTTCAATGCTTTCTTACATTTTTCCAAGAAAAATATTTGCCAAGAAAATATTATGAAAAAAGAATGTGTTAATATAAAGAACAGTTAATATTTTAAAGAGTGTTTTGAAATTCTTGCTTGAAAAAGCTCTTCAAAGTATCATTATTAATACAAGGCCACATAGATCAAGAGGGAAATATAACTGGAAATTGATGGATACACTAAGTCATTTGTAATATTTTCTATTGATTTTTAATATAAGAATGAATCAAGATATGTCAGCAAAGAACCTGGATAAAAAGGACCAGGAGTAACTAGCGTTACCAATATCACAAATTCACAAAAGAAGAAGTATAAAATCATTAAGAAGTAATGTATTTCTGTTATTAAAAACAAAATTCAAGCAAGACAAATGGTTGACTAACCCTAAGGTGAAACCGATAATAAAATTGAGGAGTCTTAAATCTTGGAAACAAACCAATTAGCCAAATTTCTAGCTTCCTAAATTGGATTTATGTGTGTATAATGCATAAGTACATATGTTTCTATATGTGTCTGTCATGTGCATGCACACATAGGTACAGTACATTTTCAAGCAGGGAGTCATAAATCACTGGCGCTAGACAACACTGAGATTTACTAATATGTAGAAAACTTACTAATACATAGCAAAGGACTTACTGTCGATAAGGTGGTTTTTTTGAATTAGCATACAGTTTAACTTAGAGAAAAGATAAAGATGAACACCAAAAAAGAAGCAAAAATAAAGATGAAAATGAGCTTATAGTTACAACTTTCACCTTACCAATTCAAACAAGCTATTGATTCTCCCAAACTGCGAAGTAGATGAAGAATATTGATGTGGACTATCAGACTATGTTAATTTCCTATGAAATATTAACGGATGTAGTTCATGAGCCATAGCAAAGAGGCCCAGAGAGCCTAGAAATAAATTCAGCAGGAAATACATGATCCTCTTACCAAGGGGATTGGCACGGAAGCCAAGCAACAAAGGCTTGGAATTTAATCTCATTTACAAAACCATACAAAGGAGAATGGCAAGAGATTATGAGCAGCAGTATTCTACAAAATGTGTAAGAAACAGTAAAAGGATGAAAAAGTTGCAAAAAATGGTATAGAACATAATTAAGGTAGACAATCCTAAATCAAACCATGACCAGGAATTATGACAGCTAAAGATAATTTCATTGGCTCAGTGGGAGCTGAAGGGTCTCTATGTGTGCTAGAGCTTGAGTGGAGACAAAACATGGGACAGAAACTGGACTATAGGGTTTTTGAATGGAACAGATATTGTAGTACCTTGGACCATCATCCATATACTGAACATATTTGGAGGAAGGAGTGTAGTCTGGAGGGCCACAGGTGGTAGCAGCAAACATCTGGCCAGTTTGGAGTGAAGTTCAAAGGAAGAAAAGCAGTTTACTGGAAACCAAGGAATATGCACCTTCTTCTGGTTTATGTGTTATGGGATGTGAGAGAAGTAGCCTATCATAGAGAATGTGTTCATGAGCAAAAGACGGTATCTTTAAGAGAAGTGAGCTCTACAAAATGGAAAGAATATGAAAGGAATAATCTAGGATAAAGGGAAGTTTAATCACAGAAGTAGTTTCTGTTGCTGTTGTTGAGTCATTTCAGTCATGTCTGACTCTTTACGACCCTATTTAGGATTTTCTTGGCAAAGATATTGGAGTAGTTTGCCATTTTCTTCTCCAGGCTCATTTTACAGATGAGGAACTGAGAAAAGCATGGTTAAGTGCCTTGCCCAGGGTCTTGCAGCTAGTAAGTGTCTGAGGCCAGATTTGAACTCTGGAAGATGAGTTTTCTTGATTCCTAGCCCAGTGCTCTATCCTAGCTGTCCCAAGTAGGTTCTAAAAGGACTAATGAAAAAGAAGGACATAAAACTATAGGGACTAAAGGGAGCTAAAGCTGAGTTTACTGGGGTTGGGGAAGAGGAGTTGACAGTTGATATGTTACTTTCTCAATGATTCTGTGTTGATCTTTATTGTTTACCATGATGATGGATTAGGAGTAGTAGTACAGCTCAGTGTTGCATATGCTGCTAATTATTATTATATTTTATCATGTATGAATTCATAATTATTACTATATTATGCTTATTGATGGCATCTTTCCTTCATACTCCATATCCCCATACCAGCTAGTGAATCAGATAGTCTGTCCCAGGCTGAACCCAAGAATGTGATGTGAGAGTCATGAGTGAGTGGCAGCATTGGAAAGTGGAGCAGGGATAGAAGCATGCCAGGCAAGTAGGCATTGGAGAAAATGTATAACAGTCAGGCAGGTAAATTGAATATAAGAATATATGCCCTCCCTCCCCAGGGACAGAGGAATATTTTTTTCCCTTTAAGAAAAAGTGCTTTCTTGTCCTAGTTTCATCTCCGATTCCAAGAGTAGTTCAAGTTGGAACTAGAAGTTTACAAAAAAAGATAAAAATGGAACAGTTCTATTATTTCTATAAAAACTATTTTCTTCACAATGACAATGGATGAGCCATATTTGAGTTCAAGCATCCCAGTCTCCCATTATGCTATATGAAGAAATGGAAGTGGTACTGAGGAAAATGAACTGGGGAGATCAGCTGGACTAAACCATGTATATACAAAAGAAGTCCATGTTGGAGGTAATATTAATTTGAGGGCATTGGGAAAACTGTTCTCAAAGTCTCTAAAATAAAGTAACATACAAAATGACTGGAGAAAATTCCTGGGTATATAACATGTATACATAAAGTATTTTTATCTGTTTGTTTTTAAGCACAAACCAACTAATATAATTGCAAGTGGGAGAGAACATTAACAATCCAGTGGAAAGTCCTTATGTAGGAAGTGGAATCTGACCTGTGTTTTGAAATTAACTATCGGTTCCACATGGCAGAAGTGAAGAAGGACCACATTTTATACACAGAGAAAAAGTTCGGTGATGGAACATACGAGGAACAATTAGCATGCTTATTTGATATGAACAGAGAATGCATGAATGAAATTAAAAAGAAAAAAGCAATATAAGAAGGAGTCAGATTATAAGAGCCTCACATGTATTTTTTCCTAAAGGAATTAGAGAGTCAATGGAGATTTCTAAATGAAGAAGGAGAATCAGATCTGTTTCAGTAATATCAATTTGTTAAATTTAAGAAGGATGAATGAGAAAAAGGAAAGACAAAGTAGGGAAATCAATTAGGAGCTAATTAATTGCAATAGTACAAGCATGAGAGTATCTAAATTACAGTAGAGTTTATGTGAGTGGCAAGAAGGGAATAAGTGTGAGAGATGTAGAGATAACATCTACACTTAGCAACTGATGGGAAATTTGGGTGGAAAGAGGAAGAGTTGAATGGCTCCAAATATATGTATTTATATAAGGTGTCCTGTGTTTGCCCAGGAATCCCTGAAGGTCCCAAATAAAAGCTGATACTTTATGTCTCTTTTCTAAGTTTGCATTTTGAAGTTGATGTTTATATTAATTTTAAAATAATTTTGCTGATAAAAATAATGCCTTTTATGATTAAATATTCAAATAATGTTTGCTTTAAGAAATAAAAATGGAATTCTGAATAAAACATTCTGTGAATCCAAGGTTATGAACCTGGAACAATGGAAATATAGTGACCCTGTCAGAAGAAGTACAGAAATTTGGAGGAGGAATGAGTTTGAAGGAATATATAAGTTCTATTTAAGACATATTTTAGTTTGAGATGCCTCTGAAAGATTTAGGTGGAGATTTAGGAAACTGGTGATTGGGGACTAGCACTCAAGAGAGATATTAGGACAGGATATCTATCTACCCACCTATCTCTATCTATCTACAAACTGATGGAGATACACATATATTAATGTCTATATGTACAAATGTGTGTATATATTCATCTACATAGAGATGGTCCAAACCACAGGAGATGATAAGATCATCAATGGAAAAAAAAAACATAAAGAGAAGTCCAATTACAGTGGCTAAGATCAAACAAAATTCCTTAACAGATACAACCAGCTGAGCAAATTTTATGCATATCATCAAGCAAGCAGAAAATTTGAAATGGGCTTGCCAAGGGCATTTTCTATTTGTCATAGACGATATGTCCAACATAGAGTCCAAGGTAAAGTAGAAATAGCATTCTCTATAGGTTGTAAGGTCTTTCATATGCTGCTATATCAAGTTTCAGAATATTGCAGGGCCTCTTTGAATTGTGAAAGATCTTGATCTTCACCAACTCAAAGGAATTTGCACTAATAATCCACACAAAAAAAAAATTCAAAAGGATGAAGACTGCCCAGATATTTATATGAAGGTAGATGGAAAGTTAATTGAGTTGGTGGGTTAGCACTTGTATTTTGGGAAGATGATGCAAGTAGACAATAAACTTGGTTCAGAATGAACAAAAGGCATAGTATATGCAAGACTGAATATAGGAAATTGAGTAGTACTCTTAATGACTCCACATTGGTCCCTCTAAAGAGGAAAAAAATTAAAACTAATACTCCTCCAGTGAGTTGTCATCATAATCATCATCACCATCACTTCTACATAGTGCTTTAAGGTTTGCCAATGTCTTTTATATGCTTATCTCATATGTTTAAGAATGAGAGAGGAACATGATCTCTGAATTTATACTGTAAGTCACTCAAAGCCAATGGGTACATATGTAATGGACATAAATATACAGTAAGATGTTATGAGTGAATATTTGCATGCATAATGTGACACAATAATACCTGGAAATTCATATAATACTTTATATTTTACAAAACAATTTACATTATGTTATCTCATTTTAACATATTATAACACTGTGAGGTATTATATTTTAGGAACACAGAATGGAATTTCAATTCAATAAAAATTTATTAAGCACCTACTATGTGCCAGGCACATAGTTAATTTGAATGTCATCTAGGCCCAGTACCTTCATTTTAGAAATAAGGAAACATGGAGAGACCTATGAATACTATGGAGTTACTAAGGTAAGAGGTGTCAGAGATAGAACTGAAATCTGTATTCTAAGTTCAACTTTCTTCTTCTATATATCTACAGTTATCCCTTCCATATCACAGTAATTAGGGGTGGGGTGCCCCAACAGTCTGGAAAATCAATGTAAAATTTTTGGTTCTCCCTTTGTACCAGAGAAGTTTATATTTTTTCTTTTTCTTTTATGAGTTGTGTGTACCTTATTGTAAAGACTGAGTGAAGTATTTGGTCATGGGCTAGATTATACAGTAATACACATATATTTTATGCATTTCCGAGTTTCTAAACTTTTTTCTGTCATCTACTGTCCTTGGTGTGCTGTCTGCAGCTTCCACAAAGCTCCCCCAAAATTCCCATTTAATTTCTTGTGCTGACCCCATGTTATATTGAAACCATTGATTGGGAAAATCATGATGCGGAAGGGATAACTGTATTTTACAGAAAAGAATCTGGTTTCGGAGAACTCAAGTGACCTGCTCAGGGTAAGAAAGCTAAGCACCCTTAGCAGTCAGATTTAAACCCAATTCTTGCCTGTCTCCAAGTCCATCACTTGTTCTATTACACCACACACTATAAATTATATCACTCAGGAGATATATGAGTATGATGGGGAGTAGTCTAGTCAGGAAGCAAAGTAGATAAAGGGAGAATAGATGAACATTTTGAGTTCTAAACTGCTATCTTGATAACAATATTAAAAAAAAGAAAAAAAATTCTACGAGCCTCCAGCAAGTTGGGTAGATTTTCCAGGGGCATACATAAAAGCACATAGAACCCAGAAGCATAATGAACTGTAAAAGGTCTGGTTAGGGGTACTAGGCTTTGTATCACAATCCAGATGCATATATATTCTAGGATGACGTGTCTGTGAATTTGACATGGCATCTTTACATATAGCTAGCTCTATAAATACAGGTGAGAGTCATCACCCACTGCGATGTGTTGCAGGTATGGCTCTTCAGTCAATTTCACTGCTGAGATGAAATGAGGCACTGACAAGGTACTGAACATTGAACAAAGCAGGTTTGCTTTGCCCGAACGGTAAGTCCATGCAACAAAGACACAGTGGCACTTAGCTTCTCCAACTGGCAACTTGTCTGGTGAGTCAGTCATCAGAGTATAGAGACTTGTGTGGCCTGGGACCCTCACCAAGTCTGAGAAGTCATAACCACACAAAGTTGGGGCCTTCTATTCCCCCAAATCAAAAAGCTACCTCAGGAAAACTAGGGTCATTCAGGTTTGTGAGGGAAGGAAGATGTGTGAGGGTAAGGAAAGCTGTGTCAGGAAATTGCTGCCCTATATCACATTCCTCCTGGAGTAAATAATGGGTCTCTTTATGCCAACAAATCTTCATTATAATTATGAGGAAAATGGAAAGCTGCTTCTTCCTCAGAAGATTTATCTCCTCTGGAATAAGCTTCACAATTGTACAGTTTTAGTGTTTTCAAATTTCTTCAGCATCCCTTTCTTCTGCATCACAATCTTGACCCTAGTTTTTATTCTCCATTTCCTCAGAATCTTTTTTTTATTATACCTTCTTTCTAGGATTATTTATTCCTCCAGTCAAAAACTCTTAATTCTCTCTTGATTCAGCTTCTTAAACTGAATGTAGAAAACCTAAAAGAGTTCTTCATATATTTTGTTGGCTTATTGAGGAAAGGGACCTATTTACACACAACACATTTATATTTATTGAGCATCTCCAGCCAAAATACAAATAGCACAAACACCATAAAATAGTTTTCTCTGTTTCTTTGATTCCTGTTATGTAAGGTTAAGTTTAGGGTTCTCAAATGGAATTAGTCATTAGTTACTTCTCTTTGAGTTTCTATTGCTATAATGGGGTGAGGGGAGGATAATGGTTCCTAGTCGGTCTTTTAAAATTATGGGATTTCCACATCCAGATAAAGAACTATGGATTGGATCACAGAATGAAGCAAACCATTTTCTTTTGTGTTATATTTTGTTTTGTTTTATGGTTTCTCCCATTCATTTTAATTCTTCTATCTAACATGACTATGGTAAAGTTGTATTTCATAGGAATGTAGGTGTAGAACCTATATTTGCAAGCCATCTTGGGAAGGGAGTGGGGAGGGAGGGAGGAAAAAGGGTCAGGGAGGGGAGAAAATCTAAGATATATGGAGGTGATTATAAAACACTGAAAATAAATAAAATAATTATTAAAAAAATAAAAATAAAACTGTACTTAAAAAAATATGCTAGAAGCTATAGGTTTTAGATCATGCCAAAAAAATAAAATTACAAAAATAAAAAAAAAAAGAAAATTATGGGATTTGAAAAATCTCCTTTATATTGCTTCATATGATTTACCAAGACCTTGTAGTTTGCTCAGGTGTTAGCCTTAAGCTAGATCTTGGATTAGATATGACATTCGATCCTCCAACTGCTAGTGCCATCTTTCCCTAAATTTTACCTTGTATGCCCGTTCAGTTAGGCATGTCGCTAATCAATTACTAGACACAACTGGAAAATAGAGTCAATAAGTCAATAAGCATTTAAGCACCTAATATGTGCCAGGTACTATGATAAGCACTGAGGATACAAAGACAGTCCTTGCCACTGTGGAATTAGTTCACAAGAGGAATGTCAGTCAGCAGATCAACAAACCTTTATTGAATGCTAATTACATCCCAGGCACTTTGCTAAGCAATGGAAATAGGAAGAAAAACCAAGCCCAGCTCCTTTCCTCAAGGAACAGAGAATAGTAAACTTGATTTTAGTTGAAATCAAGAGAAAATCAGTTTAAATCATCTCACTGGCATTAACTTGTTATGTGGTAGGTCATTAACTTCTCCAAGTCTCAATTCCTTATAAGTAAAATAGGGTTGATATTACCTATAGCGCTGATATGAGGATCAGCTGAGATAATTAACATATTCTATGAAAATCTCTGCTTTAATTATAGAGGCGACTAAGCCTTAGACGATGTCTAATATTTGATCCCCAAAAATTCTAGTACCTACCTCCCTAAAATTTTACCTTGCATTTTTTTTGTAAATATTTATTTATGTGAATGTTTTCTGCCCCAAATAAAATGTAAGTTTCCTGAGGGGAAGACCCATCTCATTTTTGTCTTTGTATCTCAACCACCTATGACAGTGCCTGGCACATCATGAACATTTAACAAAATGTGCATTGGTTTCTTTTTTTTTATGACTAGGGAAAGAAGGAGAGGAAAACTACATAAAGGTAAAGAGCTGTCAGGTTCACTTTGATCCAATCACATATATATGTACATATTTTTTTTTTCAAAATTCAATTTGATATTTTTCTTTTAGGTCTAAACATGTTTGAAGTTTTCACTTCCAAGACCACTTACATCTTTAATCATTTGCACAAAGCTGTGATATGTGAGCAAACTCTTAACTTCTCACTGAAAGGAAAATCATAATAAAAATTTTTTAAATGATGAGAACTCCAGATTCTGCCTGTCATCAACTTCCTTGTTTAGTTACTTTCATGACGTACATGGGAGCTTTGTCTTATTTTTCTTTCAAAGCAGAAGAACCTGATGGCTCACATTTTATAAATTATTCAGTGATTCTAAATGTCAGAGCCTGTGGCCAGCCATGGATTCATTATTTGTTCATCATTAATCATTGGCACATTCCTTTGTATTCAGACAACTGACAATCTATGAGGCTCACAGTATGTTCTCTCTACAAATACTTAGAAATGTATGAGGTCCAGTATTATTATCTGAGGTTAAGAAAACATGACTGAGCATACAAAAATGCCACTAGCTTTTATTGAATGGGTATATTAGTCATATTTACCCTCTTCTAACATGCTCATCTTATCCATCATTGTGGCATTAGGTAACCCTGGCATCTCAAAAGACCTGTAAGTAAAGTATACCTTCTGAAAGATCCTGCAAAGATAGAGAAATTGAAAAAATAGACCCAGGGATGAAATGTATGTCTTGACCAAAAACCAATCTTGTTAAATTCTTACTGCCTATAGTCCCTCCTCTTCCCCTTTTATGCACAAATAAACCATTCTCCTCACACTCATATTCCATTTGAAATTTCTGTCTTCCAGTTCTGTTTAAATTATATTGTAGTGTGGGAGGGTGAGGAGGAGAAAGAGACAGCCCTGAAGTTAGAGATGGAGTTCGATAAATAGGATATAGGCTTGAGTCCTGATTCTCCTGTTTTCTATGTGACCACGGATCTTGGGCA
The DNA here is from genome assembly GCF_028372415.1 of Notamacropus eugenii. Lineage (NCBI taxonomy): Eukaryota > Metazoa > Chordata > Mammalia > Diprotodontia > Macropodidae > Notamacropus > Notamacropus eugenii. The sequence continues at coordinate 164,995,975 of NC_092875.1, read as the reverse complement.
AGTCACTTGACTTTTCTTAGTTGTAACTGAAGGGGTTGAACAAAAAGAAAAGAAAGGGAAATATGGTTATCTTCTAGAACTATGTCTTTCCTCTTCTCTATATAGCTGGGTGGTACAGTGGATAGAGTTCTAGGGCTGGAGTCTGGAAGACCTGAGTTCTTTAATCTTCAAAATTGTATTCCAGTACTTCTATCTCTCTCCGTACCAAGTAAAGCAGACAAAGCCTTAAACAGATGTCCAGAGGGAACAATATATTCCAGCTTGCACAAACTAAGCAGCACATTAAATCCTCTTAATAAAACTAAATCCAGGCTGCCCAGTTTGCTGTTCCCCAGTCTCAGATCCATAGTAGATGACAGGTTTGGCAACTGCAACTAAACCAAGTCCTTGTGCTTTTAAGAGTCTTAGTGAGGAATGGGGGCTTCATTTGTACACCAGGTTAAAAATTCTCCTTCCTTCCTTCCTTCCTTCCTTCCTTCCTTCCTTCCTTCCTTCCTTCCTTCCTTCCTTCCTTCCTTCCTTCCTTCCTCTAAGTGTATGACATTGCAATGCACCTAAGAATGAAGACAATATGTTGTAAAGATTTCCCAACTCTTTACAGTAACAGAATTGGAAATGTCATTCTCCTCCCCTACACATTCAGTCTCTCTTGAAGCCTCAGACCTCTGTCCCTCCACTGATCTTAATGAAAAATAAATCCCTCTGTGAAAAAGGTTGAGGATTAATGATGATGATCCAATCCCAGATATTTACTGTCTGTGTGACCTTCCAGCAAGTCACTGAAGCTTTGTTTGCCTCAGTTCCTTCAACTGCAAAATGGGTATAATAATAGCATTTACCTTCCTGAGTTGTTGTGAGGATTAAATGACATACTGTCTATAAAGCACTTGGCATTATCTAATGCTACCTTTTATTATTGTTATTATTATTTGAAAATGTACCCTCCAAAAGCAGGATGCAACATCTATGACATGACATGGAGCCCAACGAGCTCCCTATTTTTTGACACATTTAAATACATAGCTTTCAGAAACTCCAGGAAGGAAGGAAGGAAGGAAGGAAGGAAGGAAGGAAGGAAGGAAGGAAGGAAGGAAGGAAGGAAGGAAGGAAGGAAGGAAGGGAGGGGAGGGAGAAAAGAGTCAATCCTCTGTAAGACCTAATAGCATCGCTTTGATAGAAGGATAGAGAAATATTAACCTGGTATACAAATGAAGTCCACAGTCCCCACTAAGACTCTTAAACCACAAGGAGTTGGTTGGTTTGCAGTTCCCAGGCCTGCCATCTACTAGGAATCTGGGATTGTGGAATGGCAAGTGGGGCAACCCTAAGTTTTATTAGGAGAATTTAACATGACGCTGAGTTTGAGCAAACTGGAATATATTGTTCCCTCTGAGCATCTGTTTAAGGTTGTCTGTGCCTTACTTAGTATAGAAGGATACAGAAGCACCAGTATACAATTTTGAAGGTTAAAGAATTTATTTTTAATTTAGGACTTATGAATACATAACCTCAGGTCCTTAGTTGCTTGGTGGCTTTTTGTTGTTGTTCAAAAATGCAAACATACTAAGTACCATTAGTCTATTTTCATACCAATAAAATTACTCTATACCTAAGATTCCTCCTTTTATGGGATCTTCCTAATTGAGGAAATGTCATCTGCCATTGAAAGCCAGCACTTTCTCTGCAACTTAGAGTCATATTAATTTGACTAAAGCACTGAGACATCAAATGTAATACACAGCCAATATGTCAGAGGTGGGACTGAAACCAAGGTCCCTGAGGCTCTGCAGGTAGCTTCCCATACACAATTCTTCTACACTACCTTTCTTCTTCTGCTCCATCTCTACAGTTCAAAAGCTTTTCATTCTGCATAGTCAATTGAAAGTATTTGGCATAAAGAAATTTATTAAAACCATTGTTCCTGAATTTTTATGGTGCAATGATACATCTAAACAACTGAAAGAAATAGTTCTGTGAAAATCACATAGTTCTAGTGCTGTGTATTTGATTCTTCAGGAATATTTTGAATTTAATCATTGTAGATGGTGATTTATCTTCCATTAGTTTATCTTGTAATGTGTAATTTTAGCCAATACCTCATGTATTTGGTAGGTGCTAAATTTTGTAGCCCATGGTGATGTGTTGTCATTTCAATCATTCTCTTGCATAATTTGAATTGACTAATAAATTTGAGATCCTTAAGCATAGCCAACTATAATTTATGTTGGTAATAAATTTATGTTAATTCTGACTTGTCATCACAAAAATATTGTTCTCAAAACACTTCCACGTAACTCAGTCTTTTCTTATTGCGTCTTTATCAGAATAGTGCTGATTGAGTCCATATAAATGTTATTACAATATAGAAGATGTCTAATCATTATACAAGTATAATCATCCAAATTAGCCATGTGGTGGTCATTTGTTGGGAAATCATGACCTTATTGGAAAGGCCCTGCAAAGATGCATATGTTGGTCATCTGAGAACTTGCCTAATAATGTTCACATAGGCTCATCATCATATCAGCCAGAGACTGGTAAAATTTCCCACTACCAAAACTCTCAAAGACCATCAGAGAGAGGTTGGTGGTGGAATCAATCAACCAATTAGCATTTTTAAGGATTTACTATGTACCAGTAGGTCCTAGGATACAAAGACAAAGTAACTGCCCCTGCCCTTGAGGAGGACCTTACTTTTAATTGGGAGAGATAACATTTTTAAATGCCATATACAAAACATGTACAAAGTAAATATGAATGGACATAGTGTTGAAGGATAAACTAGGAGAAGTGGGGATCAATGACAGTTTTGTGCAGAATGTAGTCTTTGAGTTGAGCTTTTAAATTAACTAGAAAATCTAAAAAGTAGATTTGGGGAGGGAGTACATTCCAGACATATGGTGGTATCAGTGCAAAGCCATGTAGAGAAAATTATTTCCAATTATAATGTTTTTCACTTTAAAGATAAGAACCATATTTTTTATACTATCAAAGGATTCCAGATCTAGAGCTGGAAGAACTCTCAAATCTAATCATATCCCTTCATTTTACAGATAAGTAAACTGAGATCCCCCCAAAAATCAAATGACTTTCTACAGGTCACACAGAAAATAACTGGCAGAGTCAAACTCTGAACTCATCTTGTGACTCCAAGTCCAATGCTCATCTGCTGTATTACACTGCTCCCATCTTTCTGTCTCTACTGCTTAGCATAATGCCTTCATTGATGATTATTACATGTTTGTTAAATTCAATTAAATATGAGGAACACGAAAGTTGTAGTAAAGGTCATGCAGCATAGTGGTTATCATACTGGATTTAGAGGGAGGTAAATGTGAGTTCAAATATAGGATCAGTATGACTCCGTAGAAGTCTTTTTAAAAGTACTTTCCACTGACAACTCCCTCATATTTGTCTACTAAGTCATGGGTTATAATCTGTGAGGATGCAAGAACTGCTACCCTGGGAGATTCCTCATTCTGACAAAATTATAAATAATTGTCATATTTATATTTTAGGAAACTGAGGCACTGAGACATACAGATGGCAATAAGGTCAAATAGTCCATAAACGATGAAGTTGTTTTGATGTCCATAGAATGAAGCAATCACATCACATCCTAGCATCCAAGGCAAAACATGAATTGAATTAAAGATTTCATTTTTAATTGCAAAATATTCCTGTGTCAAAGTTATGTCTCCGAAGTGAATTTTTCCAACATAATGTATTAAAACATATCCATTTAATATGTTGTATTTCCTAAATTACATGAGAAGCCAAATTTTATTATTTTTAAAAATATTTTGAGTTCCAAATTCTTTACTTCTTTCTTCTCCTGCCCCCTCCCTGAGATGGCAAGCAATTTGATATTTATTATAAATGTGCAGTCATTCAAAACATATTACCATATTATTCATTTTGTAAAAGAAAATGAAGACTGAAAATATACTTTTAAAAAGAAAGAAAAAATATTCTTCAATTTGCATTCAGACTGCAATTAGTTCTTTCTCTGTAGATGGGCAGAATTTCTTTCAAAAGTTCTTCCAGTTCAAATAGTTCTTCAGAATTCTCTTGAATATTACATTGCTGAGGATAGCTAAGTCATTCACAATTGATCATCATATAATATTGCTGACACTGTTTACAATGTGCCCCTGACTTTGCATATTTAACTTTGCATCAGTTCATGTAAGTCTTTTCAGATTTTTCTGAGAACATCTTGCATGTCATTTCTTATACTCTTCCATCAAAACTATGTACTATAGCTTATTCAGCCATTCCCAAATTGATAGAGATCCCCTCAGTTTCCAATTCTTTGCCACCACAAAAAGAGCTGCTCTAAATATTTTGGGACATTTAGGTTCTTTTTTCTTTAAATCTTTGGGAGACAGACCTACCATACCAGTATATTGCTGGGTCAAAAGGTATGCATGATTTTATAGCCCTTTGGACATAGTTCTAAATTTCTTTACAAATGGGAGAATCATTTCACAACTCCACCAACAGTAGGAATGAGAAGAGTTTAACCTCATTGAATCCCTTATGATTTTTCTTTCCTATTTATATTTTCATGCTTCTTTTGAGTCTTATATTTGAAAGTCAAATTTTCTCTTCAGATCTTTCCTTTTCATTAGGATTGCTAGAAAATCCTCCATATTTTAAATATCCATTTTCCCCTGAAGGATTTATTCAGTTTTGCTGAGTAAGTGATTCTTAGTTGTAATCTCCTTTTCTGCCAGTTTTCTGACCTCTTACTGCTTGTGGACTAAATGATCTGGAGGCTGCAGCTGCTATCACTGATTGTTACCCCAAGAACTGCTGCTGATTTATTGTGGCATGTTCTGAGCTGACCTGTGCTCTAACGTTACCCCAGTAAGACACAACTTTCCTCCCAATTGTCTAAGATGTCTTGGGCTGGAAGAGTGTTCCATCCTCATCCTTTCATGGGTTCTGCTGCTCCACAATTCATTTTGAGACATTATTTAAAGCTGTTTGGAGGAGAATTTAGGAGAATTCAGGAAAGTCCTCACTTTTTCTCCACCATCTTGGCTTTGTCCCCTCATCATGTCTTTTTAAAATTAGTTTTTTTGTCTTTACCTATATCTTTTTTTTCTCCAAAGGCTCACATTCAACTTTCACCTTCATTTCCAGTGAACAATGATCCAAGTCACACAGAACACCACAACTAGCACCTACTATAGTGCCTTGAGATCAATTCCACCAATGTTCACTTTTTTAAAATAAGGGCATTCAATTTCAAATGCCAAAGAATATTTAAGCTAAATAAAAGATTATGGGTACTTTGATTAATGTAATAATAATATTAACAGTTATGCACTGGATTTACCAGGCTGATTTATGACTTATTGAGACATTTACTAATTTTGAAGACAACTGATTAGAATTTTGTGGGAGAGGATTGTAATGATATATTGATTTAAGTTAAGACGGAAAGATTCAACATAAATACCAGACAAAGTGGGAGGAGAGTGAGTTCACCTGAACCGGGTATGGAATTCCAGCAAAACTCTCACAGCACTGCTTTAATTTTTTTTAATGAAAACACTTCCTGCTAAAGTGTCTCACAGACCAGAATAATCTTGAAAGAGACATATAAGAAGTAATGAGGTGACAGAGAAAGGGTTTGGCAATGAGAGTTGGAAATGAGTATTACCCATTCTGCAGGAAAGGAAGATGCATTTAATTTTCTTATTGTATTTCAATTCTTAGACAGTCATTACTTAGCAGGTTGGATTTCAATACAATCTCCATGAACTTGCATCCTAATTCTTATGGTAGACTCAGGAAAGTATATGACTCTGTGTTAGGCAATTTCATCAACTTTAGAGCATTCGAGGATTTAAAACGGCACTGTTCTCTACTATATTTTAGGATTATGATTATTGATTCCTAGTGGTTAGAGCCATAACTAGGGTGTGGAATATGTGAACCTTTGCAAAGTGCTCCAAAATATAGAGAGCACTCTTTTAGCCAAGAGAAAATAATTGAACTTTGTTTCCAGCTAGCAGAATAATTAGGTAAAATATGAAAATATTAAACACAATGATTCTCCTTTCACAGCGTACACATCCTAGTTAAGTTTCTTCCTCAGTGATCCATGATCCTCAGCCTACTCTACCATATATCAACCTTTACAACAATAGCCTCATGGTGTCCCCCAGTGTATCCTTTAAAACATCAAAAGGAAAGTATCCTAGAGTATCTTCTCTTAGTCCCAGGCAAGTTTGTCTTAAAAAGCAGTTTTGATTATATACTTTCATTGTGTTTAGCCAGGTTAGAAAAAACTATTTGTTACAGCTTTGCTAGTGATAAATAGTATTTTAAGATGGTGATATAAGTAGCCCTGATGTCGGAAAATATGTCAAATGAAAATGTTTAATGCTTATTAGTAATAAGTCTACCTTATGTTCTGGGTGATTATAAGGTCTAAGGAGAAGACTAAGAAAAATCATGTTTGCAAATCTTGAAGAGGTGGAGTCATTTAATGTAATCCTTTATTTTGTAAATATGGAAACTGAGGCCTAAAGAGTAAGTGATCTTTTCAACTTCACACAAATGAGAAAGGTGAGATTTGAGCTACAGGCTTTTGACTTTAAATTTAATTATATTTACAGAGGACACAAAGCTATATAATTTGTAAATTACACAACTAGCTTTTATTCAATAACTACTATGTACCAGGCACCACATTAAGCCAAAGACTGATGTTTTACATACAAAAATGACATAGAAATTCTTGAATATTAGCAGATTTAATTGTTTCTCCAGGAGGATAGACTATACAAAAGTTATTATTATCAATTACAGTTTTCCCATATTGGGCTATATCTCCCTTTCACCAAAAAACCAGAGTTCTGATTAAACTATCTTTTTTTTTTGTTCCATTCTCTGAGAAAGAGGTCGCTTTTTCCCTTCCTATGTCAATTTCACTTATGCCCTTGATCCTATCCCATTCTCCCCAAGAGCTTGCCTGATATCCCTTTTTCCTCTACAGTCTTCATCTCTCCCTATATAGTGGATCATTCTTTCCTACAACCATATCCAGGTGTCCCAAATACTTAAATTTTTTTAAACTTAATTCCATAATCATCCTAAGCATAACCTTATATCATCCTTCCCTTATTTATTAATTCCTTGCCTCCACTTTTAACTCCTTGTAATTTGTTTTTGGACCCCATTGAACTTAAACTCCTCTCTCTCTAAGGTTGCCAAAGGGAAGCTAGGAGGCGCAATGGTTAGAGCCCTGCCCTGGAATCAGGAAGATATTTTCCCGAGTTCAAATCTGGCCTCAGACACTTACTAGCTGTGTGATCCTGTCCCTTAACCCTGTTTGCCTCAGTTTTTTCACCTGTAAAATGAGCTGATAAAGTGAAAATGGATGTGTGATTTAGACATAAAGACTGATACTGTAAGCAAACTAAGAGAACAAGGACTAGTTTACTTGTCAGATCTATGGAGAAGGGAAGAATTTATGACCAAACAAGAGGTAGAGAACCATATGAAATGGAAAACATTTGCTCTCGTTTTCTTTTGTTGTTTTGTTTCTTCTTTCTCATGGTTCTTCCCATTGGTTCTAATTCTTCTTTACATCATGAATAATGTGGAAATATGTAAAATATGAATGTATAAGTAGAACCTATATCAGATTGCACACCATCTTGTGTAAGGAGGAGTTAAAAGTGGGGAAGAAAATTCAAAACTCAAAATCTTATGAAAGTGAATGTTGAAAACTAAAATAAATTAATTACTTTAAAAATAAACTAGAAAAGGAAATGGCAAACCACTCTAGGATCTTTGCCAAGAAAATCTCAAGTGGGGTCACAAAGAGTTGGACACAATTGAACAACAAGGCTGCTAATGATCTCTTAATTGTTAATTTGATAGTTTTTTTTTTTCAGTTCTCATTTTTTTTTTCCACACTATAGACCAGAGATCAGAGAACTTTGGTCTACAGGCTAAATTTCAGTCACCTGTTTTTATATGACTGGTGATTTAAGAAAATTTAATATTTTAAAATAAAATTTTGTTATATGTATATATGTAAAAAAACATTCTTGGCTCAAAGGCTATACAAAAACAGTATGACCAGACTTAGTCTTTGTGTTGTAGCTTGCCAAGCTCTTCAGAACATCACTCTCAGCTTCTAAATACTCTCCCTCCGTTGGGTTTTCATAACATGATTGCTATAGCCAAACATCTACACCTGCTTTTCTACAAAAATAGTATTACATCTGCTAATATACACGCCCAGGTATAGTCTGTTTCACATTCCTAGAGTGTACTCTGCTTCTGTCTGTTATAATACTTGGATTTCTTCCATTCTTGGATCATATACAATATCCTATAGAAAGTCTTTTATAGTTCCCCAGTTATTAGTGATTTCTCCCTCATCAAATTATTAGGTACATACACATTATTCTATAATTTGCATCTACACAATAAAATTTGTTTTTTCCATAATCTAAGATAAGCAAAATGGCATTTCTACGTCAAGATCGGTGTACAGTTTATCCAACTGTGGTGATCAGACCAAGACAAGTTTGGAAGGCTGTACCAGAGGTTGGGTAAAAATGTTTTTTATATTTGTAATGGTGATATCTCTAAATTTGCACTTCTCAAATTTCTTTTGAGGTACTGCAAGAAGAGCAAAAGGGCCTTCTTTGATGCAAGCATGCTATACTGGATGGTCCCATGTCAGTGACTACCATGTCTCAAAATTGATTCCAAAGTTTTTCAGAGTCACCTTGAGAGTGTCCTTATATTGCTTCTTCTGACCTCCATGTGAGTGTTTGCCTTGTGTGAGTTCTCCATTAAATAGTCTTTTTGGTAAACATTTGTTTGAAATTCAAATTTGGCCAGCCCATCAGAGATGTGCTTTCTTCAGTAGGATTTGAATTCTTGGCAGTTCAATTAGAGAAAGGACTTCATTGCTCTGTACCTTCAAAATCTTCTAGAGTCTATGTATTTTTACTATTTGTGCTCATTTCTCAGGAGGATCTCTACTTATATTTTTCTTTCTAGGTTGACATCCTTCCTATCAGAGTAAAATCAAATGAGCAAGTTGGATCTAAAACGAATGGTGGCATGCAATGACCATTTGGCCCCAATTCAAAGATTCAAAGCACTTCAAGGAAAATTCCAAGTCAACTTATGATTACCACCTGCCAGGAATCTCAACCCAGCTGTGATAAAACTGCAAAGACTGGCAGTGATCCACCAACATACAGGGGTGGGGGGATAGAATGATTTTTTTGGATTGTTTTATTAACCTTCAGGAGGATATAGAGACAAAAGAAACACTAAATATAGATAAAAATTAGTTCTGAGCATTACAAATTCAGGAGCGAATGCAAAAGCTTCAGGCAAGATGGCTGAGGAAGTGATTATTTCTAAGCCTAATTTTCTTCCATTACTTCAAACATCAAGAAATGGACCCCCAAAAAAGTAAGATAAATACAGAATGAAGGAAGATATGGAAGAAATGAAGTGTGTACAAGTATGACCTCACAAAAAAACCAACAGAGAGGGGAAAAAAAGTAATGAATAAATATAGTATATTAAGAGAAAGCAAAGAAAAACTCTCCAGATGAAAGGAAATATACTGTTAAAATAATAAGCATGCACCAAAACATTAGAAAGGAATAATCATGAGAATTTCCATATGGTTCAAAAGTTTAATAAAATTATTAAAGGAAGAAATAAAGAGAGATATTAGAGTTCTTAGAGAATTAGAAAAGAAAAACAGGAAATGAAACGGCTTAAAATAAAAGGTAGAAACTCTTGTTAATATGAAATGAAAATAAATGAAGAGAATAAAATTAAAAAGAGAATGTTATATTTAAATCAGTTCAATTCAACAGGCATTCTTTGGGAAAAAAGTAAGAATCAGAGAAGGAAGGTCAAATATCAGCACAAAATAAATGTAAAAATGTGTCAAGGATTGAATATTTTCATTGGAGCACCAATACATACTGTAAGTCATCTGTAACAATGGATAAATTAAAGAGAAATTCCCAAATTTCATGTAAGTTAAGCAATTTGTTCCTTGGTGAAACAACTAAAGGCAAAGACAAAATTTGAACCAAAGTCTTACCAAATACAATCCAGTACTCTGATCATTATGCCATATTTTAAAATAAAAGTACAATAAGATTGGAACAAAACTCAAGATCTCTACAAATAAATTAACTGACTCTGAAGATAGAGCTAAGCAAAATAATCTGAGAATTATTGGTCACTGATTAAAAAATAATAATAAACAAAGAACCTGAATACTGTATTATGGTAAATAAAAGAAAAATGTAGACATGTTAGAAAAGTGACCATAGAGCAAAGATCAGATTCCATAAGATATTGTCAGAGGAAATATGAAGTTTAATTCATCCATAAATGCATTTACATATTTTGATTTAAGTAGAAAGTAATAAATAATCCAAATGAAGTACTTTACATTTTGAAGAAAGTAGCTAAAGTCACACAGGACAATAAATTGACAGAGGGATGAAAAGATGACAATACACTGAAAAAGATTAAATTAATTACCTTGTAATCCCAAAAAGGATGTCTTTAAAGCTGAGTTTACTGTACCTTCTATATAGAAGAAGAAGAAGGAGAAGAAGAGGAGTAGGAGAAGGGTGGCGAGGGTGGCGAGGGCAGGAAGGAAGGGTAACGGATAGCAATGAGTATATGTAACATGACATTAGAGGTTATCAACAACAACAAGTTTGAAAGGCTTAACTTCATAAAGAGGGATTACACAGATTTTCATTGAGAAAAGAGAATGAATAGGGGGGCAGAGCCAAGATGGTGGAGGATAAAGACACATATACTCTAGCTATTCCCCCATAGCCCATAAAATACCTGTAAAGAATGACTCTCAACAAATCCTAGAGCAGCAGAAGCCACAGAATGACAGAGTGGAGGAGACTTCCAACCCAGGGAGACCTGGAAGGCGGACAGCAGCAGTGGTGGTTCATAGATCCCTCAATCCACAGGCACCAAAGGTCATTGAGATGGCTTTTTAAGCTGGCCAAGAAGGGAGCAGGGTCTCCCCCATAGCTCAGGCCCCAGGCAGCAGCAGAGGCCTCAGTGGACAGCAGTTCCCATGGCAGGCAGCAGCCAATATCCATTGTTGGAGACCTCACTGTAAAACCCCTGGGGTAATTGAGCAGCTGATATAAATCTCAGCCCTGAATGCTGGCATGGCAGAACTGGTGGTGAGGCTGCTGTGGAGAGGAAATTCTACTACTCACAGATTCTGGGCACAAAAGTTTCTAGTTGCTCCCAGATCAGTGTGCAGGTTTGACTGTGCCACCTTGGAGGAACTGAGATCTTACAGGTCCTGAAAGTATACCCTACCCTTGACAAAGAACCCAAAAGTCAAGTAACTGGTTGGGAAAATGCCCAAAAAATGGAAAAACATTAGGACTATAGAAGGTTACTTTCTTGGTGAACAGGTATCTTCTCCCATCCTTTCAGATGAGGAAGAACAATGCTGACCATCAGGGAAAGGCATAAAAGTCAAGGCTTCTGTATCCCAAACATTCAAAACAAATATTCAATGATCTCAGGCCATGGAAGAGCTCAAAAAGGATTTTGAAAATCAAGTAAGAGAAGTAAAGGAAAAATTGGGAAGAGAAATGAAAGAGATGCAAGAAAATCATGAAAAGGGAGTCAACAGCTTCCTAAAGGAGATCTAAAAAAATGCTGAAGAAAATAACACCTTTAAAAATAGGCTAACTCAACTGGCAAAAGAGGTCCAAAAAGTCAATGAGGAGAAGAATGCTTTAAAAAGCAGAATTAACCAAATGGTAAAGGAGGTTTAAAAACTCACTGAAGAAAATAGTTCTTTAAAAATTAGAATAGAGTAGATGGAAGCTAATGACTTAAGGAGAAACCAAGAAATCACAAAACAAAACCAAAAGAATGAAAAAATGGAAGATAATGTGAAATACCTCATTAGAAAAACAACTGACCTGGAAAATACATCCAGGAGAAGCAATTTAAAAATTATGGGACTACCTGAAAGTCATGATCAAAAAAAAAAAAAAGAGCCTAGACATCATTTTTCAAGAAATTGTCAAGGAAAACTGACCTGATATTCTAGAACCAGAGGGCAAAATAAATATTGAAAGAATCCACCTCCTGAAAGAGATCCAAAAGAGAAACTCCTAGGAACATTGTAGACAAATTCCAGAGTTACCAGGTCATGGAGAAAATATTGCAAACAGCTAGAAAGAAACAATTTGAGCATTGTGGAAGTACAATCAGGATAACACAAGATCTAGTATCTTCTTCATTAAGGGATCGAAGGGCTTGGAATATGATATTCCAGAAGTCAAAGGAACTAGGATTAAAACCAAGAATCACCTACTCAGCAAAACTAAGTATAATACTTCAGGGAAAAAATGGTCATTCAATGAAATAGAAGATTTTCAAGCATTCTTGATGAAAAGAACAGAGCTGAAAAGAAAATGTGACTTTCAAACATAAGAATTAAGAGAAACATGAAAAGGTAAGCAAGAAAGAGAAATCATAAGGGACTTAGTAAAGTTCAACTGTTTATATTCCTACATGGAAAGATAATATTTGTAACTCTTCAAACTTTTCTCAGTATCTAGGTAGTTGGTGGGATTACACACACACACACACACACACACACACACACACAAACACAGAGAGAGAGAGAGCACACAAGGTGAGTTGAATAGGAAGGGATCATATCTAAAAAAATAAAATTAAGGGGTAAGAGAGAAATATATCGGGAGGAGAAAGGGAGAAATTGAATAGGGCAAATTATCTCTCATAAAAGAGTCAAGAAAAAGCCTTTTCAATGGAGGTAAAAAGGGGGGAGATGAGAAGGAAAAAGTGAAGCTTACTCTCATCACATTTGACTCAAGGAAGGAATAACATGCACATTCAATTTGGTATAAAAACATCTTACAATACAGGAAAATAGGGGGGAAGGGGATCAGTTGGGGGGGATGATGGAAGGCAGGGCAAATGGAAGGAGAGAACAATTAGAAGTCAACACTCTTGGGGAGGTACAAGGTCAAAAGAGAGAATAGAAGAAATGGGGGCAGAAAAGGATGGAGGGAAATATAGTTAGTCTTATACAACATGACTATTATGGAAGTCATTTGCAAAACTACACATATATAGCCTATATTGAATTGCTTGCCTTCTCAGTGGGGATGGGTGGGGAGGGAGGAAGGAAGAGATATTGGAACTCAAAGTTTTACGAACAAATGTTGAGTATTGTTCCTGCATACAACTGAGAAATCAGAAATACAGGTAATGGGGTATAGAAATTTATCTTGCCCTACAGGACAAAAGAGAAGACAGGGATAAGGGATGTTAGAAGGGAGGGCAGATTGGTGGAAGGGGTAATCAGAATGCCTGGCATTTTGGGATGGGGGGAGGGAATGGAACTCAAAATCTTGTGGAAATGAATGTTGAAAACTTAAATTGATAAATTAATAATTTTAAAAAGAGAATGAATAGTGGGAAATGGATTAGTATTTCTTGTAATTTCAATATATCAGGTGAATAAGATTCAAACAAAATAGTCAGTAAGGAAAATATGAGGGTGGAGGTTCGAAACAATATTTTTATATGGGCTGAGCAAGGGAAATTTTTTTTTTAAATGAAAGAGTAATTTAGCCTGATCTTGGCACAAGATGAACTAAATGTGAGTATGTGAAGGTAGAGCCTAGATCTTGTTGCTTTTAGCAAAAGAGAAGCAGGTGCCAGCAAAACAAGAATTGTTTTCTTAAAAAAGCACACTAGAATATCACATAATCAAGAAGATGAAGGACTAGACACTTGTCCACTCCTTATGACTTCTCAAACCTCTCCAAAATAGAAATTGTGTGCTAGAGACAAAGCAATTTCAGTTGCTCTACAGTCAAAATACCAAGAGCCATAAGGGGGTAAAAAGTTAATGAACAAACAATAAAGAAAGCTAATTCCTAATGCCTACTACACTTTTATCAGTCCCTCTCCCATCAGTCACCAAACTCTGGTAGGGTTGTACAAGGCTACAAATGGCTTACAACAGATTCAAATATGCACACATTCCCATCCCCTGCACCATAGAAAATCAAAAGGCAGAAGCTTACTCTGGCTGGGAGTGCAGTGTGGTAACGTCATGAGCTAGAATAGGTCTAATCCATGAAATTTGAGCCAGAAAGTGAACAATAGCTGAGTATAAGAGAAAATATTGAAATTATAAAGCTCTTAGGGACAATAAATTCAGTTAAATTTCTTCCACATAAACAGATAAAACAGGGAAGATATTAATGACATAGTAATTTGGCCTCTACATCAGCTAAAGGGGTCCAGAAATTTATGAATAAATGTAACAGGACAAAAAAATGAGTCATTACCTAATGAGATAGAAGACCCTCAGCTTTGTATCCTGTGGGTTTTTAAGGGAAAATGAAATCACAGCAGAATAGTCTTGAATGTTTAAAAAAAAAAAAGAAAGAATTTTGAAAACTGAATTTGTGGATGGCATGACAATATTAATTGGCAGAATGGAAAACCTTGAATTCATAGTGGCTAACCTCACCAAAGAAACAAAGGAAAGCACAATTAATTGGAAATTCAAATACATTGAAGTGCCGGAAAATCAGGAAGAAGAAAAACAAAAAGCAATTAATCTTATTGCTTAAGAAAATGTAACATAGAAGCAAAAATTATTGTTCTCAACGGATATATAAAGACAACGTAATGGTAATTTAAATGGGAAGATCTTTCCTATTCATTCATAGGCCCATGTGACCTCCCCAGGTCACATGGAAGCCTGAATCACATGAGTCTGTGGAGGGAGAAGTTTGCTGAAGGGATGGAACAGAAAGAGGCGGAGCTATAGCAGAGCTGAGAAGAAATTGGCCAGAGCAGTCAGAACTGAGGGAGAGAGAGGAGGCAGGCAACTGGCTGTGAGTGTTTGTTTGTGGGAAGGCCCTAAAATGAAGAAGGCTTGGGGATGGTGTTGTCTTCTGCATTTTTATTATATATAGATTTTTGTTGCCATGGTGGATTTGGCTTTCTGATGTCTGAATCAATGTTTTGGTTCTGTCTTCCATATGGAAAGTCTGTTGTATTTTGCAATTCAGAATTGTGCAAGAATATTCATGGTCACCATAGTGCTGTGAATAGTGCTACAGACAACTTAAGGATTATAGATCTCCAAAGGGACATGATCAATTAAAAACATAAACACCATAATATAATAAACAATACAAGAAAATTACCTAGAAGTTCTGAACACAGAAAACAATATTACAATTGAAAGAATTCATAGATTACCTCTATGTTGAGGAGAGTGGGGGCAGGAAAAAACAAACAAACAAAAACACTTTATAACCTATACTACAAATTGAAAAATATACAGCATTAAATTTTAAAATTCCACTAACAACCAACCAATTCTGAAAACAATCATAAAAACAGATCCTTAACTATAAAGGAAAGAAAATTTGAATAACACAAAACTATTCTGCAACTACCAGAAATCACAGAAGTATATGGACCAACGTGTTCCAAAGAGCAAAGACGCTCAAGATGAAACAATGTAATTAATGATGCAACACTAAGTCTAAGCATGAATGGAGATAGATGAACATTCAGTAATAAAAATATAATAAAAACCTGGCATTTTAAGCATTCTTTTAAAGAAAACCAGACCTGTTCAAATTATTTGTTTGTAAACTCCCTATAAGCATAAATGCAAGAAAGGTTATCTAACACAGCAACTAAGGGAAGCACAGATAATAAAAGTAATTACCCCAGAAAATAAAGGGGAAAACAAAAACAAACACAAAGAGAAAGACACTTAAAGGGAAAGAGGAGGAGAAGAAGAAAGTAGAAGGAGGAGGAGAAAGAAGGAAGAGGAGGAAGACAAGGAGAAGGAGGAGAACAAGAAGTCGTAGTTATTAAGGTTTGCACACCCCTTTATATATGTTCTCATTTGATTCTCCCAATTCTCACAAACCCTGTGAGACAGGAAATATTTTTGCCCCCATTTTGCAAATAATGAAATTGAGGCTGAGATAAATTTAGTGATTTGCCCAAGGTCATAAGCCTGGTAAGTATTTGAGCGAGAAGTACTTAAACTCAGGTCTTCTTGACTCCACGTCTGACACTCCATCCACCAAGCCACCAAGTGAATTCCAAATTCCAAATTCCTGGCAGGGGGTAGAGGATGAGGTATTGAGGACAAAAAGAAGTGCAGTTTCCAACTCTGTGGCACAAATTTGTTACCTGCTGTGACTTTATAGAACTAGGCCAACTCCACCCTGTAAACATCAGGAAGGGAGTTGTCTTTTTTAAGGGAAGTCTTAAGTTTAATCTAAAGTCTCTGAGGCAGAGATGAATGTCAATAATTCCAGCAGCAGTTGAAGTTGATCATCACATTTATCTAGTGCCTTAAGATTACCAAAGGACCTTCCTCACAAAATTATGCAAGGCAGATTGTAAAAGTAGCATTACCTCCATTTTATAGATGAAAAAATTCTCAGAAGTTGCCCACAGTCACACAGACAGAAAATGTCTAAGGTTAGACTTATAGGCCCCAGAACTGGAAAAGATTTTGGAAAATATTTAGTCTAGGGGTTCTTAATCATTTTTCTGTCCTCTGACCGTTTGGCAGTCTGGCTAAGACTTTGGACCTCTTCTCTACATAAGGTTTTTAAATGTATAAAATGAGATATCTAGTCTTGCAAAATAAATCAAAAACTAACTAGGGTTTTCCTATCCAAATTCACAGATCACCTTAAATTCTATCCACAATCCCGCACACACAAACACAGAAGCTAAGAACCCCAAACAAGTCTAACTTCGTCTTATTACAAGTGAGAAAGCAGGGTACCAAGGAGATGAAATGCCTTTCCAAGGTTACACAGATACTAAGAAGTAAACAGCAAAATATAAGACACTTGAGCACAGGAAGTACTTCATTTGTTTGTTTTTATCTGCATCAGGTCTTGCACTTCATAGGTGTTTAATAAATATTTGTTGAAGCAGAAAAGCCAGTATTCCAGCCCAAGTTGTCTGAATCCAAATCTAGAGCCCCATTCTCTACCCCAGAAATTTCAAATACTCTCCCAAACCAGATTAAAATGGAGTTCCTACCTGATTTTAAGGTTGATGTATTAATAAAAAAAGAAATATACAAGCATGTATGGTTTTCTAAATCAATACTCAGCCTGCGGAGATCCTTATGTATGGTTCAGTGGCCGCCATTTCTCTTTGAATTTGACACCCCTGAACTACACTACAAGGCTTCCCCGATATCCCACATCTCTCCACTAAAACCTCTTAGTTCCTGGTACCATGGAATTCAGACAGAATCACGGATTATGTTTCTAGCTTTCTCTACACACAGATAGCAACCACTACATGCCTCTGCCTTTGAACACAAAAGACAACAATAAATCTCTATTTATGGAATACCCCCTCCCAACTGCAAAATGAAATGAACAATGGGAGTAACTACCTGGAAAATATGTGCCTTCTTCATAATAGCCTTTTGACAGAACACACTGATGTCCCTGAACTTTTCTGCTTCAGCAACTGCTATGGTCAAAACTGCTGGGGCATTTGGCAGCCCCTACCACATGATCTCTGAAGCATTAAAGGGGAATCACAGCTTGTAGGCCAGTCTGGAATAAACCAAATTAAAGTAGGAGGACTGGAAATTAAGTCATGAATTTGAAATGGGATGAAAACAAATTCAGATAATTCAACACTGCCCCTCACAGCTGGAGTTATGGCCTTGTATATAAAACCCACGATTTATTACAACCCCATTGAAGTTCAAAAAAAAAAAAAAAAAGCAAGCTATAAGCCAGGCTTTTGATAGTATATATTAAGTCCCCACTGTGTGCAATGTACTGGAATCTGAAGGATTAGGGCAGTGCTTTGTAGGGGAAATTTCAAAAGTCTTTTACAGTGATAAACACCTTGAGGAGGTGTCTTAAAAGAGTCTTGTTCTTATTTTCATTCTAGCACTACAAATGTTGAAAAGCTAAGGATACACAGAGTGAGGAAAAACAGATCATTTTAAATATCAAGAGGCTTTGTTCACTTTACCTTCACTAGCCAATGACCTCATTATCCAGGAGCTAAAGTTGTGATTTCACTTATTATCTTTCCAAAAAGTTCACCATTTCTATCCTATAATGTATAATTTAAATGCATGAAGGCATATTAGCTGCTTTGTACACGTAAGGCACAAATATTGAGATAGCAGTGAGGCTCTTTGTTATCACTCCATCAATATGCCTAAAATGAAAGGGGAGGCTCAGGCTGATAGGATGGCTCTCCTTACGCTTTAATGTTATTTAGAAGTCGTTTTTCAAATTAGGGTGAGTCTTCCTTCCATTGAGTATTTCCCTCTGTTCAAAGATTTCATTCTTACTAGTCCCTTGTTCTATCTCCAAAAGAAAGTCATACTTTTAGAGTTTCCAATTCACCTTTTATTTTAGGCAAGGTCTATGACCAGAACACAGGAGCGGCATTGATTCTGAGACACTTTAATGCTTCTAAAAGTCTGTGCTTATCCAAATGTGACATAATCTGTTTCATACTGAGCAACAACCTTGTCATGGACATTACCACCCCTCGAGAAGCCACTAATTAGCAACCTAGGAGGAGATGTTACGGTCTACTGGATACAGAAGGCATTGCCTCAAAGGTAATGTCATAACTCTCCAATTGATTCTAGATCTTGAAAGCTGATAAGCAAGGGTTTATGCCCTTTTCAGTTTCAAATTCATTTTACAGTGAACTTTCTGTTTGGGGTTATATTTCCATATTTTCAAGAAAAGAGAAATAAGTGAGGAGGATAATAGGGCAAATAAATGTCTCCTGTTCTCTCCTTAACTTCTCAGGGAAGGTGCATGACTTGCCTATGTCTAGTAAGTCTTGGAGGTTGGACTCATGAGCTCTGGAACAGGCAGATATGTTAGAAATTATTGATTCACTTATTTTCCTTTTCTTGCAAAAAGGAAAGTCAGACTGGTAGCTCAGAAACATAAAAAATACACTTCAGAGATTAGTTGGCCTGATTTTTCCCCTCCCTTTGCAGTCTCATCAAGATGGTCAGTGTCACCAAAGCATCTAATTTGCCTCGTGCAGCTGCTCACATGGCAAGTGTGGAATACTAATGCCTTCTAATCTCCATTGCTTGACTGGGGATATTGGACAAGAAGGAAATAGTTTCAAAAATGCTTATGTTTGCTTTGCACCCAAAAGGTATAAAGAAAAAAAAAATCAGTCCTTCAGAAAAGTCGCCTTCGATATCCTTGAGTTCCTGAAGCACTTAAGATGGCACAGATATACTTATAATGATTTCCTTGGGGTAACATGACTAGACTGGTGATAGTGCTGGCACGGGCCAAAATACAAACAAATAAATACAACACGCATACACAAAAAATGGTGTGTACTTAACACTGTAGTAGGTGTTTTGAATAATATAAAAGTGCAAGGTTTGATAACTGCCTAAGGTATTTCAAGATTTATACTCACAAAACAGCTAAAAATGGAAAATGTTCTACAGGGTATGACGAAAGTCTTAAAGCTTAAAACTACACTCAAACTTTTAGGACACCCTGTAAAATTAACGGGATGGCCATGTGGTGTAGTAGACAGAGAGAACAGAGTTGATAGCCTCATCTTTCAGAGTTTAAATTTGATCTCAGACATTTACTAGTTGTGTGACTCTGAGGAAGTCACTTAATCCTGATTGCCTCAGTTTCCTCATCTGTAAAATGAGCTTGAGAAGGAAATGGCAAACCACTCTAGCATCTTTGTCAAGAAAACTCCAAATACAGTCACAGAGTTAGACACAACTGAACAACAAAAAGTATGACTAAGAGCTATTTTTTTTTCATGGTATGGACTAAATGCTGTGTAGGAAGTCAGAGGAGAGCTAGACCAACATCTCCACAGGTCTGGACCTCTCATGAGATCAAGCTAATTGACAGACTCAACTCAAGTCAACAAGCATTTATTAAAAGTCTATTTTGGGTTAAATACTAGGAATAAAAAAAAATAAAAAGAGAAAACAATCCCCTAGGAATCTTAATTGAAAATTGGGTGGATGGCTGGAAACTCCTTCTTTCCTGGCTTTTCCCAATAGATCTCTATTTCAGAGTACATCCTCATGTTTAGAAATGGACACCTGTATCCATAAGCACCTTGAAACATCCAGGATGACCTGCTAGCACAGGTTCTTAGATCTGCTTTTCGAAAAGGAAAGCAATTTTTGAGCTGTCAACAGTCTGCTTTAAAAACATATACCAACAGAGAAAATAAAAGTAGAGAAATAAAGATGAATAGACAGGGCTTCTAACTGTGTGACCATAAACAATACATACATCACAAATCAACAGACAGATCCAATTGTCCAACCATACATACATACAAAGTTACCAGAGAAAGAAGCACCAACATCTAGGTTTTCAAAGGGTGGGGGGGGGCTTGGCTACCTCAGAATCTCATGTGGTCATATCATAGGAACCTCTTTCCAAACAGTAAGCCCCCAAAGCAAAAGCTCAACTCAGAAAATATATAACCTTTTCAGAGCTGGAGGGCATGACTTTTGTGACCCAGTGCCTCATTAGCAATTAACAAAAGGTGTGGGCCTCCCTACAAAACAAGTTTCCCCTAATCAAACTTCACTTAGTGGGTTCACCTGAGGCCTATTAACAGGGATGGAAGATCTTAACTCTAATTAAAATTACAACACCTCAATCTGAATCCCACCTTTCACTTCCCAGTACTACCACCTCCAATCCAATCTCAGTCAGAAAAAGCCCTTAGCATCCTAGAAATTTGTCTTCCATTGAGCTGTATATGGAAAAGAAGGAAAAACAGCTTCCTTGCAGAATTATATATTTAGGATGAGCTAGTAAAGGGTAGTTTGTTCTCAGAGTGAGCTGACAATGAAAGTGTGAACAGACACCTAAAGCTATAAAACAATTCAGGAATGTCAGGAGAATACTCATAGCCAAAGGGACCTGAGAGAACAGTGTTATCAGAGACTCTGAAGTCCATACCATATGAAAACAAGGCAGGTACAGAGGCCAAAAGACATCTGTGGGGAAAAGTTTAAGTCATCAAAGAATATTGTGGATTTACTTTTGATTTATTCAAGAGGGAAATAAAATATTAGAAAAAAAAAAGACTGTTGGCTTTAGTTGATGAACTGTTTATTAAATAAGTCAAATGAATGTAAGAAGTCAGGGATGCTGTTAGAACAGCAGGAGCACAAGTACTTTTTTTTTTCTTAAGTGAAAAACTCTTCATATGGTCTAAGTACTGGACCTTAGGAAGGTACAAATTAAACATAAATGACAAAAGTCAGGAATAGGAAGAATCTCATGTCTCACCCCACGTACCTGTAACTCCTATTGGAAAGCACAGGAATTACAGGACAAGTGAAACAGGTAAGAATTTACATTCTTTCCTCCTAAGATTAATAAGAAAGGTACAGATGATATACCTGCTTAAAATAAGTCTTCTTTATGTAATCTCTAAAAAGGATTCTTAACTTCATGTCCACTTTATCTAGGGGCCTAAAGATTTCAGATGTCCCTTAGCTCAGATAACATTAAAAAAAATCAGTTTTATTTTCATCAACCTCTAATTAAAATTCTTTATTTTCCTCAAATAGTTAAAAATACTATTCTGAGATTCATAATTTCATCAGACTTTCAAGGAGTAAAGGACATAAAAAAATTAAGAATCCTATCTCTATAGCGAAGGTCTCCAAACTTTTCTTAAAAAGCAGTCCTGTCCAAGATGGCGAAGTAGAAAGACGCACATACACACAGCTCCGAACCCACAAACCACAGAACGGCTAGAGGGGACCAACCCAGGGCGAATTCTGCACCCAGAGACCACGGAATATTGGAGCGAGGGAGATTTCTGTTCTGGAGAGACCTGCAAACCTCTCGCGGGGGGTCCTTCGTGCTGCGGACTGGGCGCCGGGACGGGGAGCAGAGGGCAGCCCTGCCCCGGCAGCGACACCGTGAGGAAAAGATCCGAGCGGGCTACGGGGATGGGATCTCCAGTGGCCACGCAGGTCCCTCCACCCACAGAGGGACCTGCAAACCTCTCGCAAAAGGTCCATCACGCTGCAGACGCGGAGCCCAGCCCGGACCTGCGGCAGCGGCGGCGGCCGCGGCTCCAAGAGGTACAGATCTGAGAAGGCTCCAGAGACAGGATCTCCAGCAGCGGCACAAGCCCCCCCCACCAACAGGTGACTGACGGGGGTAGGTGAGAGAGTGTCTTTGGTGGGTCGAGAGGGGAGTGGGGTGCCCCCATGGCTCGGACCCCCCCAGGAGATAGAAGCTGAGAGGCGGCTGCAGACAGGGGCTCCCCAAACGGGCGGGAGCCTGGATCCATTGTGGAAGGTCTGTGCATAAACCCCCAGAGGGAACTGAGCCAGAGAGGCGGCCCTGCCCCTGACCACCTGAACTTAATTCTCACACTGAATAGCAGCCCTGCCCCCGCCAAAAATCCTAAGGCGGGAAGCAGCATTTGAATCTCAGTTCCCAAACGCTGGCTGGGAGGACCAGGAGGCGAGGAGGGTGTGAGGAGAACATTCAGAGGTCAGGTCACTGGCTGGGGAGAATGCCCAGAAAAGGGAAAAGAGATAAAACTATTGAAGGGTACTTTCTCGGAGAAAAGACACTTCCTCCCTTCCTTTCTGATGGGGAGGAACAATGCTTGCCATCAGGCAAAGACACAGAAATCGAGGATTCTGTGTCCCAGCCCACCCAATGGGCTCGGGCAATGGAAGAGCTCAAGAGGAATTTTGAAAATCAAGTTAGAGAGGTGGAGGAAAGACTGGGAAGAGAAATGAGAGGGATGAGGGAGAAGCATGAAAAGCAGATCAGCTCCCTGCTAAAGGAGAACCAAAAAAACCTTGAAGAAATTGGCACCTTGAGAACTAGCCTAACTCAGTTGGCAAGGGAGGTGCAAGGGGCCAATGAGGAGAAGAATGCTTTCAAAAGCAGAATTAACCAAATGGAAAAGGAGATTCAAAAGCTCACTGAAGAAAATAGATCTTTCAAAACTGGAATGGTACAGATGGACGCTAAGGACTTTATGAGAAAGACAGATATCACAGAACATACCGTGCAGATTCGAAAAATGGAAGATAATGTGAAATATCTTATTGGAAAAACAACTGACCTGGAAAATAGAATCAGGAGAGACAATGTAAAAATTCTGGGACTACCTGAAAACCATGATCAAAAGAAGAGCCTAGACATCGTCTTCCATGAAATTATCAAGGAAAACTGCCCTGAGATTCTAGAACCAGAGGGCAAAATAAATATTCAAGGAATCCGCAGAACACCACATGAAAGAGATCCAAAAAGAGAAACTCCTAGGAGCGTTGTGGCCTAATTCCAGAATTCCCAGGTGAAAGAGAAAATATTGCAAGCAGCTAGAAAGAAACAATTCAAGTATTGTGGAAATACAATCAGGATAACACAAGATCTAGCTCCCTCTACATTAAGGGATCGAAGGGAATGGAATAGGATATTCCAGAAGTCAAAGGAACTAGGACTAAAACCAAGAATCACCTACCCAGCAAAACTGAATATAAAACTTCAGGAGAAAAAATGGTCTTTCAATGAAATAGAGGATTTTCAAATTTTCCTGATGAAAAGACCAGAGCTGGAAAGAAAATTTGACTTTCTAACACAAGAATGAAGAGAACCATGAAAAGGTGAACAGCAAAGAGAAGTCATAAGAGACTTACTAAAGTTGAACTGTTTACATTCCTACATGGAAAGACAATATTTGTAACTCTTGAAACATTTCAGTATCTGGGTACTGGGTGGGAGTACACACACACACATGCACACACGCACACATACATAGAGACAGAGTGCACAGAGTGAATTGAAGAGGATGGGATCATATCTTAAAAAAAAAAATGAAATCAAGCAGTGAGAGAGAAATATTGGGAGGAGAAAGGGAGAAGTTATATGGGGCAAATTATCTCTCATAAAAGAGGCAAGCAAAAGACTTATTAGTGGTGGGATAAAGAGGGGAGGCAAGAGAAAAACATGAGGTCTACTCTCATCACATTCCGCTAAAGGAAAGAATATAATGCACACTCATTTTGATAGGAAAACCTATCTCATAATACAGGAGAGTGGGGGACAGGGGCACAAGCAGGGTGGGGGGGAGGATGGAGGGGAGGGCATGGGGAGGAGAATGCAATATGAGGTCGACACTCATGGGGAGGGAAAGGACCATAAGAAAATAGAAGTAATGGGGGACAAGATAGGATGGAGGGAAATATAGTTAGTCCTATACAACACAACTAGTATGGAAATCATTTGCAAAACTAAACAGATTTGGCCTATATTGAATTGCTTGTCTTCCAAGGGGAAGGGTTGGAGAGGGAGGGAGCTAAAGAAGTTGGAACTCAAAGTGTTAGGACCAAATGTAATGTTCTTACCACTGGGTAACAAGAAATACAGGTTAAGGGGTCAAGAAAGCTATCTGGCCCTACAGGACAAAAGAGAAGATGGAGACATGGACAGAGAGAGAGGATAGAGGAGAGAGTAGATTGGTCACAAGGGCAATTAGAATGCTTGGGTGTGGGGGGGGAGGGGATAAAAGGGGAGAAAATTTGTAACCCAAAATTTTGTGAAAATAAATGTTAAAAGTTAAATAAAAAAAAAAAAGCAGTCCTATATGGACTTCAGAAAAACCTGAAAGACTTCTATGAACTGATGCTAAGTGAAGTGAGCAGAACCAGGAGAACGTTGTACACAGTAACAGCCACAGTGTGTGATGACTGACTTTGATAGACTTATCCCTTCTCAGCAATGTAAAGACCTAAAACATCCATATCCATATCCAGAGAAAGAACTATGGGGTCTGAATGCAGAGTGAAGCAGACTATTTTCTTTTTTGTTTTATTTTGGTTCTTTTCTTTCTCATGGTTCCTCCAATTCGTTCTAATTCTTCTTTATAACATGACTAATGTGAAAATATGTTTAATAGGAACGCATATATCAGATTGCAAGCCATCTTGTGGAGGGGGAAAGGGAGGGTAGGGTAGAAAATTTAAAATGTGTGGAAGTGAATGTTGAAAGCTAAAAATTAAAAAAAAACTTCTTTAAAAAAGACACTCCTATAAGTTAAAAATAACATACCTTAGCAATTATTTATGTCATAAATTATACATTTAATAAGATATAATGTGGTATTTTATATAATGTATGAGATAAAATAATGTATAAATATTATATATATGTAAAATATTCAGTAGTATACAACATATTGCATACTGCCAACCAGGTGTAGCCTACCCCTCAAAATGCAGAGGAGTCCAAGTTAGGTTGAAAGAAGAAATGTTTTATTAGGAGTAAAATCAGGCACTAGTGCCTAGGTGCCTCCCCCACCCCCACAAAAGGTACAAAAGAGTCCATCGCCCAAGAGAGGCAGGGGAAATTTATGCTTGAAAACCACAAAGGAAGGTTCAGATTGGAGTTGGGGAAAAGAATGAAGAATCTTTTCCAGGAACAAGTGGAAATGAAAGCAGAATGTTACACAAGAATGGTTGAATGCAAGGCTAGTTTGGGAAGACTAAATCAGCAAGGCCAGACAGTGAACACCAGCAAAGGCATCTATCTGGGAATGAGCAAAACTTTGGTTCACTGAAGATTCCTGATTGGCTCCTTTCAGTAAACAAGCTTACTCTGTGTCCAGAGAAAACAGACATATTAATCTCAGGGGCATTTCCACAATGTGTTGTAAAATATACTCAGGTTGAATATTTTAAGGGTAAAAATAAAATATATGCCATTCTCAAAAGTATTATTTTATTTATTAAAGGCTCAAAAACTTTTTTTCTCTCACTAAAAAATTTCTAATTATTATATCTACAGAGAGCATGTGAAATATGCTACATTAGTTTTGAAAATCTTTATCACTTTGTGATATAGCAATAGGTCACATTATCTTGAAAATTAAGGAAGCTGTGAAAGCACCAGTGTCAACCCTTTCTCTCTGTGGAATTCCCTGTCTACTCTTAGGATAGCACAAGGACCCTGTGTAATGTGTGATCATCTGATATATAGACCAAATAAAGACATTAGTGGCAATTCACACAAATACTTTACAGGGTTTTGTTTTGTTTTTTTTGTAATTTTAAATATTTTTTTTTATTTTGTAATGTTTAACAATCACTGCCATACAATTACGATTTTATCCCTCCCTACCTACTCCCCACTACCCCCCTCCCTCCCCACGACTGCATACAATTCTGTATAGATTCTACATATACTTTCCTATTGAGTATATTTTCACTATAGTCATGCTATGTAGTCAGACTAAGATAAATGAAAGAAATCGTATAACAAATCAGAACATGATTCACAAATACATACACATACACAAACATGATCTGCTACAATATGTGAGTGACTTCCATATTTCTCTCTCTGAGTGTGGCAGGCATTTTGCCTTGAGATCCTCCATTGGGATTTTTTTTTTTTTTTGGTAAGAAGTTCTTGTGTTATTACAAAAATCTAAGTCTACCAGAAAAAACTCTCACACACTGTGGTTGTTGCTGTGCATAAAGTTCTCCTGGTTCTGCTCCTTTCACTCAGCATCAGGTCATATAAGTCCTTCCAGGCCTCTCTGAAGTCTTCTTGTTCATCATTTCTTATGGCACAATAGTACTCCATTACATTCATATACCATAATTTATTCAGCCATTCCCCAATTGATGGACATCCCCTTGACTTCCAGTTTTTGGCAACTACATAGAGTGCTGCTATAAATATTTTTGTACATGTGGGACCCTTTCCCATTTTTATGATCTCTTGGGGATATAGTCCTAGTAGCGATATTGCTGGGTCAAAGGGTATGCACATTTTTGTAGCCCTTTGGGCATAGTTCCAAATTGCTCTCCAGAATGGTTGGATGCGCTCACAGCTCCACCAACAATGAATTAGTGTTCCAACTTTCCCACATCCTCTCCAGCATTTATCATTTTCTTGTTCTGTCATGTTTGCCAATCTTATAGGTGTGATGTGGTACCTCAGAGTTGTTTTGATTTGCATCTCTCTAACCAATAGTGATTTAGAGCATTTTTTCATATGATTATAGATAGCTAATTTTAAATATTTTTTAAAAATACATTTTAGCAATGGTTATAATGAATTTTCCACAAATGCATACTATCATCTTACTTGTTCTTGGTCTTCCTGCTAATCAACAGCATCTGATTTGCTATAAACACATCCTGTGGAAAGAGGGAACATGGGGAAGGAGAAAGTGATCCATGGAACCTAGACTCTAGTTTTCTCAGGTGAGTAGCACAGGAAATATGAAATAGCATTCCATTCGCTTAAGAAAGTTATATTATTAGAATTCTAGGCAAAAAAAAAAGAATGACTAACTGGAAGAAACTTCTTTAATTATATGAGTGATTATCTGAAATATGAATGTAGGCATACTGCAGCAATCATGATGAAACACTAATTGTGGCAGAATTGTTCTTACAATTAGTTCGGAGTGTGTTTGTTGCTATTTATCAGTTATTTCTGACTCTTTATGACCCCATTTGAGGTTTTCTTGGCAAAGCTATTGGAGTGGTTTGCCATTTCCTTCTCTAGCTCATTTTACAGATGAGGAAATTGAGGCAAACAGGGTTACGTGACTTACCACCTGTCACACAGCTACTATTTGTGAGGGTGAATTTGAACTCAGGTCTTCCTGACTCCAGCCTCTAGTGTTGGAGTCACCTAACTGCCTCAGGGCATAAGATTGCCTTATTCTTTCATTAGTATTGATACTACAAGTCTGGTACTTGTTTCTTCCTTCAGAAAATCATACTTTCTAACCAGTCCTTGAGCTTTTCCTCTGAAACATTTTTGGATGTATGTGATGGTTATTCATACTTTAAAATACTAGTTATGTGGCACAGTGGATAGAATATGTTAGGAAATGTGAGTTTAAATCTAGCTGTGTAAGCCTGGACAAGTCACTGAAACTCTGTCTGCTACAGATTCTTAAAATGTAAACTTCTCAGTTTATTTTTTATTCTCATACTAAAAAACACCTGTCTCCCAAAGTTGTGAGGATTAAATGAGATAATATTTGTAAACTGCTTAGCCCAATGCCAGATACTTAACAATCCTTACTTCCTTCTGAAAGGGTGCTTGGTTGCATGTACTTGGGTCCCAATTCTAAAACCACATTTCTCTTTAAAAATCATATTTCTCCCTAGCTTCAAAATATTATCTCAGGCAGTTTCTCCCCAGCCTAAGGACACAGGCTGCTCTAGCAACAACCATTGTCTCCCTTCCTGCTATGGTAGCCAGATGCATCTACAGAAATCATTAGGCTTAATCAGCTGTGTACTACCTCAACGGGCTGTGCACTGGGTCATAATGACATTTACTACACACTAACCAATCATGTATCCTAGACTTAGACAAACCTATACTCCCTTACATTAATCTTGTCTAACAAGACATTGATGAGAGAAGCCTGGTTTTTCCTGGTCAGCCCTGACCTGAAAGAGATGTTTCAGGCCTAAAACCACACCTCCAGGTAGCCCCTCCCCTCTTGGGCTATTTCCAGATGAATTTTGGGTAAAATATCTGTGCAGTAGATACCAAAAGTGCATGTTCCTTTAAGAGCTGACCACTCTTTAACCACTCCCTAAACCCACCCCAAAACACCTAGTTAGTATATTTGACACAAACGACACTACAGAATATCCTATATAAATTTTCCCTGTACCCCTTTAAGTCTGCAGGTTCTCTAAGAACTCTTGCCTGCTGAAAGGCGTAATCAATCTTTACCTTGACTTCAACAAGGCTTGCATTAGGGAATTCTTCTCCAGATGATCTGCCTCTGGTACCCCAGTCTTTGTGGGGGTCTCACACTCCCTTTCCAGCCCTCATCACTTCCTTCTTCAGTCAGAGACAAGTTACAGAAACATTTTTATCTTGGGCTATTTTCTTCTCTTTCTTGGATTTGCCTTTCTGACATGTCTAAACTCTTGGAGTATTATCTTTTTTTTCTTTTCAGAAGCATAGAAATTTATCAGCAGATCCAGTCCTTTGGCCAGATTATCCATAGCTTGCAATCAGCAGGTTATTTTCTAACCAATGTCCAGAGAACATGGCCGAATTTATTCTTTACCTGTGGACTCTGAACTGTTGGGAGCCACAGAATGTTACCTGACCTGAGTTCTGTAAGGCTTGAGTTTACATCCTGCATCAGAGACTTGCTACCTATGTGATCACGAGGAAGTCACTTATTCTATTTGCTTCAGGTTCCCCTACTATAAAATAAGGATAATAATAACATCTATCTTCTAAGTTTGTTGTAAGGTTGTATTTGTAAAGCCCTTTCTAAACGTAAAAGCTCAACATAAATGCTACCTCTTGTATAAGAAAACAACTTAAGAGCTGGGTTTCTACATGCACACTCAGTTACTATGATCGCGGGAAGGCACAGCTATCTTAAATGATACAATCTCTCAGTCTAAACTAGGTATTAAGGCATTTTCCTATAACCTAATCACACTCTGTGGATCAACCTTTAATCAATTTTAAAGTAGTATATGATGTTTGTCTTTTGGATGAAGAGCACAATACAACACACACAAAAAAATTAACATTAGTTGATTGAGAGGAACCAGTCAGACCTTTTGGGATATACATATATATAATATTCAGTTCATGGGTGATTCATTTAAGCAATGCAGTATCCTAGGTTGAGACCTTTGAGAGATAGTTACTCTCCCATGGAGTTGGGGCTACAGTTTTTCCTCTTGTTCTCCTGCTCCCATCATACCCCTTCTAGCAGCTGTGGTGGGGGTGGGAGGGGAGGAGAAAAAGCATTTATATATGCCAGAAACTATTTTAAGTGCTTTTACAAATATTTCCATTTTTGACCCTTACAAAAACCCTGGAAAGTGGGTGTTATTATTATCCTCATTTGAGGAAACTGAGGCAAACATATATTAAGTGACTTGATGTAATAGCAAGCAAGGTAGGATTTTTTGCTGTTTTTGCTTTCGTATAATTGAGTGCCTCTGATTGAATCTTGTCTTTATCAAGCAAGAGTCTTTACCAGAAGTAAAGTACAGAAACGAGATTTTCTTTAACTAGAAACAGTATATGTATTTGTATTGTTAATTATTTTAATGTGATTAAAGAAGATCTTCTCCACCCATTAATGAGCCTGCCCTTTAAGGGAAGCTTGATTAGGGGAATTGTTTTGTAGAAAGGTCCCAGTGCTTTGGTCATGCCCTTAGGCTTTGAAAAGCATATAATACTGTGAGGTAAGGTTTTGCTTTGGGACTCACTCATTGGAAGAAAGTTATTGGGCCAGATGAGACTCAAGGTAGCCTGGTGAGTCCCCCAGCTTTAAATATCCGGATGCTCGTGCTTCCCTCTCTGGTAACTATGGTCAGACAGTTGGACCTGTATGTTGATCTGTGATATAAGTATTACTTATGGTCAAACAATTGGAAGCCTGTCTGTTGGTCTTTATTTGTCTTCTTGTATTTTTCTCTATATCATCTCTGAATGATATATGTTCTTGATTAAAGGAGATTGTTAACCCCTCAAAAATTGCCTTTCCTTTTAGAAAAGCAGATCAAGCAGCCTGTGCAGCAGGCCCTCCTGTGTATGTCAGGGTCCTTGCTTTTACACTTGCTCAGGGTCACACAAGTAGTACATGTCTGAGGTCAGATTTGAACCAAAGATCTTCCTGACTCCAGGCTCAGCCCTCTGTCCAGTGTGCCACCAGCTGCCTCTTATTAGTAAGATACAAGACATTCAGCCAAGAGTAGAGGGACACAAAGGTAAACAGATGGCTACTCTGGAAAGGACACCCCAAGGACAAATGCAGATGAACAAGGATACAGATGGATACAGGAGGATAGCCTCCTGAAAAAGAAAGGAACTTCAAGAAGAATGACCCCTTACATCAGAGAAAATGCTGGCTATTAACCCTAAAATGGACTTCCAGTAACCAGGAGCTTTGACCCTTATTCAAACATTTTCTCTCCACATGTGCCAACACATTTATGTTGAAGGCTGTTCTAATCTTCGAATCTTCTTGTGCTTTTGGGAGTATGTGCTGTGGTCTTCTAAGAGGAAATGCCTTGGACTTACTATAACACTATAGCAGGTTTTTTTCTAAAAACTAATTGATATCTGGATGACTGATATTTATTATGATAAAGACATAGGAAAGTATCATGAGTGACAGTGCCGGAAAGAAAGGCCCTCAGGTTTATTTCTAAAACTTTTAGAGTAGGAGTTGTCAGACACCCTCTTAGTTTTCCAAACTGTGAACATGAGTGTATTTTGGATGAGCAGACCAAGAGATTACATGACACTGAGAAATAACAACAACCACAAAAAACCCTACAACTTCTTTCTGTTTAATTTCTATCCTTTCTAGAATCTTCTATTAAATTGTTATTATGAGTTATTACTAATATGAATAATAATTTCAGACACTGAAATCTTTGATAATGGATATGTCTGATGTGCTAAATCTAGTAAGGCCCTAATGGCATAAATTCTCAGGATTCTGGAGAAAATGTAAAACATATCTAGCCTCTCTGCCATGTTTCCATTCCTCATTATATATATTTCCCATCAGTAGCTTGTCCAATTTTACTTTCTAGGAGAGCTACAATACAGTATAGTTTAATTTAACAGGGGTGGGGAACCTGTGGCCTCGAGGTCACGTGTCCCTCTAGGTCCTCAAGTGCCACCCTTTGATGAAATTCAAATTGGATTCCAAATTGGACCTAGGATCACATGTCGCCTCTAGGCCTCAAGTTCCCCACCCCTGGTGGCAGAAAGAGCACTGAGTCAAGAAAGCAGCTCTCCAATCTTACCTCTAGTCCTACCTACTTCTATGATCACAAGCAAGACACTTAACCATTTGAAACCATGGTTACCTCCTCTGTAAAATGCATGGTATTTGCAGTATTCAACTGGATGTTGTGAAGACCAAATAAAATAATAATAAACATAAAACTTTGTAGAGCTTGAAGTAGCATGTGTGTCAGTGGTTATTAATTTAGTTGAAAATAATTATTTTATTCTCAGAGGCTTTCTTTTTATTATTTGCTATTACTTTTGGCCAATGGAGGAAGTCTGAAAATTTTTGGAAGAAAAGAGAATAAATTATATCACTTCAACCCAGATAAATGCTTGGGTCTCTCAGTCTCACACATTTTCTTTTCTGAAATGGAAATTTAAAAAAATACCTGGCATCGACCCATCCTCACCTTCTCCCACATAGCTACAAAAATAAATTCTGTTCTTTGTACAACAATTGTGTGTTTAATTGGTGTTATAATTATAGGCCTCAAAATTAAAAAAAAAATCCAGAGACAATTGTATCTTTTTTTCTTTGTATATGCACTTACATTGAGGCTTTTGTCTGATGACTGATAAAGATTGGAGTGTTAGCTCCCTAAGAAGAATACTTGTAAGGGAACTTAAGCCCTAAAGGCTCTGGAGAAATAAACATGTCTTTACACTTTTCTAGAGTTCACAAAATCGCAGACATTTGGGACCTATGGGTACCTCAGAGATTATCTATCCTAAATTATACATAAGTATGTAATATTTCTAGTATGAATTCCTAACAAGTGTTCATCAAGCTTCTGCTTGAAAACCTCCAGGATGGGATGCGGGTAGGAGGAACTCCTTCCCTCTAAGGGCATCCCATTCAATTTTTTCATAACTTAACTGCAAATAGCTTTTTTTGTTTTTGTTTTTTAGTTTTCTTTTATATTGAGCCTCAATACTCATTTTTTCTACCTTCTAGAGAAGAGAATGTCTGATTCCTCTTGTACATAACAGCTTTTCAAATACTTAGGAATAACTTTTCTTTGTGCTTGGCTGTGGACCCTATAAGGCAATCACTAAAAAGCCAGAGTACCCAGTTAGAATGACATGATTCTGAAGCTCCATTTCCACAAAGACTGTGACTGGAGCAGTCAACCAAGAAAATCAGCAACCAAAATGTCCAGCAAGAAAAACCTTGGCAAATTGACCTTTGTCCCAAATCTGGTCCTATGCTTCCAATACTAGGATGATTTATTATTAGATATTATACAAAATTTCATGATGGTGGAGGATATGACTTGGGAAAAATCTCTGTTTACTTTCATCAGCTAAATAGTTTTACAGAGTCCCTCCTAGCAGCAGTATAGTAGCTAAAATATCTAAAATGTCTATCATTTTAGTCAAAATACTGTTTTTAATATCTTCGCAAGAAAAGAATCTTCATTCAAGAAAGAGAGAGTTCTGTTGAAGAGCTCAAATTGCAACTCAGCTTTTGGAAGCAGTTATATACATCAAAAATCTCTATAAAAAAGAGAAAGTTAGGGTCATTACTGAGGATGAAAAGAATTTTAAGGCTTTTGTCAATCTTTAAATAGCCCGGGCTAATGCCTATCTTTTTGGAACCAGGGCAAAAGAAGCCAAGGAATCTTCAGAGCAGGATGTGGAAAAGAAATAAGCAGCTACTAGAAAATTTCAATATAATAATAGAAGACAAATTTAAAGATAATGACAGCTGTTACATAGCACTTAAACTTTATCTTCTGCAAGTTTTGTGTCTTCTAATCAATCCTTATTCTCTTTATTAACTGGTCTCCTCACGAACCTGGTTGTCCTTTTCTGGAAGAATTCCAATTTGTTTACGTAAGATGTGGTGCCCCAAATTATGTTCTGGCTAGAACTTTGCTTTAGACACTTTGAAACTTCCATAATATTGGTTGTTTTAGCTGCCAGATTCCATTATTGATTGAGATTGTGTGAAGTCTCTTAAGTTACTTATACATTTTTCATACAAACACTTGTCTAACCATTGTTTCTCTACCCTACATACACATATCAGTCATATATGAGTTTCTTCATCATAGGAGATTAATAACACTGTTTTCATCTCAGTAAATTAAGGAAAAGAAGGGTTCTTTTTCCATTTTTTTTGTTCAAGACAATAACATGTGTGCTTCTGCACAAAAGTAAATGTTACAGATATAGACCAATACCACAATGTATTACATATGTCCAAAAAGTTGAGTCGTGTCTGGGGACTTTTGACACCTCCTGTATTGGGTGGTGGAGGCATTTTTCTACGTATGGGTATGCATACATGTGTTACAGTGCAGATCCACCATTTTGTGCTGATTGGTGGCTGAAAACCTCTAATTATTCAAACGGAGGCAAGAGCATGGAAGAGCTTCCCTTTCTTTATATAACATCTGGGTCTTGAGGAATGATTCCTACATGGACCAAATGGTTGAGAGCAAGTTTTTGTATTATGAATAGGAAAAGTCTCTCTTGGTGTAAAGCTCTGGTCACAGATCTGTCAAGTGGGTTGATAGGGAATAGTTTTCTGTTCATAAATGTGATTGTGTCCTCAATAATTTTGATCTGATTTATTCCTTTGAAGAAGCAGGGATAGATTTCCCTCCTGGGAAGGAATTGGGCAAAGGCATTCTGCCCTAGTTAGAAGGTTGTTATTTCTTTGGTAAGTGGAGGATTGACCAGAAGGATTTGCTTTTCAGTGTGTAATATTCTATTCTCTGCCTTCACTCTCTTAAGGTCAAGAAGGCTGTCACTGTGTCTAGGTTCTGAGAAGCTGGGGAATCTCACTTTTCTTTACAATCTCTTCAAACCCCCAACATTTATATTTCCCCCATTTGTTAGGATGCTAGTGACTATCACCCTCATTTAACCACTTAACATGAATTGTTTTTATGAAGTATTTCTTACTTCAAATACATAGCAAAAACACTGGTACTAAAATTTCTCTTGATAACTCAAAGGCATATTTTCTTCTGTACTCTCTTTTGGGGAAGTTGGCTCAGATTTTAGCTTAGTTCCTATGTATTGTTTGTTCTAAAAGTTTCATGTCCAGATGCAGCATGCATGCCAAATTGAATCCTTCCAATGGGCTGAGGTACTGGTTGTCACTCTCACAAATCACTTCATGCTCCATGGGGCATCAATGCTGGCTGCAACAACCAACCTGCATTCCCGACTCCTGGATTCCTGTAGTTCACTCCTCCAACAAAGATTATAGAATCTGCTCCTTGAACTTACAATAGAAAATAACAAGTGAAGAGTCCAAGGAGAATGCTTCTCAAAGAAAAGAAGAACTTAAGGCATTTCCCCTTATAGCATCATATTTCACTGGACACTATGAGAGAAAGAGTTATCTTGTTCCCCTAGAGTGAATACAGTGAAGAAATGGCAGCTTAACCTGATTCAGGCATTTTTCCCTTTAAATGTTTTAGTCGTGCAGCTAATCTAAAAAGGCTCCTCCAAACCATGTGGTTGATCAACCTGAACCTGTCACAAAAAGATCAAGAATGGTCCACATTTTCTCTAAGCCCCTTCTCTTACACATCATCTCAATTAACCTGGAAGCTATTTCTCCAAGACCCTCCATGTGGAGGGATGCCATTCAAGCAAACTGACAGCTGCCATTTGTTTAGGCCTTTGAACAAACTGTTTGTCAAGCAAAGTTGGTCTTTGATGTCTCCAAAGTTAGCGATGAGGAGAGTCTTCAAAAGTTTTCTGCTGCTTATAGCATCTGTGGGCCATCACTATATATAATGGCTAGTCTGACATCTTGACTGTTCCAATATGAAGATGCAAAAGAAGTTTATGAAGAGATAAGCACACAAAGTTTGATTACTTTCATCAGTTGTTTACTGAGTATAAAAGGGGATGTTGAGAGTCATTCTCATATTCAGGGTCAGGAACTAAGTTAGAGGAAGTGAATTACAAAATCTGAAGGCAGATCCATTGTTCCCAGGAGAAACTCAGGGTCGGAACAATAGCCAATGAGACAATTTTTTAAAAGATATCCTTAATATTGAACCTGGTCGGTGTCAGAAAATATAAACTAATTTGCTAAATGAATTAAAATTTTACACAATTAATAAAGTTACTTTAAAATGACATGTTCTTATCAGAACAACAAAATCATTTAGGGGATATTTTTAATGAACATAAAGACTTATGTGCAAAACAGGAATAACTAACTTTCTAACACCCTCTCTCCAAGCAAGTCTTCTGATTCTGATTGACTTTAAGTTGCTGCTTAATTTCTTCAAAAACAAAATGAAGCAAAATCATCCCTACCCCTGCAAATCCAGGTCACAATTTTTAGTCAAAATCCTTCAGTAAAGTTCTTTTTTGGCCTTGCTATCCTTTAGTCAGAATTCCTATCAATGTATTTCTATTTTCTTGTCATTAGAAACTACAGAATAAGTTTATATTTCAGAACAGTTTCTCTGATGCTTAATGCTTTTCTCTAGAATTCATCTGCTAAGTATTAGAGCTAAATATGCCCCAAATGATCAGTACAGTTGCAAGAAGTACCCTCCACCCTACATGGTGGGTGTCTAGGAGAGCAAAAAGAGGGAGACACAGAAGTTTCACCTCATAAATAGATCTCTTTCTTTTATTAGCCTTGAACAATAAGCATTGAGGATACAAAAAAAAAGAAGAGAGAAATGGAAAGAAACGGAGACAGAGAGCAATACAGTCCTTAGCTTCGATTCAAAGAACTCACATTCTAATAGAGAAGATAGTAGGCAAACAACAATGTATATACAAAATATCCATACATATATACTACACATATATGTATATACATAACATATACAGTGTAAATGAAAGGTAATATCAGAAGCAAGACGTAGGAAGGTTATAGAAATACCCACCTCTGAGGAAGGTAGGATTAGCTGAGTCTTGAAGGAAGACAGGAAAAGCTAGGAGCAGAATGCAAGGAGGAAGAACATTTTAGCCAGGAAGAATAGCCAGTGAAAAAGCAGAGAGTAAAGGGATGGCATAATAACTGACAGAAAGAGGAAAGGCTTCACCCAGGTACAGGAATCTGAACTAAGTCTTAAAGGAAACTAAGGATTTAAAAAGGAAGAGATAAAGATGGAATGCATTTCAGCAAGAACGCCAGTCTACGTGAAGTAGGGAGGCAAAGCAAGGACAACTAAGTTGAGGGAATAGCAAATAGACCATTTGGCTGGTAGGACAAATACATGATAGAGAATAATATGAAATAAGTCTAGAAATTAACTTGGGAGCTAGACTGTGTAGGGCTTTAAATTCCAGCTGATAGAGTTTGCATTTTGTTACAGAGGCAATTAGAAGACTCTAGAGTTTTTGGAAATTGATAGAATCCATTGCCAGGCCCAGCGCTGAAACGTTTCTAGTTTAGTAGGGCCTGCCATCATTTGCATTCAACTTGTGTGGTCTTTGCAGACCCAGGGTGATATTCAGAACACAATGAGGTATTTGAGTAGGATTTTAGTAGAGATTAATGTTTTTGGAAAGGTTAAATTGGTTAATTATTAATGACTTTGACCTTGTCCTCTAAAATTATGTCTACTGCCTCTCATCACAAAAAGAAAAGTCAAGATGAAAAAATCATAAATTTAGAGCCAGAAGGGATCTTGGACAGCATTTACTCCAACTCCCTCATTTTATAGTGAGGAAACTGAGGCATGGAAAGGTTAAGTTACTTGTCTACCATCACATAGGTAGGAAGTAGAATTTAAACAGTTTTTTTCTAATTCCAGGTCCTACAGTGCTAGATGACAGGATTTTTGGTTCTCTAAAATCAATAATTTTTGTTCTGGATGTGTTCTTAGAAATAAGGAGCAAAATTTCTGTTCCCCAAATGCAGTACCTCCACTCTTTCCAGATTAGAAAGTGACTTGCTAACTTATTTCATCTAATTATGATACAATACAATATGATATAACAGTAGTTAATCAAACAATGAGGACAACTGTAAATATCTATAATGCTACTACTGAAAGACTTTTTTTTAAGTTCATAAATAAATGACATTCGAAGAGAATTCAGCCTTTAGGAACAGTAATGAACAGTGACCCAGAATGCCAGGGATCATTTGGATTTGCAGACATTACCAGAAACATTATGCAAATGGTCCAGGAAGAAGAAATAACTTTTCTCACCATGAATGAACACTATTACTTCATAAAAAACAAAAATAGATGGAAGGACTTTGATAAAATGGAAAAATAGAAAACTTGTTTGGAGTGGATGAATTATGGCTACTCTGAAATTTCAAAGAAAAAAGGTGACATACAATAGAGTCAAAATGTTTCATGTATAACTTTTTTGTTGATGGTGTTTTGTCTCTTATTGCTTGTTTTTTTCAAAAACTGGTCTCTTAAAATAGATATTCCTGTCATATGAATAAAGAGATGACATCTGAGAAATATGACTTCAAAACAAAAAACTTCATCATCCTTCAAATCCGTACCCCAATGATAGAAACACCTGTCCTTATACTATATCATCATTGACATAATCTACCTTTGATTGACCAAGATCATAAACCAATGACTAAAGAAATTAGTTTGAGAGAATTAAATTAGATCACTACATTACTAGTAGCTCATTTCATTGTATAAAGCTGGTTAATTTCCGCCTGACTTCTAGGTTCAGGTAAGGATTATTCAATTCAATTTAATCAACTTCTAACAAAACCTACTTTGTGCCAAGAAATATGTCTGGTACTGGGGATAAAAGTTAACAAAATGAAAGCAGACTCCATAGCCAAAGACTTTATATTTTACTGTGGGGGTGGTGGGTGTAAAGAGAATGGTAAGAATATAGCATGTAACTCAAGTTAGTAAATACCACTCTCTCTGTGGATAGATGATAGATAGATATAGATACGCAGGTAGATGGAGAGAGAGAGAGAGAGAGAGAGAGAGAGATAGGAGATAGATGATAGATAGATAGATAGATAGATAGATAGATAGATAGATAGATAGATAGATAGATGATAAACATAACTAAATATTTCAGTGTTTACTTAAATAGGAAGTTTAGGTTACTTGTCCAAGGACAGATAGGAATTAAACATTGGAGATGAGATTTGAACCCAGTTCCTCTGACTTCACAGTCAATACTATTTCTATTATACCAAGATGACTCTTCTGTGAAGTAATATAAAATAATTTCTCAAATGAGAGAGCACCAACAACTGACATGGGGGGAGAGGGAAAGAGATTAGAAAAGGCTTTGTATAGGAGATGCCTGGAGCTGTGCTTTCTAGGAAGTTAGGAACGTATCTATAAGGTGGAAGAGCTGAGGGAGTGCATTCCAGACATGAGAAACCATCTATGTGTGGAGAAGGAGATGGAATGTCATATACATGTATGTTCTTGCCAAAGAAAAGCCAAACCATAGTAAGGTAACATAAAAGGTCAAGATGAATAGTGGAATTAGTGTTGGAAATATTTCCTGGGATTGGAATATAGGAAAGAATAAAAAAGAGGTAAGCGATAAATTGGCTTTCAACATTATCACCCTGTAATTCTCTGGATGAACTATAACCTGAAATCTTCCTAGCATACTGTAACTCCAAAGATATCAGACAGGAACTAAAAAAGAACAAAGCACTGAAATATCTCCTGAATAACACACTTATGAGTTTCTAAACAGACTCTATCAGAATTATTCTGAGTGATGATACAAAGTCTGAGTCACATGGAAAGAAATATTCTCTTCAAGAAATTCATCTGATCAACAAATTCTATGATACAACGGACATTGATGCAAATAGCAAATGAGAATCTTAGACACTAGAGACTGAACTGGTTCAGATGGAAGAGAAAATGGTATCATAAATCAAAGCTCAAATAATTACTATGAAAAGACACACACAGATCTAATTGCATATGGGCCTGGTGCAACCAGAAACAGCTGACCAAGCTAACTAGAGTAGCATAGCAAAGATTTGTCCAATGATCCCTAATGTACATTGATAGACGAGACGACCATTTGTTTTAGTCAATTTAATACTTTTAACAAATGCTTATTAAGAGATTGGAAGAACCCCAAGGTTATTGGTAACACAAAGATCACAAAGAATGTATTCTTATTCATATTACTGGTGATTCCTATAAATGTACTGCAAGACTAAATAGGTTGAGTATACGATTAGGAATCACTGTATAAGCAAGTTATTACATAAAATAGAGCCCTTGTTTATTTATCTAATAATAATAAAGTTACAACAACATAATAATAGCAGTAGCATTTATATAGCACCTCTACCTTTTGGTATAGAGCCACTGTGCTATAAATTATCTCATTTAATTCTCACAGCAATCTTCGGAGGTTCTTACTATTATTATCCCTATTTTACAGTTGAGGAAACTGAGATAAACAGAGGTTAAATGATTTGCCCAGGATCATACAGAGAAAAACTAACTGAGATATGATTTGAATTCAGGTCTTCCTGACTTTTATCAAATGTACTACCTGGTGGTTTATTTTAGTCAGTCAACAAACACCAGCTTATTCATTTCCTTGTTTACTGTTTATCTATTTAATTTGTTTTGCTCAGAAATAGTATTGTTTTTCCTTTCTATTTTTAGTTTTGAGTTTCAAAATTCTCTCCCTCCATGTCCTTGTCCGCAATTGTCTATATGTGCCCATCACACATATGAAGTCATGCAAAATGTATATATATATATTAGTCATTCAACAAACGTTTAAGTTCTTATCATGTGACAAGCACTGTGCTAAGTACTGAGGATACAAAGAAGGTTTTCAAAAATAGCATCATTGCCTTCAAAGAGCTTAAGTTCTGGTGCAGGAGACACCATATAAATGACTAAGAGCATGCAAGAAATGTGCAGAGTAAACGCAAAAGAATCTGAAGGAGAAAGACATCTGCAACTGGGAGAAATAGGAAAGACATGCTACAGAGGGCAAGACTGGAGCTGAGTC
This sequence comes from Notamacropus eugenii, assembly GCF_028372415.1. Taxonomy (NCBI): domain Eukaryota; kingdom Metazoa; phylum Chordata; class Mammalia; order Diprotodontia; family Macropodidae; genus Notamacropus; species Notamacropus eugenii. The sequence goes on along the minus strand of NC_092875.1, from coordinate 164,955,101 downwards.
TTAAAGGAAACCAAGGACACTTAGAGACAAAACCTGCTAGGCATGGGGGACAATCAATGTTAAGGCATGATGATAGAAGATGGAGATGCAGTTTAAAACTGTCTTATGTTCAAGGTCATGTGACATGCTAGTTGGAGTACTAAGATGAGAAAAAAAGTCATTTTCTCTCTGCCTCAAACTTAGTCCAATGAGAGAAATGATACATATATGAAAAATGTAAGTCAGAATATAAAATGCAAAGTAATAGTCTAAATGAATGCTTTAAAAGACTTCAAAAGGGAAACATCATTTCTAATTTGAGGGATGGTGAAAATTGCATAATGGAAGGCTCATGGAAGTTGTCCCAAATGATTTGAGCATGAAGGAAACAAAGGACCTCAGTAGACAGAGACAGAGTCAAGAGAAAATTCTGGTTTCAGGAAAGGGAGATGGTATGTATTAAAAAAAAAAAAAAACAAACCAGAATCGAGAGAATGAGACAAGAATAGGGAACAGCAAAGGTCTAGTTTGTCTAGAGCATAAAATGCTTGGAAAGGAGTGACTCAAATTAAGCCTGATAGTTTAGCATTGGCACAAGATTGGGAGTGGTGATGGGCTTTGAATCTCAAGCTGAGTGTTTTAATTTTCACTCAACAGGAATGGGGAGCCATTGAAGGTGAAATAAGACCCATTTTAAACCAGTACATCAAAGTACTGCCATCACATTTAAAAAGTTGGCACGTTGTCATATACTTTAAAAGCCATTTGGTATCTGATATGTTCTGTTTATTTCAAAAGCAGAAAGCCCTGAAAATGGAGGCTTTTCACTAACAAAAGATGGCATTGTAAAATTCCATCTCCTCAAACATCCTCTTACTCTTTGAATGTAAGAGGGCTTTCTCCTTCAGTTCTTTCCTTATTATTTTTCTTGTTGAACAGCTCCCTACCCCGCAAGTGATGGGGTAACAGCACAAAAAGCCATTTTGTTACTGGAGGGATAAGGAGAGGGACTGGACATATGAATTTATTAATATGGGAACTCATAAGTGAAGAAACTCTCCCATTAAAGTTAGCACCTTCCTTAGAAGTTACAGTCTTAGAGAGTTGTCTAGATTACTGAGAGGTAAAATTATTTATCCAATATTACACAACTACTATGCTTCAGAGTTAAGACTTAAACCCAGGTTGTGCGCATTCCCAGGCCAGCACCCTATGAACCAATAGACTGTAATTTTTAAATTCCTTAGATCTTTCTGGAAGAAAGTGGAACTTCATTATTAGATAATAATGCTAAGAAATTAATGGAATCATTTTACTTTATAATTGGACGATCTATGAAAAGATGATAGAACAATTAAGGTCATGATGTCAAAAGAATTAAATTAAGTGGACTTGATTATGGCTTAGTAAGTGATGCTTTGAATACCATCAATATGTACAGTAATGGAAGGATTCTATTTCTCTTCTGTGATGCCTCCTCTACAGGAGGGAAGAACGGCCTGTATATGGAGGATTTCTGGGTTATGGAGTTTTTATTCAGTTCAGGAAGTAAGGAAATATCACCTACATTTGAAATCTGTCAGGGCCTGGAGATGAAGGATATGGAAATTGTTGTACTCCTTTGTTACATCATTGCCTTTCAGAAAGCAGACAAGATGTTGCATCTCTTCCATACTTGGATCCTTGGATCCTTGGAAAATTAACTTTTTTTTCTCTTCAGGACTCTGGACATTCTCCAGTTCAGTCAAGCAAATAGCACTTGATAACAGTCTGCACTTTAAGATAGTTGGAAGAGATCAGGATACATCCCTCCCCCTCCCCTAGCTTACCCTCTGCTCAAGTCATTCAACAGGCTTTTGTTTTTATCATTGTGGCACAGAAATACATGGGAAAGCAGGTGAAAAGGGACCTACAAAGATAAAAATGAACACTTATAACAACACTGTAGAGGCAAGAGCTGGAAATAAAGTGGCCATCATCTGAATAATGGCTAAAGTGTATAAGTGTATATATATATATATATATATATATATATATAATGTAATGAAATATTGCTTCACAGTAAGAAATTACACATTTTACAGATTCAAAGAAACCTAGGAAAACATATATGAATGGATGCAGAATGATATGAGAAGAGCCAGGAGAACAATTTACAGGATGACCAAACTAAAATTAAGGGAAAGAACTCTGAATGACATAAGAACTAAGATAACTAGTCAATCCTGATTGTATAAGAGTTCTTTAAGTATGCCACTCACCTCTTGCCAAAGAGGCTGCAAGCGAGGCAAACATTTTTTTTTTCAGACCTGGACAATGCATCAATTTACTTTGCTTAATTAGATTTATTTGTTATAAAAGACTTTCGTGGACATTGATGGGTGGGTGGTAGAGTTACAGATTTGGTTGGTAATAAAAGTGGAAATAAAGTTGGTAATAAAAGTGGTAATAAAAGAGGAAAATTATGGATTACACATTGTATAAATTCACATAAGAAAGTGAAGAGGGACGTTGAAAAGCAAGACAGTTTGGTTACTCAATTTAATTTTCAGATATATATTTATGTATGTATATACATATAAATAATGTATAATTTAAATTAAATATATCCTTCAAAAAGTTATACAATAGAAATCATCCAAAGATTCACATTGTGACCGAAGTAGAATATGGTCAGCCCTCCTACTACCAGGCCCCTTCAAAACAATGGCCCCAGCCAATTCTAGTTTGTACCATACTAATGTGTTGACATCACTTTAGCATCATTACTTGGATTGAAAGATAGAAAATATGCCTTACATATTGATTGTTGTGTCTATCATAATAGAAATTCCCTTGAAAAGGTAATTCCTGAAGCCTTTCTTATAACCTTTGGCTTTTTTTATCTGGCTTTTTATTTCATAGGTGTATGGAAATCCCATCATGGAAATTCCTTCCACTGATACAGATTGACAGTTCATCTACAATTTATAATCTTAGAAAATTACCTAGGTACTAAGAGATTAAGTTACTTTAGCAGGCTAACATGTCCAGGATTTGGCACCACTTGAATACCTAACTCCAAGGCCAAGTTACTTACCCTCATGTTTCCTCTCTAACAAGCTACGAACCCAATAGTTGCTGAAAGTGTTCTTACTCAAATATTTTAGTTTGTTTTCTGTTATTTACTATCTCCAATAGGAACCAACATCAGAAAAACAAACATAAGAGCTCTGCCTCCTCACAAAGAAACAAAAACATAATTTGACTTGAAAATAGGGTTCAAAAAATGAAATAAATGCTACATGGATCCTTAAATATTAGAAAATTGAGCAACTCAAATTACTCAAAGAGCAAGTAAACGCACAGGGTGTAGGAATCAAGGTGGAGACAGAACCAAGAAGATGGCGTAATGGGAAACAATGCAATGAAATCCTTTCTACAAAGAAGGGGTCTCAAGTACAATTGTGGCACCAGACCTACATGGGGGAACTGCAGCAGGGACAGGTTCCAACTGGCACCGTAGTCACCTACTACTGAATTTGGGGTCACAGAGCCACATCAAAGTTAGGAACTCTGTGCATAGCAGTGGTCCCAGGCAGAAAGGCACTAGGCAATGTGTGGAGAAGAGAGTAAGTTCAGAAGTCAGTAGCAGCAGCAAGTGTGTAGCTCAGACCTCAGATACAAAGCAGGCTCTCTCCTCCAAAATCTAGCCTAAACTGAAGAAGAATAATCAGGAAGTAAATCAACACAGAAATGTAACAAAACTCAGTGGTAACATCAGCTCTGAAGTCAGAGTTGGCTTAGACAATGAGAAAATAAATGAAAAACCCCACAATAATGAGCTATTATTGTTAGAGACACCCAAAATACACATACAGACAAAAGAATGACTTCAAAACATCTATAAACAATGTCTCAGAGTAAAACAAGAGTTTGGGTGTTTTTCTTTTATAAAGATAATTTTTTTTTTTTATTAATGAATTGAAAGCATTTGAGGGGAAAATGGAGGGCGAGGAATGAGGGCTATGAAAGAAAAGAATTGGACAGGGGAATTAAAGCTTGGCACAAGAGTTATAAAACCTTGATCCAACAAACTCCCTGAAAATAAGATTGGACCAAATAGAAGCCAATGATCTCATGAAGCAATAAGAAATAGTAAAACAAAGTCAAAAGGCTGAAAAAATGAAAGAAAATGAAAGAGATTTCATGGAAAAAAATAACAAGCAGCCTGGAAAACATATCAAGGAGAAAAAAATAAGCATCATTAGAATATCTGAATATCAGCACCAAAAAATAACCTAGATAACAATTTAAAGAAATCTTAAAAGAAAACATCGATTTTTATTGGAATGAGGAGACAAAGTGAAAATAGAAAGAATATACTGGCTTTCTCTTTTTAAGATTTGTTTTTATATTTCATTAAATATTTCCTAATTACAAGCAAAAAATTTAGCATTCAGCTTTTTAAAAAAAAAATTGTTCCAAATTTTCTCTTCCACCTCCTTCTGCTTCCTTCATGAGGCAATTAATTTGATATCAATTATACCTTTGAAGTCATGAAAAACTTATTTCTATGTTAACCATTTTCAAAATAAAACAGATCAAAAAAAGAGAAAAATAAAATTTTAAAAATGTGCTTTAATCTGTATTCAGAGTTCATCAGTTCTCTCTTTAGAGGTAGATAGCATTTCTCATCTTGGATTCTTTGGAATTTTCTTAGATCCTTGATCAGAGTGGCTAAGTCTTTCGTAGTTGATCATTCTTCCAATATTGCTGTTACTGTTTACTGTGCTCTCCAGATTATATCACTTCACTTTGCATCAGTTCATACAAATTTTCCCAGGTTTTTTTCTGAAACCCTCATGCGTGTCATTTATTATAAGACAATAGTATTCCATCACAACCTTGTACTGCAACTTGTTCAGTCATTCTCCAATTGATGGGCATTCCTTTGATTTCCAATTGTTTCCTACCTTAAAAAAGAGCTACTATAAATATTTTTTATTGTGCTAATAGATCCTTTTCCCTTTTCTTTGATCTCTTTGGAATTGTGTTACTGCTGTTCAGTTGTTTCAGTTGTGAACAACTCTTGATGACCCCATTGGAGGTTTTCTTGACAAAGATGCTGAAGTAGTTTGTCATTTTCTTCTCTAGCTAATTTTACAGATGAAGACACTGAGGCACATAGGGTTAAGTGCATACAGTGCACTCCCAATGGGGAAAAAAGCTTCCCATCAATATAGATTAGCTTATGCTTTACCATTTACATTAAGAGAAAATTGCCTAGATCCTTGAGAAGTTATATGAGTTGTCCACAGTAAAACAGCCAGTGCATATCAGAGCCAGAACTTGAACTCAGATTCTTCCTGACCCAAAGTGGGGATCTCTAATTAACTATACTATACCACTTCTCTAGCGGCATAAAATAAACCTTTAAAAGATGCTTGTTCAAAAATACTGATGCACTCCAAGTTACAAAGATAATAAACAACAGAAAGTACATTTGAGTTTTACTGTAGCAATATGGATTCTCTACATAAGTTCATATTCCAAACAAGATTTTTCATATTCTATTAACCATATTTGATTTTCTCCCATCATAAAGATTAACATATTTCACTAGCATTAAATGGGGCCACAGTAGTCAAAAAGCACCTTTTTTTTTTTTTACTGTGAATACATTGTATGAAATAAAAATCACATAAGGAAGGCAAATCATTCACAAAGGTAAAATATATTTGACACAGTCGCCTCCCAAAATCAGAATTGGGGAAATGGAGAGCAGTTGTTGGGAAGGGGAGAGTTTTTCTCATATATATTTTAAAGCTAAGAAGCCCAAATAACTGAAAAATATGAGGAACAGTTGCGTAGAAATCCTGGAGGACAATTTTGTTGAAGTCTCTAATGAAATCAAGTTGGCAGTTTGGGGAGGTTGCAATATTGTGCCCATATGGCTAAGATAAAAATCAAAGGAAATTGTATCTAGATTCCTTTAACTGATATTTTAGTACGTCCAAAGACTGAAATTGCCGTGGTCCACTGCCTCGTGAAGTCAGTCCTATGTTCACTAAGTTTATTTCACTCGACTCTAGGCCAGAGTCCTCTACTACTTGCCAAAATTTCATAGTGTACAGATTTAGAAAATACCCTCAAGGCCCCTTGCTGGGCTGTGACTACAAGTTTTATACCCGTCCTTCTGTATTAATACATACCCCCAAACCTCCTTTCTAATTACCCTATTTTCCTCCCCAATAAACAATCTGTCACTAATTTCTTTTAACTATTTTCTGCTGAAGAGTTTTACGTGTGTTTTGGTTATTTGACAGCTTCTCCTCACTAATTATTGGAAAATGTCTCATCTCTTTATTATCTTATAGTGCCCTGAATGATAGGTCTCTTTGTATCATCTATCGAAGGCTTGTCTGAAAGTTTCATATGAGCTTTTAATTGTAGTAGAATGTATTTACCAGGATTGTGATTTCCAGAGCCTGAGACAGACTATATTGGACAGTATGTGATTAGCACGTTGCTCTAATGCAGGCATTCATAGCTTTCAAGAGGGAAAAAATGCTAAAAACAGATGGAGGAAGATCAGTAGGACAAGGTGAACATGTGCAATGGACTTTGGGAAGGCCTCAAATCAAGAGCTTAAAATGCAAAGGTATTTATGTAATAAAATAGCTGAAATATAGCCAGTGCTTGTTTCATAATACTCATTTGGAAACCTAGAGCTATACAGATGTGCTCATTTTTAAAAATCCAAGAAAAGATTCAGATACACAAAAAACATATCTGGGGTTGCATTATTTGGGAGAATAAGAAAGTTTTTTTTTAAAAAAATGTGCCCAACAGCTCAGGAAAAAGTGTGTGTGTGTGTGTGTGTGTGTGTGTGTGTGTGTGTGTGTGTGTGTGTGTGTGTATACATTCTGAAGTGAAGTATTGCTTTTAGGGGCTTACTCTTTTGGAAAAATGTGCAATATGACCAGATGAGACTCTGGGTAGCCATTAAGGAGCCCACCACCACCACCACACACACACACACACACACACACACACACACCACCACCACCATCCCCACTTTGAAAACTCAAATGTTGGTGCTTCTCTCTCGGATAACTACGTATGTTTGTAATGTTCAGACAATTGGATCTGTCTTTTGATCTGTGATGCATGTATTGGTTATGGTCAGAGAGAAGCCCTGTTTCTTGTCTTTTCTCTGTTGGTATATGTGGTTGAAGAAGATTGTTGACACCTCAAAAGTTGCTTTCAGAACTTGTGCCAGCAAGTCATCCTAGATGTGTCAGGGTACTTGCTGCTATAGCATTGCTACCCTTTACATACTCTGTGGTCCAGTCAATCTTGTCTTCTTCACATCGTACTTTCTAAACCCTTCCTCCATTCTTTCCCTAGCTCTTCACCATACACAGAATGCACTCTCTCCTCTTCTTCATCTCTCAGAATCCCTATTTTCCTTTAAAACATAATTCTACCACCTCCCACAGGAGACTCTTCCTGATTCCCCAGCTGCAAGTATTTTTTCCTCAAACTTTGCTTGTATGAGAGTACCAACATCCCCCATTGCCCCACAACAAGGACAGATTTGTCCTGAAAGCCAACACAGTTGTCTCTGGGACTTGAATGGACCCTAACTCCCTTGAAACAACCTTCTGGTTACCAAAGGCCATGAAATATTCCACCTAAGTGGAATTGAGGTGTCTCTGATTTGGTAGATTTCTGAAAGCCCTTAAATCACCATAAGCAGCCCTGTTGACCATACACGTTTCCAAATAAAGATGAAGAGGAGAAGGAAAGAGAGTCAGGGGAACCTAGAAGACACTGTATTTACTGCATAACCTTGTTTTGTTATGGTTAAATAAACCTCCTTTTGTTATCTGTTTGATGACTCACAATTACCTCATTTTGCCCCAACATAGAATCTGAACAAGCACCATATCGATGTTGACATTAGACCCACTCATGCCACCTTATATTTACTTCATATGTATGTTACAAATGCCTATATGTCCATATGAAAATGTTATTGATGCACTATGCATTCTATGAAGGCAGGTACTGTTTCATTTCTGTCTTAGAATTCCTAGTGTCTAGCACAGTGACAAGCCATAGAAATTTCTTCACTCTGAAGTTCACAGTATCCCTTGGCTTCTTACATTGAAAGTGTCCTCTATTCCTTCGGTCTCTCCCTTTGACTGACTGGTTCCTTCTAGAACCTTCATTTTAAAGAGGAAACCAAGTCAATAATATCTTCACCTCTCCCTTTCTCTAACATTTCAACTCACTTTTCAGTGTTGGCTTTCCTCATTAGAATATAAGCTCCTTGAGTGCAAAGACTGTCTGCTTACATTTTTATTCCCAGAACTTGTTACAATGTCTAGCACGTAATAATCATTTAAGAAATGCTTATTGAATTATTGATTACTTAATAAATAAACAATGATTGATTTTTTTAGGAAGTGTTTATTGTCACAAATAAAATGTTTCCAAAAATGGATAGGGACTAGATCTATGATTTCATCATAATAGGAATTTTGCAGGTGAGGAAACTTCCTCCACTACTACAGATCAGCATCTTTTTAACTTAAAGTCATATAGAGTTGTTTAGAGTAAATATGCCACATACAAGGTCACACTTTCAATGGAGCCTAAACTAGATTAAATGTAATTGGGAAAAACTTAAAGTAAATAAAAATCCAGTAAAATACACATAACACATTTTAAAGTCAAGTCACTATGTGGCCTGCAGGAATCCCTATATACATATTAGTGCCCTCTGTTTCCATTTTAATGTGATACCAATGGTCTAGAACATGAAAAACTTAAATAACTTGCCCAGGGTCATGCAGTCAGTGTATGTCAGAGGTAAGGCTTGAACCCATATTGCCCGGACTCCAAAGTTAATTTGCTATTCTTTATACTATGCTGCCTCTCATCTAGATAAATATTTTTTAAAAACACTTTAAATAAAATATATCCACTGGTAATTTATACAGGGCAACCACTGGCAATGAGAATATAAGTCTTTAACTTCTGGTAGTAACCTAGGAAGGGGTTCTTAGATTTTTTTGGCATTTCCGAAAATCTTCCCTGTAGAGTCTTGTGTTCGTGTATGTATCTACGTATATAAGCATATCTATGTGTATATACACATGCATGTACGTGTACATGTATATGCTTATGTGTGTTTGTGCAAATATATACACATACATATGCATATATTTAAATGTTTGTATATGTTTGTGTTTACATGAATGAGTTAAATGAACTATAGTCTTGACCTGAACAAGGTTTCCCAATAGATAGATTGGTGGCATCTTGTTTATGCCAAAAGGAAAATTGTATGTGTGTCCATGCATATGCATATTGTGTAAGGTTTTTGTATGTATATACATACATATATGTATATGGACATTTGCGTTTGAATAGAAAGAAAGAAAAGGAAGGATGGAAAGAAAAGGGAGGAAAAAGAAACGAAGAAAGAAAGAGAAAAGAAGGAGAAAAAAGAAAGAAATAAAGAAAGGTAGTATTTTCCTGTTTTCATCTTGATGCAAAAATGATGCTCCTGGAACATGGCTGGCTCAGGTCAAGACTGCGGTGCACAGCTCCTTCAAGTACTAGCTTACACATCAATCAGTTGTGGACGGATCAGGGCAGGCAGCTGATTTAGGAATTGCTGTGGTGGAAATCAGAGTGGATATGAATCAAATCAAGCAGCTAATATCAGGATGACTAAAAAGCAAGGTGAGAAAACGGAGTAGAAACAGGTCAGGAACTTTGAAAGGGTTCCAGTCACTGGGCCCAGAGAGAGCTTCTCATATAACTGTCTACTAACCTGGACAATAGCTCCCTGTGAGCAAAATTGCTTTGAGGTGTCTGAAATCTGAGCTTTCATCTTCAAAGCTACAACTGCATTCAATTAATTCCACTTTCTCTCTGGAAGTCTCCTATCACTAAAGGAATCTCATTTCCTTTTTGTGAGGCTTGGGGAGTTTGGCGATTTCCTCAAACACATGAAGCTGCAGAATGGAGGGTCATATATGTAGTTCTGATTCCCAGGAACATAAGACACTATTAGGGTTGGAAGGAGCCTCAGAAACTCTCTGGTCTAATCTATTCCAAAACAAGAATCTCCTCTCCAACATGCCCAATAAATGATCATCCAACTAGTACCATAACATTCCTCACAGCATCATTCTCAGTGCCAAGAAACTAAAAACAAATTAAATGTTCAATACTGGGGGGAACGATTTAATAAATTATGGTTGATACATGTAACAGAATATTATAGAACTATAAGAAATAAAAGTAAAAATATAAAGGAATATGAGAAGATGGATACCAAGTGATTAGACTAAAGAAAGCATTACCAATAGAACAATATATAAACTGACTATAACTCTGAAAACAAAGGTGATAATAGCAGCAACAAAAACTCTGATATACAAAAAAAAATCAAAATGTGTAAAAGAAACAAAACAGTTTTAAAAATCTTAGTAAAAACATTTTAAGCATCTATAAATAACATCACAGGTCCATAGAAAATCATCTGATTTTTTTTTAATTCCTGTTGTTCTCCAGGACTTTTCTTTTGTTCTGAGTCATGCAAATGTGCAATGCCCTCACTCTACCCACTCTCTTTTTACTTAGATCGGGGAGGAAAAAACAACCAACTTCACTTACTGTTTGGAAAATCCAAAGAGATGTAACATATCTCACAGCCAATGGAAATTTAAACTGAAGGGCTTAAGACCAGAGATAAAAACAAGTCAAAGCAGGAAATATGGAGAAGAAACAGACAAAAGTTTTATTCCATATCTGGTTAGCATTTGTTCATATAAGCAGTGGGCAGGCCATGATGAGAAGCAGTTAAAAGATCCCTGCCAGTGATTCAACATCAGACAGAAAGCATTGGCCACCAGGAGATTCAGTTCACACCAGATCCCAAGTCAATGATATAGACCATGGAAGAGTCCAAAGGTCCCAGAGATCTCTTTCATCTGAAGACTGACCTTAAAGTGTAAGGCAAATATATATTGGGGATTGTGTCGCCACCCTGGCAGAAGGGTCGGTTAATGTAAACTAACCAAATCAAACTGTGCCTTCAGTAGCACTTGAGCTCAGAGAGGCCTGGATACACTCTGAAGACCATCTAGATTTAGGAGAAGCTGGAGCTATCTAATTGGTATGTGTTTTTATTCCTCATGCTGGAAGGAAGTCACTTTCTACAATTACACATATTTGGTCCATTTCCATGGAAAATGGAATTCCATTTCCATTCCCAATTCCAGGGAAGCAATTCCATTGTGTCAAGGTCATGTGAATTGGATCATTAGATCACTGGAATTTCAAAAATTCAGAAAAGAAGTGAAGTTTTGTCAATGGCATGGAGACTCAGAACTGATTCTGATAGTCGATAAATATTTAATTAAGCACCTACTGTGTGCCAGATACTGTGCTAAGGATATAAATAAAGGCAAAAGAATCCTTGCTCCCAAGGACCTCCTGGTCAATCGGGGAGACAGTATGCAAGAAACTATGCAGGGGAAATCTTGACTATCCAAACCCCTAAACCTCCTAGAATCCTGTTGACATTTGTCAAAGGATTAAGCTTCTCACAATGTTATTAAGCTATGGAGAGATACAAAGTGGGAGGATGTAGCCACTGAATCAATCACTTTTTTTATTAATTTCATGGAGTCCTTTGGCTATCTGGTGATGTCTAGGAACACTTTCTTAGAAAAAAATGATTTTAAATGCATAAAATAAAAGATATGGGATAAAAAACACTGAATATATTTAAATATAGTTATTATATATATATACATATGTATATATATATATATATATATATATATATATATATATTTAGGGTTCATAGGTCACATGTTAAGAATCCTTACCCTTGAGTAATGAGTAGTTTTGGTGCTGTGGATGGAGCTCTGCAGTTGAATTCAGAAAGATGAACTCAAATTCAACTTGAGATACTTACTAACTCTGTGACCCTGGACAAGTCACTGAAGTTCACTAAGTCCCAGATTCCTCATCTGAGATAATATTTGTAATTTGCATAACAGAGTGTCTTGTATATAGGAGTCACTTAATAAATGCTTGTTTCCTTCCTTCTCCTCTTCCTCTAAAATTGGGATCATAATAGTACATCCCTCAAAGGGTTATTTGAAGGATAAAATGAGATAATGTGTGTAAGACACTTTGTAAACCTTAAAGCACTATGGGTATGCTATTACTCAGAGAGAGGCAAAGCTGCAGACTAGTGGGACATGCAAACTTTGAGAACCATAAAGTATTTAATGCTTTTCCAGAACTTTTGCTCAGTAACATGAATTATTTTAACTACCAAGATGAACACAGGATTTGTTCAGATTGTGATGTTTGTTATTGAAAACTGTCAAGTTAGTGGCTAGCAGTGCAACCTGGTAATTAAAAAGTTATACTTATCAAGAAGGGTAAAATAAAAATTAAAACTTAAGTAAATAGTAAATAAACAAAAAAAGCTTTAGTAGATATTTACTTAAGTAAATATAATAGACCACGTCACACAGAAAATTTAGTAATTAGAAAATAAATAACTGGCTTAAATAAGTAGAAAGTGTCTGGAGGGATCACTTTCAGGTTAATAAAAGTTTGTGGAAGTAATTGCTGGACAGCGACTAACAATCTTTATGAGGGGGGAGGCAGGGAGGAAGAGAGAGAAGGATGGTGGGGAGAGACAGAAAGGGAGACTTCCAGTTTGGATGGCAGTAGATATTTCCGATTTTCCAATAAGAAAGAGGTAGATTATGTAACATATAGGCAAGTAGGCTTGATGATAATTCCTGGAAAAAATCTCGAATGGATAATTAAACAGACGGCATGTGAACTTGTGATGGGAAGCAGTGATCACTATTAGCTAGAAGAGACTCATTAAGATGCAGTCATGTCAAACTAACCTTATTTTCCTTTGTGATACTGTTACTATACTACTTGAGCAGTGCAGTATTGTTGACATTTTCAAATGGCTTAAGTTTCTCCCAATATTAATGTGTGGAAGAAGAGGTATAAAGAGAGAGGGATACTTAAATCACTGTGTCACAATTTATCACTGCTACAATTAAAGTAACTAAAGTTACCTGCTATGTCTGAGTCACTATGTTGAGCACTTTACAAATATTAGCTCATTTAATCCACACACTAGTATTAACATGCAATAATTATTGTTATCCCCATTTTACAGATGATGACAGACAGAAGTTAAATGACTTGGTGAGAATCATAATGCCAGTAATTGTCTGAGGCAGGATTTGAACTGGAGTCTTCCAAACTCCAGACTGAGTTCTCTTTTCATAGTACCTAAGAAGATACTCTAAACCTTGATATCTTTATCAGGTGGCACATACCTATTAAATCAATCAATTACAGAGATTGAACTAGATACATAAAAATGTCTTAATTTGGAATTAGTGTTTGGTAAGAATGTCTTGCCCTTCTGTCCTAGAGTTGCTTCAAGCTAGATGAAGTTCTCTAATAACATACTCAGGTGGCTCAGTAGATAGAGTGCCAGCCCTGGAGTCAGGAAGACTCATCTTCCTGAATTCAAAGCTGGCCTCAGACACTTATTAGTTGCATGACCCTGGGCAAGTCACTTAACTCCATTTGTCACAATTTCTTTCTCTATGAAATAAGCTTGAACAGAAAGTCGCAAACCATGCCAGTATCTTTTCAAAGAAAACCCCAAAGGGGATGATAAAGAGTCAGACATGAGTGAAGATGATTGAATAACAACTCTTTCTTCATAATTATTCAAATTAAGTGTTTGTAGCAACCCTATTAGGTGGGCAATACAAATCTTATCCTCAGTTTAGAAAAGCATTCCTGTGACTTCATTTATATAGCAAATTTTGATGTGGGGAAATTCCCATTTTCAATGCATGTTACCACCTTCTCTGCAACTTATAGTCTTATAGACTTACTTAGCATATCAAGAGATTAAATGTTTTACATAATTTCACATAGCCAGTGTATGTTAGAGGCAGGATTTGAACCCAGGCCTTCCTGGTGATGAGGTTTGATTTCTATCCATCACACTGTGTAGCCTTTCATTTATGGATATGAATCCTGATTCAGTGACTCAAATAAGACTCAGTTAAGTGACTTGCCATGGTTACACAACTAGCAAGCCCAGAGCTACCATATAATAAACATACATATTTGAATGTATTTGTTTCATATTATATATGTATATGTACAGAGAGAGAGAAAAAGAGAGAGAGAGAGAGAGAGAGAGAAATCTATACATACTTCCTCTCTCCCTCATTGAAAGGTAAGGGATTACTTCAGTCTTTGTATTTATATACTCAGTGCCTAACATAGTGCCTGGCACATAGTAGGCCCTTAATAATATTTATAATTAAAATTTATAGTGTCTACTATATAGCAGAAATTAAGCTAAGTGGTTTTTATTTGTTTGCTTGTTTACAAATATCCCATTTGATCCCTACAACTACCCTAGGTGGTGGATGCTATTATTATCCATTTTACAGCTGAAGAAATTGAGGCAACCAAAGTTCAAATGATTTGCCCAAGGTCACACTGCATCTGTATTTGAACCCATGTGTTCCAGGCTTCGGGCCCAGTGCTCTAACCACTGAACAACCTAGCTACCTCTAGATACTATTTTTATTGAATAATTGAGTGCCATCCATGAATTCAAGTACAAAACCATCTATAATTATATCATAGTGAAAGTCTTTTGTGAAAATGTTTCACAGAAAAGGACCAAGGACACAGATGTTTTGCTTATCAAGTTGCTGAAGATATAAACCTAAAAGATACAGTTAATATGTTGGCTATCAGAGTTAGGATCCAACAGAATCCTGACAGACTGAAAAGATGTACAGAATTGATAAGAACAGATGTAATAAGGATAAATATAAAGTCTTGTCTTTGACATTAAAGAAAAAATTCAACTCTGCAAGCAGTGGATAGGAGAGATGTGACTAGACAGTAATTCACAAGAAAGAACTAGCAATTTTAGTGTCCTGTATATACAGTGATCATGTAGGATGAGAGTCAGAATAGTTCATACAATGTCAGCCAGTGTTATTGTGTGTTTGTCCTTCATTTCCGAAGATCGTGCCATCAGAGAAATGATGACATGACTTGCACTTGACTTTGTTTTGAATGAGAGAGGGCTGTGCAGGTCACCAGCCTCACTTCTCCTCCAGAGCCATCTGAATCCAGTGACCAGATATTCATCAGCATGACTGGTGATGACTCAGGATGAGGCAATTGGGGTTAAGTGACTTGCCCAAGGTCACACAGCTAGTGAGTGTCAAGTGTCTGAAGTGAGATGTGAACGCAAGTCCTCCTGACTCCTGCACTGGTGCTTTATCCACTGCACCACCTAGCTGCCAGTGTTATTAGAAAGAAGTTAAATGTCTAAAACAAGTGACCTATTAGTCTTACCATAATCTGCCTTGGTCAGAGGACATCAGTTGAATTCAACAAATTATTTTTAATCTACTCTATGCAAGGCACTATGCCAGATGTTAGAGTATTGTGGCCAGTTCTTTCTGTCTCTTTCTTCTTGTTCTTTCTCTAACTCTGTGTGTCTTATTTCTTCTCTCTTCTCTCTCTCCTTATAAGTATTTTTATTGTTCTTTAATTTCCCTCACCAGCTTCAAGCTTATTCTGAACTTGAGCATTCCTCACACTATTTTTACAGGACCATGCCATGCTCATATCTATGTTCTATTACCTGACTTTGCTTCCCTTATGTTCACTTCTTTTGAAAACTCAAGTTGCTGTGAGTTTTTGTGTATCTATATCAGTCATCACACAAATCTCCTTTTTTTCTTTCATTGGAATTGTTTCCCACTGTATCTTCAGGATTTCATTCTTAAGCAATTCCCATTTCCCCTGAGCTCACTAGCTTTGAAAATTTGTACTCCATAAAATTATACCTATCTCTCCTGTGAACCTATTAAAACCTGATTTTCCAAAATCTAGAGGGCATGCTAAACTATTCCAAGTTGTCTTCTTCCTTTCTATCATAAACTCTATGATGGAGTGTTTGCTCTTCCTCTTCCTAATTTCAGGCTTCCCATCTTTTCTACTCTAGTAACCAGCTCTTCCTTACTAGTGGAAAACAAATTCAAATGTAGAATTTCCTCCTCAGTTTCTTTACCTTTTGAAGAATGAATTTGTCACTAAATAGACCAAGAATTTATTAGCTGTTATCTTTTTGTATTGTTTTGTTTTTCAGGAACAGAGATTCAGTAGATGTCTAGATAATTGAAGTTTCTCACACTACTTTATCAAGCTTCTTCCTGTCTTGCAATGTTTCCCAAAGCTCTTTTCTAATTCTTTTTGTCCAAGTGGCCTGAATTATACAACACCGACAAAATTACTTCTATTCCTCCTTCCTTGGACCTTCACTTAAATATTCTCTACCATGTTTCCTTACTCTGGTTCCTACACTTCCTCACATGAACATGTGTTCTTAATATAAAATGATCTCCCCCTCATTTCTTTAAAAATCATATTTCCTTTTAATAAGGTGCAATCATGCAGAGCCATGGTTTATCTCACCAAGCCTCAGTGATATTATGAGGTAAAAGTTCCATCCATCCCCAGCTTATGTTAGCATGACTGACTTATACAAAGGTTAGTAGACCTACAATCAGACACAGAGTAATCAGCCATGAGGAAATTAGATAGAGAATGATTAAGGTTTTTAGACTAAATTTGTATCTCTGTGGTTCTGTGGCTGACTAGTTGTTTTACCTAAATACCTATACCTACATAAATCCTCAAAATTTCTACTGTAAGAGAGGTCACATACTCAACTTCCGGGAGTTCAATACAAATTACATGATCACTGAATCATTGTATGGTACAGCATAAAAGGTCAGTGATTTTGGAGTAGAATGGTCTGGGTTCAGATACTGCCTTTAACTGTTGCTATCATAGATAAAGCATTTAACATTTCAGGATCTCAGTTTTCTCATCTGTAATATGAAAGGGTTGGACTAGATGACTTCTGAGGACCCTGACAGCTCTAGATCTATGATCCTATGAATTAACACCTAGGACTTCCATAGATGAAAATATTATAATTTAAAAAAAAAAAACAGAGAACTAGTGTAGAAGTTTAATACAAGGAGGGGCAGAACCAAGAT
Source organism: Notamacropus eugenii (assembly GCF_028372415.1). Lineage (NCBI taxonomy): Eukaryota > Metazoa > Chordata > Mammalia > Diprotodontia > Macropodidae > Notamacropus > Notamacropus eugenii. The sequence continues at coordinate 164,937,945 of NC_092875.1, read as the reverse complement.
GGCAGAGTAGAAGCAGGGATCTGCTTGAGTTCTCTTTCCAATCCCCTCAAAATACCTATAAAATGTCTCTAAACAAATTCTAGAGCAGCAGAAGCCACAAAATGACAGAGTGAAACAGAATTCCGGTCCAAGGCAATCTGGAAGGCTGACAGGAAGGATTTATTTCACTGAACTCAGAACAGACAGACAGGCACAGACAGGACTTGAGCAGGCCTCAGGGTTCTGAATCACTGGCAGCTGTAGCACCTTCCATACTCCTCAACTCACAAATGCCAAAGACAGCTTCAAAGGTCAGTGGGAAAGCTCTCTCACCTAGGTGAGAGAGAAATTTGGTCTGGCCCCAGCCCAAGGGTGGTGATAGCCAGTGCTTCAGTGGTAGCTGCTTCTAGAGTTGTCAGCTTATAGACAGTGGGGGAATCAAGCAACTGATCTGGGTTTCTGTCCTGAGTGGCAGTCCTGGGGTGAGGAGGCAAACTGGTGTTCAGGGCTGGTGGTAGCTGTGGAGAGAGAATCCTATTCACAGTTCCAGGGCACTAGAGAATGCTTGTGATTACTCACAGACAAGAATGCAGGCCAGGAGAGGAGTAAAAACCTCTCTCTTGACCATGCCACTTTGGAGGAACTGAAAACTTACAGGTCCCTAGAGATATCTCAGAGAACAGCTGCACAAAGTCTAAAGCCCAGGGTAGTATACCTTCCATTTGACAGAGGACTCAAAAGTCAAGTAATTGGCTGGGAAAAAGCCTCAAAAGGGGAAAAAATAATATTATAGAAGGTTACTTTCTTGGTGAAAAGGTATTTTCTTCCCTCCTTTCAGATGAGGAAGATCAAAACATACAATAAGAGGCAAACCAAAGCATACAACTGGAGGAAGACAGCAAAATCAAAGCTCCTACATCCAAAGCCCCCAAAGGTAATATAAATTGGTCTCAGGCCATGGAAGAACTCTAAAAGAATTTCAAAAATCAAGTAAGAGAAGTGGAAGAAAAATTGGGAAGAGAAATGATAGCAATACAAGAAAATCATGAATCAAATAAAAATGTTGAAGAAAATAATACCTTTAAAAATCAACTAACAAAAATGGCAAGAGGTCCAAAAATACAATAAGGAGAAGAATGTCTTAAAAATCAGAATTGGTCAAATGGAAAAGGAGGTCCAAAAGCTCCCCAAAGAAAATAGTTCTTTAAAAATTAGAGTGGAACATATGGAAGCTAATGACTGTATGAGAAACCAAGAAATTACAAAACAAAAAAAAGAATGAAAAATAGGAGACAATGTGAAATATCTCATTGGAGAAACAACTGACCTGAAAAGTAGATCCAGGAGAGATAATTTAAAAATTATTGGTCTACCTGAAAACCATGATCAAAAAAAGAGTCTAGACTTCATCTTCCAAGAAATTATCAAGGAAAACTTCCCTGATCTTCTAGAACCAGAGAGTAAAATAGAAATGAAGAGAATTCACTAATCATCTCCTGAAGGAGAACCCAAAAAATAAACTCCTACAAATATTGTAGCCAAGTTCCAGAGTTCTCAGGTCAAGGAAAACAATATTTCAAGTAGCCAGAAAGAAGCAATTCAAGTATTATGGAAATACAAATCAGGATAACACAGGGTTTAGAAGCTTCTACCCTAAGGGATAAGAGTGCTTGGAATATGATATTCCAGAGGTCAAGGAAGTAGGATTAAAACCAACAATCACCTCCACAGCAAACCTGAGTGTGATACTTCAGGGGAAAAAAGTGGAATTTCAAAGAAATGAAGAACTTTTTAGAATTTTTGTTTAAAATACCATAGCTGAATAGATAATTTGCCTTTCAAATACAAGAATCAAGAGAAATGTGAAAAGGTAAACAGGAAAGAAAAGGCATAAGGAACTCATTAAAGTCAAATTTTTGTCACTCATGAGACATTTCTCAGAATTAGGGTAGTTAGAGGAACTGTGTGTGTGTGTGTGTGTGTGTGTGTGTGTATCTGTGTATGTGTATATTATTTAGCGTAGGTATATGTATGTATATGTATATGTGTGCATATATGTGTGTACATGTATGTATGTATACATATATACATTTAGAGGGAATAGAAAGAGCTAAATATAAAGGAGCAGATAACAAAATAAACAAACTCATAGATAAATAAGGTAGAGTAAATGGGAACACCATCTTCTTATTCCTAGAAGTAAAGCCAACTCTATCAAAATTAGAATTATATTTGCTTTATTATCTACCACACTCTTGACTCATAAGGAATTTGCAACTTTCGAAAACCCCAAAATCTTTTTTTTTCAGATAAGTTGCAAGTTAAACATGACTCCTCCATCTGGTACTTATAAAATCTATTTCTTAGACATAAATTTCTAATTTTATTTTTATTTTACCTCATTAAATATTATCTTGTTTTGTTCAGTGCAATATTTTTGCTTGTCAAGATTTTTTTATCTTGGTTATTTCTTCCAATGAATTAGCTATTCTTTTCTAGCTTTCTGTAAACTTTAAATTTCATTTAAAAAGTCATTTATTTTTAAATTCTTTATGAACAAGTCAGATTTAAAATATTTGATAAAATAGAGTCTTCATTCATTTTAAAAATGTTTTTAAAAACATGAGAATAGAAGAACCTTTATTTGAAATTATCAAAATTATTTATCTAAAACTAAGAGCTAGCATTATTGGTTACAGAAAAACACTGGAACTTTTCAATAAGATTAGGATCAAGCTGGAAGTCTCATTGTCTCCTCTATAATTTGACATTAGACATAATTTGACATAATAGAAATAAAAATTTAAAAAAAAGAAAATAAAAAGTGTAAACATAAGAAAAAAAGAAAAATTATCTCCATTTGAAGATTATATGATGGCAGATTTAAAAAACAGAGAGTCAATAATGAAATTTAATTGAAACAATAACCTGGTACATAGCAGTAAACAAAAACATATAAATATACATATATGTATGTAAGTATTATATACATATATATTCTTAAAGAAGAAAAAGATAAAATTAAAAAGAGAAATGTCATTTAAAATTATAATAAAAAGGTACTCTAATTAATAAACCAAGATACACATAGGACTTTAAGAAATAAAACAAGATAATACTTGTCACAGAAATAATGGAAAACAAATAGCTGGACAGATATAAAATATTTATTGCTAATCACAACAGAATAATAAATATTATAATACAACTAAAATTATTGTACATATGTAGGACTGTACTACTCAAATTACCAAGGGGACAGTTAATAAAATGCAACAAAATAACACTAGCAGTTACATAGAGGAAAATAGACATATCTAGAGAATTTTTTTAAAGTACAAAGAAGCAGCTTTGACATTAACACATTTTCATCTATACCAAGAAACCATTAATTATCAAAACTAACACCAGGCAGAAAAAAGAGAAGTATATCGGTGGGAGAGATTAGATAAATAAAATGTAGAAGCAAACTTCACTAATGGGAGAATACTATATTTTTTTTTTTTAAACATGCAAACTAGTAGGTAAGGGACTATTGAAAAACAAAGAAAAACTACTGGGAAAAGTAAATTGGTTAATAAGAAAATTTGTTATATTCAGCATCTTACATCATTTGCAACAAATTTCAAATGAATGATCTCAGTAGAATAATCCAAATCTTAAAAAAAAACTGGGGTGCCAGCTATGTATAGGGGAGAACTTATAATAGGACATTAGATAGAGGTTTTAAAAGACAAGAGATGATTTCAATTAAATAAATCATAAAGCATTTTCTATGAACAATTCTAATGCAATTAGAATCAGAACATAAAGTACATAAAAATATTTGCATTAAATAATTCTGATAAAGGTGTAACAACCAGATCCTAAGGTGAATTGATGGAAAATTCCAAGACTTGTTTCCCAATAGGCAAATACTTATGTCATTTGAGCAAACCATTTTCAAAATCAGAAATGCAATTAACCAATAACAGCCTAAAATTTTTGAAATCATGAGTAATCAGACAAACACAATTAAAATAACTTTTAACTCTTAATTCAAACCCAAAAAATAAGCAAAGATGGAAAACTTCAATGTCAGAATTGCTATGGGAAGATAGATATGCAATTCCATTTCTTGTAGAAGTATGAGTTGGCCTAAGTGTTTCCGAATTATGTAAGATGATTTACTAAGTCATTCATACCTTTAGGCCTGAGATTCTATTAATGGATTTGTACCCCTATGTCAATTAATGATAGTAAGGGCATCCATGTTAATGTAATAGAGTTTAGATAGATACTTGATAGATAGATAAAAAGATGGATAGATGATAGATAAATGTCTCTTATGACTATCATGGCTTTGTGTCTTGGTTAGGCGCACTTAAAAATGGAATTTTTGAGGAAAGTCAACAGGATTAAAAGGGAAGTAGCATAGTCTGACTGGATGGAACTGGAAGGCAAGAAGAGATGGAAAAGTTCAAGGATGCAAAGTGCCAAAATGAAATGATGGTAATAAAAATTGAGACAATCTGTACCTAACTCTCCTACTATAATGAGGAAACTAGGAGGAATAACTCATGTCCTATATAGTTCTATATGTCCTATACAGTTCATGAACTATATAGTTCAGCAGAAGAGCATCTTTCCAAGAATAATTTGAAGGGATCAGAGGTTGCTACCTGCAACAGAACTGTCATCAGAGAAGTGGTAATATTGAGACCTAGGGCCAGCAAGCCCCAGGCTCAACCTCTACCCCAACAATTTACTGTGACATTTCTGGAGACCAAAAAGGAGACACAATATGAGAACTGTGTTTTATCACATAGAGAACTTTTACTTGCTCCCCAGAGATGAGACCAATAAAGTTAATTTAAAAAGTTGTGAATTTCCTAGATTTTCAAGTTTCAGTATATAGCTACTAAACTGGTTTAAGCTATCTATGTGTGAGAGAACATAAATTCTTGTGGTCTATGTAGTACTTTAAATACATTGCATTTTTTTCTATTTGTTGATTTCTTTGGTTTTTGAAACCCTTTACAAACTTGTATTTTCCTATTTTTTTCATTCTTCTAACATTACTCTTCATGCACTCTACCATCCAGGATTACTATTATCTTTCTTATTTTTCTTTATACAAGACCTTTCATTGCCTTACCCTATGAATTTTCTTCTAGCTTTCCTCTAGAATGTTAAATTTCTTCACCTCATATCTGGAATGTTATATTTACTCACCTCAATCTCCTAGATCATTTTAAGACTCAGCTCTAATCCTGTTCTCTTCTTGCTCTTCCTCTCTAAGATGAACTTTCCACTTGCATATGTTTTAAATTTACAGTGTTTAGCCTGTAGTCTGCATCCCCCACCACTAGAATGTGACCTCTTTGAAGACAGACGACATTTTCCCTTTCTTTTTGTTCCTACCTCTTAGCACTATGTTAGACATACGGTAAACGTTTAATAAATGCTTATTTATTAAATGATTTAATGTCTAAAAGTAAAAGAAAATTGCTTTTTCCTACAGTTAAGCATATTAGTCTCTTTGTTGGTCAGCATTGTTATGGTATGGTCATGTGTCTTTTTTTTTGCTCTTTGGGTTACAGACTAGTAGTAGTATTGCTGGGTCAAAGCGCACAGTTTTATAGCTCTTTCACAGCCCTTTATATGCCCTTTTAGACATAGTTCCCTATTGCTCTCCAGAATGGTTGAATCAGTTTACAACTCCATCAACAGTGCATTAGTGACTCAATTTTCCAACATTCCCTCCAAGATTTGTCATTTTTTTCTGTCATATTAGCCAATATCATAGGTGTGAAGTGTTACCTCTTTATCTTGCAAAACATATTTCCATATTAGTCATGTTGTGAAACAAAACATATTCCCCCCCAAAAAAACAAGAAGAAAAATTAAGTATGCTTTGATCTGTATTCAGACTCCATCAATTCTTCTCTGGAGACAGCATTTTCTCATAATAAGCTCTTCAAAATTGTCTGATTATTTAGTGTTGCTGAGAATAGCTAAGTCATTCACAGTTGATCATCATACAATATTGCTGTTACTGTAGACAATGTTCTACTGGTTCTGCTCAATTTACTTTGCATCAGTTCGTGTAAGTCTTTCCAGGTTTATCTGAGAGTATCCTGCTCATCATCTCTTATAGTACAACAATAATCTATAATAAGCATATATCACAACTTGCCCAGCCACTCCCCAATTGATGGATATTCCTCCAATTTCCAGTTCTTTGCTACCATAAAAAGCTGTTATAAATATTTTGTACATGTAAGTCCTTTTCCTTTTTATTTTTTATCTCATTGAGATACAGATCTAGTAGTGGTATTGCTCGGTTAAAGGCTATATATGATTACGTAACCTTTGGTCATAGTTCCAAATTGTTCTCCAGAATGGTTGAATCAGTTTGCAACTCCGTCAGTACTGATTTAGTGGCTCAATTTCCTTACCTCCCCTAAAACTTTTCTCATTTTTTTTTCTTTTCTGTCTTTTAGTTGATCTGATAGGCTCTGGGATTGTAGCTCACAGTTGTTTTAGTTTGCATTTCTCTAATCAATAGTGATTTAGAGCATTTTTTCATTTGTCTGTATATATCTGAAAACTGCCTGTTCATATTCTTTGAACATTTATCAATTGGGGAATGACTTGTATTCTCATAAATTTGACTCAGTTTTCTATATATTTGAAAACTAAGACCTTTATCAGAGAAATTTCCTGTAAACATTTTTTCACTGTTATGATTATTAATTCTGTACTTCCCTACATCTTATTTATTCCCTGTTCAAATAAAATTCTTCTTGACTGTTAAATTACCTTTCTCCATACTTCTGTTAAAGGTACCACCACAATTCCACCACAAAGGTCTGCAACTTCTGATTCACCCTCTACTCCTCATTCACCTTATACAATTTGTCTAATCTGTTATCAGTTCTTATCAATTTTCCCTTTATAAGATCCCTGGAATATCCATTTTGTTTCTCATTTCGCATAACCATCACCAAAGTTTAAGCTCTAATCCTTTTTTTTCTGAAACTTGTTACTGAACTCTGGTCTTCTAATCTCTTCTGTCCGATCTGGCTTTCACAGTCCTGATAAAATGTTTTTCCTCATGCATAAGTTTGAACATGTCACTCTCTGACTCTAGAATCTTCACTAATTCTCTATTGTCTCTAGATTTTAAAAAGTTATTAGATGAACACATAAAGCCTTTTATAACCTGATTCCATTATCTTTTTATGGTTTATTTCACATTTATGTATTCTAACTTACTTGGGAAATGGTTTAATTGCTTTCCTCAACAGATTCAGCATTACATTTCCTACCTCTTTGCATTTGTATAAATCAAACCTCAACCCTGCACCTTAGTGGGAGAATTATGATATCTCTATGGCATCTCTATATGCTGCCTAAAATCCTCAGTTCATTTAAAGGTAAGCTTTTGTGCCATTTCCTACTGGATGCCTTTTCTGGTTTCCATGATTGTTAGAGCTTCTTTTCTCAAAAAAATATCATGCAGATTTTCCATATGTTCTTCCCTCTTGGCAGGTTAAGTAGCCCATTTTGACAAATCTTAAGAGATTCTCCAGTATTTCTTAAATATAAACCTTAAGAAAGCAGTAGACCTCTCCACTGAAGGTACCATGTCAAAAACAAGCTGCTTCACTTTTCCTTACCAAGCAATTGATCCCCAACTATACTAAACCACTTCTCCATTAACTCAAATACCAAGCAATAGCTTCCTCTTCACACATTTGACTTAACTCTTCAGAAAGAAGCTCCTGTTTGTTTCTTAGTTACAAGTTTTCAAAGGTATTTTTTTTTACCTGCCAACCTCCTAAGATAGGTCAGGCTGACCCTCTGACTCTTTAGTTCTCTTAATTCTTGGCTTTCACGCTGAAGTACTTATTCAGTTGCAGGTTATTATTTTTGTTGTTGTTTTAAGCAGCACATTTCTTCCCAAAACTTGGATTGTGGAGAAGTTTGCTACAGAACTAACTCATCTCTGCTAGGAAGAAGACCAGCCCTCAACATGAATTTTGTGCATAAATAGCATAAACCTGGCTATGACACAAACACATGCATTGTGCACAATTTAAGTTAGTGCAAATTACTTCTTGTTCTCAATAGTGTATTTTTTGATATTTATCAACTTTTTGATATTTCCCCTTCTTTAATTTACATCTGCTCTCTTTACTGTCTTTTATCATCTTCAACCACTTCATCATCCCATGCAACCTCATTTCCCTGCTCTCCACAATTATTAGATTATCTATCTACCTACCTACCTATCTATCTATATATCTATCTATCTATACATCTATCCATCCATTTACCTTTTTACTCTTAATTTTTACATTGTCACACTAATCTTTCTCAGCTTTTTAAAAATTTAACTTATCAGATATATTCTCTTTTAGCCCTTTTCCTCCTTTGGATTGATTCCTTCAGCATGTGATTGCAAAGACCTATGAGTATTTCATCAGATGCAGGCATAGCCAGACTAGTCTTATTTTCTTTATGGACAGAATTGATAAATTTCTCTCTCTTTCTATCTCTTTGTCTCTCTTTCTCTGCTTCTCTCTTTCTTTGTCTCTGTCTGTCTCTGTCTCTGTCTCTGTCTGTCTGTCTGTCTGTCTCTCTCTCTCTCTCTCTCTATATATATATATACACACACATATACATACATATGTACATATATGGATAAAGATTCATATATGTATATATGTGTGTATACATGTATATGCTGTAGATGAAATGGTTATAGATACAGTTGATCTAGATTTTAGCAAAGACTTTAATAAATTATAACACTATTCTTGTGAAAAACATGAAGAGATGTGGACTCAAGAATATTCCAACTAAAAAGGAATCAAAACTGGTTGTATAACCAGGCACATAAGTAGTATTTAATAGTTCAATGTCAACTTAAAAGTCTCGAGTGATAGCCTTGGCATCTGTGCCTGGCCCTGAGCCATTTAAAAAAAAATTAAGAATGGTATAGAAAAAAATATAAAGGTCATGCTCAGCAAACTGACAGATGAAAATTAGGATGCAATAAGATCTTCACAGGCTAGGCTATTATGAATAATCCAATAAGATAAAAATAAGCTGGCAAATTATTGCTGGTAGTGTATCCTCCCTGCACCCAATAATTAAAGTCATCCTTTGGCCTCTGTCTCCCTTCTCCAAACTGATGACACTTTCTAACACCTGCCCTAGATGTAAAAATACTTAGTTAAAACTCTGGCACATAGGCTATAGCTAACAAATATTTGTTTGGTTACAGATTTCTTTATAGGTGTCTAAACTAAAAATAATTTCCAGTAAACTCAAGTAGTTTCCATAGAGCTTATTTTTTAAGAAGAGCTACCTAATAGTGAGTATGCTATCACACTATTTGTGATAACATTCAAGAGCCTGGTTTATCTTATAAACATCAAAACCCAAAAGAACATCTCTTGAAAGTAAATAAATTTCAACTACACCACTTTCTGACAGTGAAGGACAAGTCCTTGAGAGTTGATAGCTCGTGGTTGACAAAAACAAACTATGGAAATATTATATCCACTCCTACACTAAAAAAGGGGAAAAAAGGTTATTAAAGTTTTGTCTTCTTACTACTTTCAGCATATTTGAACAAAGGGAGACGTAGAAAACATCCCATATGAAGCCTTTGAAGAATTTTACACTATTTTTATAAGATTTGACCACATTAGATTTTTTTTACAATCAAATATAGTAAAGATAGACACTATTTTTTCTCAGTCATATCCTTTTTTATTAATTTGCCACTTTAAATATTACAGGATACATTAACCTGTGAGTTCCTTGAGAGCATGGACTGAATTTTTGTTTGGAGCGTTTGGGTTTTAGTCTCTCTATATCACCAGTACTAAGGACAGTGCCTGGCACCTAAGAGTCACTTAATAAATACTTGTTGTTGATAGTGATAAATTCTAGCCAAATTCAAGCTAATTCTAGCCAACTGTTGTATGTGTATTAATAGGAAGATGAGGAAGAGGGAGAGAAGTCACTCAAATTCAAAGTTCCCACAGATGTTTCATCAAAAAAATCAAATACTGGGCCGCAGATATATTTGGCAAACAGCCTCATCATCTGCTTCTCCAGTATCTAAGAATTAAATGGACCACACATGGTGAAACATGGAAGAGTTGCAAATCAGTCATAGTAAATACAAGACTGGGATTTCTCCCATTAATCTGGAAGGTCCTTTGTCCTGTCAACAAAGGGAATTGAAGGGTCTGATTTTCCTAATGGTTGTGCTTTCGACAACTTTTGACCTGGAAAAATAAAAACTTCACTAGAACATTTAGGAACCTAATCCATTTTCACTAAATACAGAAGTTTAGACAGTGAATGCTTCTTTAGAATTCTGGATCCTTATCAAGTTGTTAACAATAAACAGCTTCATCTTAGAAATTAGGAAATGTTTAGATTATTTTTATTTGGTTTGAAATGTATCTGTCAATAACTGGATATATTAGGAAAATTCTTTGGGAATTTTGGACAAATTCTAAATTTTCTATTTGTTTATTTTTTTAAACTGGGTCTAATATTTTAAATATCTGTCTACATCTTATAAGGGGATGAGTGCTGATTAATACTTCCATTTCCTAGGACCCCAGGTAGAATCTCATAACATCAAGGAAGTTAAGATAGAATGAGACCATAGTGATCTCCTGGTCTAATCCCCTTATTTTATAGCAGAGAACAGTGAGGCCCAAGGGAGTAAATTAACTAGTACAAGGTCACATATGTAGTAAATTAGCAGACCCTGACATAAACTAAATTGAATTTCAATGGAGCTAATATCTTAGGTGCAGGCAATATAGCAAAAGTGTGCTTGTTTCAACAGCATGAACAGACAAATACATCTTCTGAGAAAGAGAAAAAAGGATAAATTCTAAAAGATGTTGAGGAACCTTGAGTTCTTTGGGACTTTTGTTTGTTTTTTCTACCAGAATTGGTCAGATCAAAGGGAAAGAAAGGAAACAGAAAGGGCCTCAGTGAGTTTCAAGGTGAATTAACTGCTCCCAGCACCTCAGACAGACATAGCATTTTTTCTTGACAAGAGGATGCCTGTAAAGCAAACAGAGATTGGGACATATATTCACTGTCAGAGGCAATCAAAACTGTGCAGAGGAAGGTTATCCAGTAAGTCAAGGCAGGATAAGAGGTAGAGAGGGAGAAAGAGGGACAGGACAGAATATGATAAGGACAATAATCAGAAAAGAGCAGAATTCTCCAAAAGTTGTTTAGAGCATCTAGAACCCAAGTGATACAAACTATTGCACAAATTAAGTATACATTACTTATGTGTGTCTTTCTCTACCCTAAGGTCATCATTCTTTTTATCATGTGAACACCTAGGATACAAACCTTCCAGCCACTTAATTGAAAGATCTGACTAACCCTTGGTTACATGGAAGGCACACAACTGCTATATAGCTTGAATCCCCTTTGAAACACTAGAGGTTGCAGAATGTATAATAAAAATTAGAATGAAATAATTCACTCTTCACTCATTCTCATCCCACCTTTCCTCTTAAATTGATGGCAATATGTTTTAGTAGAGGAGCATTCTAGATTATGAAGGTTTTTGTTTTTGATTTCAGTCATGATAATTAAAACAGTTTCCTGCCAAGATATCCTTCATTTGTGACAGGTCATCTTCCTTTGGGATTGATATGATACTATACATATGTGCTGTTGAACAAAGATGAAGAAAATTGTGTCTCCCTTTTATGTTTACTACCAATATATGTTAAACATCTCCAATTGGCCCATCACTGTTGCTAATCACTTCTACTATCCCTCCCTTATTAACTTTTTCCTCCACATTCCACAGCAGCCTCTCCAAACTTTTTCATCCTTCCTCAAGTCTTCCATGGCTTCTTCTCCCTGCTCTCTCAACTGAGAACTTTGTTTCATATTTTAAAGAAAAAATTGAGGCCATTCACCATAAGCTCCTCTTCTCCCCTCTTCCCCATCTCCTATCACCCAGATGCCTTCTGCCACTTTTTCCTCCTTCAACCCTGTCTCCCGTGAAGTGGCCTGACTCTTCACCAAGGTTAGTCCCTTTATTTGTTCAAGCAATCCCATTCCAAACTGTCACTTTTGAGATATTTTCCTTGTCTGTCATCTCCACTCTAAATTATTTTCAATCTTTCCTTGTCTGACTAAAAACATGTCCTTGTCTACAAATCCTGAAAAAGATCTCACTTGATTCTGCCATCCTTGCTAACTATCATCCTATATATCTTCTACCCTTTGTAACAAAACTTTTCAAAAAGGAGATCTATAGTAGGTGCCTCCACTTTCTCTCCTTTCATTCTTTTCCCAACTACTTACATGATGTAATGTGATATGATATAATGTAACATCATATAAAATAATAACAACATGATGTTGTATAGTGGATAGGAAACTAACTTCAAAACTATGTTTTAGGTTGTAATATGTAGTGATGGTGCAAATGATTCAGACTCTAGATTAACTTGAGCAACTCTGTAAGCCTGTAAGTTACAAACAGCATGCATCAGTAGAAGGAACTTTCTCACCTTGGTAGTTCCCTACACCAGTGAAATTACCTGATCTGTCCCTGTGTGCAATAGAATATATGGAAGTCATATAATAAAAAGAATATTGTAATAGATTATATAAGTATCTTAGCTACTTGTAATAAGGAACAAAAATAAAATCAGCCTTCCTACCTACCTCACTTATGTAACTTTTATATGAGTATCTATTAGCTTACGTAACTTTTAAGTTATTAAGTACTAGGTTAAACCCTGTCAATGTCCCCTGCCATCACAATGAATTTTCCTGTCTATGTATGATTGACTTCAGTGCATTATTGACAGACAATCTCTTCTCACATTTCTATGAACCAAGCAATATTTTGGCAAGCCCAAGGTGAGAACTGATATTTTGGGTGTTGATCAGTATATACTCAGAGTCCCAGGGCTTACAAACCTAAAGGAAAATGTAAATTAAATGACTACAACTGATAGCCTTTTTTAGTGTGTGTGTATATAATAAGTGCATTGTGCAAATGTGAGTGTATTGTGTGCATGTGTGTACACATGTATGTATGTGCATATGCATGTGGTATGTGTGCCAGCCCTGAAGCACATGGTCTACAGCTCTAATTGAAACCAAAAGGGTATGTTGCCAAAAGCCCAGTCATGTATTTAAAAATTACACAGCCAAAAGGACACAGATGGTAGAAATAGACTGGAGTCTTGAAAACAAAGTAAATTTGTCATTTAAGAGGACTAAATTTAGAGTGGAGGATCCACTGTTGTCTATGTGTTGATGGTAGGTAATTCTGTTCACTAGTTCTGTTCTAGTCATATTGATGCAAGGGAGAAAGTAAAATAAAATGAATCTTTCAAATTTCTACATAAAGTAGGCAAATGAGTGCAAAGCATGTATATCCTTAAATATGGGGGTGGTGTGCAGAATTATTTTAATAATGCAATTAGAAATTCAGTATCCCTTTATGATTCTTTTGAGTAGAGTCAGTGCTTTTAAAGAAATTAGTTCTCTAGCCTCCATCTTATAATTATACTTTGGTATATTGGCTGTTTATTTCCGTACATAAACACCTAAACTTACATAATGTTCAGCAGTATAGAAAATGGTCCAACATGAAGTAAATGGGTACAGTCTTTATTGTTTCTTTCCTTAAAATATATTTTATATTGGTCCTGAATTTCAAAGAATTAAAAAATCTCAAAGTTAAATGAGCTACTTAGGGTTCGCTATTCCAAATAAGAAATTTCATTCAAGAAAGATTCAAAATTTATTTGGTGGTCTTGTATGTAGAAAATAGATATTAAAACTTCAAAAGGAAATCAGAAATTCTAGGGCATTTTCTGACTCTCTTATACTAGTGTGGTTGCTTATTTACCATGTGGTTTGACTGTTATTCTATTTCTCTCAATCTAGAGGCAACCATAGATAGATACTGCTTTTCAAAGGACAAATTCTCTTCTCCATGAGAAGAAATTCATCCATTTTCTTCTGTTCTGATTTGTCTCCATAAAGGACTACTTCTCTTAATAATTTTTTTTCATTCAAGCAAATTTTTGGTTTTTACTACTTCCTGTATGACCTTGATACAATCCTTAACAGGAAATTTCAAAATGCAAACACTTTACTACTCTCAGGCTCCAGCTGCTGGAAAATGGCCTCTCATCTAAGATTCTCTCTCTCTCTCTCTCTCTCTCTCTCTCTCTCTCTCTCTCTCTGCCTCTGTCTCTCTCTCTCTCTCTCATCTCTCTGTCTGTCTGTCACTCTCTGTATCTACGTCTTTCTCTGTCTCTCACTCTCTCTTGTGCATGCACACACATTTTTCCTCATTATTTACATGTTTTTGTCAGTAATAGATAAAATTAAATGGAGTGTGTCTGGGTGAAATGAAAATATGTAAACATGCCTTAAAATAAGTCATCTTTTCAAATTCCATGAGGAATTTTAGTCACATTAATAGATGGAAAGCTATATCCTAGTAATCAATGAAGTATGAAAATAGAGAAATCAGCCAGCCTTAACAAACATAGATTAAGCAGGGACATTATTAACAGTTTAAATTTTCTGGGTCATCTGCAATATATGTAGAGAGATATAAAAATATTTCATACATGATAAAGCATTTTGAGATGTTTATATGCTTTTGAAATTTTTAAAAATTATCTTACCATATTTTACCACCCAGCCTGTTGTTATATTGCTCTAATCAATAACATTTTCATCTGCAAAAATATTTTTCATGCCTTTCTCCTTTAACCAGTATGCATGGTAAAGTACTCCCAATTTTTCAGAAAATAAAAATCTTGCAGCTCACTCAATATAGAAGTGTGAAACTGGAGATTCCATAGAAATGAGCTTGTACTACATTCACTGGACTAAGCTTGCAAAAGGAAGTGATTTCTCCAGCCACCACCATCACCAGCTCTTTATGAACTGGGGTCTCACAAGATAAGGACAAGGTATGGTTCCCTACAGGCACTTGCCATATGCTAGAGATAGGCTTAATTTCCCTTGCTGTGTTGAAAAAAGTTAAAACAAATCTTAAAATTCTGTACATATACAACAACTATCACTTTCTGTAGCTTCTTTAAATCAGGTGAAGTTTTTCTCCTTGGCAAAGTTTAAAGGTAAAACCTGAAGGCTGGAAGAAATTTTTTAACAGATTAAAGCTTCAGATGGGTCTGTATTACTCTAAGCATGAAAGACACCTTTGATTAATGGTTGGCCATATCTCTGCTAGCATTACAAATCTTGAGTAAATACACCACTAAGACATTGTTGTGTGGGATGAGTGGAGAGAATAGGCCTGAATATTCAGGAAACACTGCGGAATTTCCATGGGCCATGGGGCAGAAATCTAATGATCTCCTTGCTTTCATCAGGCAGGCTTGGTAAATGAAGTTGGCACAGAGACACATGCAGTCCTTCAAAATAATTTACTCTGCTGCAGAGCTCCTAATACAGTGACAATATTGCTTTATCTTGTAATGGCTCAAAAAGTACATTTTTGGAAAGTCTTACAGATTTTCTTTGGCAAGCAATATATTAGATATTGAATAAATCCATTATAGTCTAAAAGCTAGGAGCTGTCAAAGCATCAGCATTGTTGTTTAATAGCAAAATTCGGTCACAGAAAACTGCTTACATAAAGATTATTTAATCTAAATTGCTTTACTGTTCAAGTTTCTTTATACACTTTACTGAGAATGATATAGATTTCACATTCAAACAAATATAGCTTGAAAGAGAGGACTAAAATATGTCATACTTAAATTATAGCACAGCAATTAAAGAAAGCAAAGCTAAAGAAAAGTTATTTGTGAATGCACAGAAAGTCTTCTTCCAGAATATAAAAATCAAAGAATTACAAAAACATATTTTAGAAAAGCCTCAAAAAGATACTGGAGGGAGAAGAATCCTGTACACAATCTAATGTGAAAGAATGTGTAAGAAAGGAGAAAGAAGCTTCTGACTTCTTCCCCAGAATAAATATGTCTCCTGAGCTATTTTTTAAATAGATTTACAATGTTTCTTGAACTTGATAAAATTACTCAGAACAAAATTGTTCATATTTCTAACATAAGATTAACATATACCAAAAGGGGAAATAAGTGTGAAAAATAAAATGAACAATAATTGCCTGTTGACAATGATAAGTACTACTTGGATTAGACTAAAAGAAAAACATTAGAGGATCATAGACAGTTAGAGTTGGGAGAGAATTAAAATGTACATATCCAATCCATACCAGTACACATGAATCCTCTCTAAAAAAAAAATCTCAATTGTATATATATATATGTGTGTGTGTGTGTGTGTGTGTGTGTGTGTGTGTGTGTATAGACACGTGTAAATAGACATAATTTGATGACCAAAGGCTTTTATTTAGCTCCTCGATTCCTTTGTGATCTTTTTATTTTTTTGTTACATTTGGCTACTTATAAAAGGAATATATTTAGGTCCCAACTGTCATAGTTTCATTGTCTATTTCTCCTTATAATCCATTTAAATTTTCCTTTAAGTATGTAGATCCTAGGCCATTTGATTCATATATATTAAGAATTTGTACTTCTGTCTTTGATGCCCTTAAGCCAAAAGAGTTTCTCTACTCATCTCCTTGAATCGAGTCTATTTTTGTTTTGGGCTTGTTTGAGATCATGATTACTACCTTTATTTTTTTGTTTTCAAAAGCCTAAGATATTTTGCTCCCACCTCTTAATTTAACTCTTTGTGAATCTTTATGCTTCAAATGTTATGTATTATGAGTGAATTAACCCCATTCACACACAGAATCATGGTCCTTAAATGAGTATTTCACTTTATCTTAATCTTTTATAATTTTCGTTTCTTTGTTACCTTACCACTACTTACAAAGCAGAGGGTGATGTAATAGGAGTGTGCTTAGATTGATATCATCAATTTCCACTCCTCTGTTCCTATTATTTTCCCTTTATGCAGGCTCCAATAACAGCTTCTTATCCTTTATTCTTTTCCTTTTAAATCCTTCTTTAGAAATCCTCTCTGAGTCAAAGTTTGTTTTTTTCTTACAACTAACACTTCCCTAAATCTACTCTCCTCATTTCATCCTTTCACTAATCCCTGTTCTGTTTTCCCTATTGAAATTAATATATTTTTACAACAAACATGTGAGAGTATGTATACATATTCTACCATCCTTTGATTAGATCAGATTAAAGTGAAGGGGTTTGTGTGATTAAAGTTTTTCCTCAGCTCTGATCTTCTTGAAGTCCTCTATCTGACGAAAGGACTACTCCTCCATACCCTTACAAGTCTATGGAAAGATTTTTCCTCCATATCCCCAGCCCACCCTACTTATGGAATTATACTCAGTTTTTCTTGATGAGTTATTCTCAGCTGAAAACCTATATGTTTTGTCATTTGAAATGCAACATTCCAGGTTCTTCTACTTTTAATTTCATTAGTTGCCAAGTCTTATGTGAGTCTTCTTGTGCATCTTCGTTTTACTAGACCTTTTTTTTTTTTCTTTCTGGCTTCTTGATTGATTTTATCCTTGATCTGGAAGCTCTAGAGCTTATCTGTGACATTAGTAGCAGTGGTTTATTTAAAGACTTCCCAGATGATATTTCCCTCCATTTTTCCCTCTGAATCAAATAGATAGGTGGAGTTTTCATTTATAATTTCTTGATTTTTCAAAATAGGTTCTTTTTTACTTGTGGATTTCAGGTAATTCAATTATTCTTAGGTTGTTTTCTCCTTAAGCTATTTTCTAAGTTAATTATCTCATATTATATTAATTAAATTATTTTCTTTTTGTTTAGGCTTTTGACTTTAACATTTTTTGTTCTCTCATAAAAATAATTTAGCTCTGTTTAGTCCATTCTAATTTTCAAGAAGTTTCTTACTTTGCCAAGGTTTTTAAATTCCTGTACTGAACTGTTAATTCCTTTTTCAAGTCATTTGTATAAGGTTCTTTCCTTACAAATGTTTCTTCTAAAGATCTCAGTTCATTGATGATGTCATTTTTAAAAATTCTTATTTCATTAATGACTATGGGAGCAAACTATCTGTTTTTGAGATTTTACTTGTAGACATTGAAGAGTTATTTTCTTCTTTGTGTCTTTGAAGTTCTGACCCCATAGTAGCTCCATTTTTAATTAAATTTCTTTTTTTTTCAATTAACATATTCATCTGTCTGTCTCTACCCACCCACACCACTGGAAAAAATAGAAAATGAAATCTTCATAGCAATACACGTAATGAGGCAGAACAATTTCCTTTCTGCCCAGGAATAAAATATATGCCAATTCTGCATACTGTTCTATTCTCTCTCTATCAAGAATGGGATAACATTGTATATCATTGGTCCTCTGGAATCATGGTTGATCTTTTAGTTGATTGGAATTCTTGAGTCTTTCAAAGTACTCAGTTTTGCAATATTGTTATTATTGCATAAATTGTTCACTTGTTCATTTCATTCTGTACCAGTTAAAACATAATAGGTTTTTATCTATAGACAGTTGGGTGGTACATTAGATAGAGCACTGGGTCTGCATAAAGGAAAATCTAAGTTTAAATCTAGTTTCAGAAACTATCTATGTGCACTTGGGCAAATCACTAAATTTCTGTCTGCCTAAGTTTCCAAGACTATAAAACAGAGATAATATTATCACTTCACTCGTGCATTAGTTATGGGGATGAAATCAGATATTTGCTAATCTTGTAACAATATTCAGCAAGTAGTAGGTAAATAATATATGTGTCCACCCATTCTTCTGTTGTCTTTTGTTTCATTTGTGTATGCAAGTCATGTCATCATTTCTCGGATGTCATGGTCTTCTTCAGCAACGAACGATGAACACAACAGCTGAGTAGACCCAGCTGTCTGAATGGGGACCCAGCTAAGTAGGTGACTAACCTCCTCCTCTCCTGTCTGTCTCCTCCTCCTCTTCCTTCTCCTAAGAAAGATAAATTTGGAAAGCCAGAGGATGCCACTAAATGTTTTCCCTTTTTCCTTTCCTTTCCTTTCCTTTCCTTTCCTTTCCTTTCCTTTCCTTTCCTTTCCTTTCCTTTCCTTTCCTTTCCTTTCCTTTCCTTTCCTTTCCTTTCCTTCTTTCCTTTCCTTTCCCTTCCTTTCCTATCCTTTCCCAAAACATTAATCATACTGCACTCTGAAACTCATAGATTGTACCACACTAGAACCCTGCCCAAACTCCCCTTAAGGGCTGTTTTCTGGATCCTGCTGCCTTAAGACTGATTATCAACAGTAACTGTTGCTGTTTCCTTCCCAGCCTGATTTACTTGTTTTTCTTTCTTTCATTAAAGGGGGCATTCCCTAACTACTTCTCCAGGCCTATTCACTGAAGGGGCATTACCTCACCCTAAGTGAGTACCAAATAGACCTTGACCTAAAGGGGCCATTGTCTCCCATTGCATCCTGAGCCATCTACAATCACAGAGGAGAAGTGAGGCTGGTGACCTGCACAGCCCTCCCTCACTCAATACAAAGTCAAGTGCAAGTCACGTCATCACTACTCTGATGGTAAGGTCTTCTTTGCCAAGGAAGGACGAGCACAGCAACAACAACATTTGTGTATCAATTCTTTTAGCAGCATTTACTGATTTTGACTTTGTGTTAGGCTTAAACTGTGTGCACTTCTGGAAAATATGTCGGAGATAGTTCCTATTCTGGTCTGTAGTGTTTGTGTTCCCTCCACTGCTTTCTGTCTCCTCTGCTTTGTCTGCCTCAGTTTCTTCAACTACAAAATATCACCTGTGTCACAGAGTTGTTTTGAGCATCAAATAAATAACATTTGCAGACCACTTAACACATTGTCTGACACATAGTAAGATTTAATAAATGATTATCCCTTTCTTTAACGATTTCTACTATGGTTCAGGTTAGAAAATGACAAAATTTCAGTGCTCCCTAAGTAATCTCATCCAGGGGATGACAGCACCTTTCTGCTTTGAGCTTTGCAGGTTCCTGAACCTGATTTGGACTTGAATGACACAACTGCCTGTTCATACCGGTGCAAAGCTCCAATGGACACCTACTTGCTATAGAACCAGTCAAATAACTGGAAATCTCTACAGATTCAGAAAAATAAAACTATGTACTTACCCCTAGTTTGCAATCCCTTCCCTGTCTACTCATTTGAAGCTTTAGTCTCCAGTTCTTAGGCTGAATCTTGGATCAAAACAACAGAGCTGCAGGCTCAAGATCCACATTATCTACTTAGATACTTAGTCACAAACTCCAGGCACCATTATTCCTCAAAACTATTCCAATGTCACAATGACAAGGGTGGAGGTTCAAACTATACTATTTGCCCTAATACAACATTGAAGGTGTCAGTGTCCAGCCTTTGTCTGTACTGGAAAGGGCTGATACCCTACTTACTCCTAAATCAGAACAACACAGCTTCTATATCACCTCTATTTTTCTCTCTGCCACACACAGCACTTACTTTGTGCTGAGAAGCTTCACATAGGACTTTCTGTATGGATCGTTTCCCCATTACCCTCAGGCCCTTGGCTGCCTCCCTGGGTTGACCTGGTCTGGAAAAATGCTTTTCTGTTGTTTCCTCTTACATTTCTTTATCACCTGATCTTCTGGTACTCTTCTTTAATTTCTGTTGGAGTAGTTGTAGTATAAAAGTGGGTTGTATAGCTTCCTCCTCCTCTGCCAATTTTGCTAGTCTGCTTGCCTTAAAGCTTGCATCTATTTTTGAACTCCAAGGAAAATCAGAACAAATATAATCCCTCTTCTGCATGGCAGCCATTCAAATACCAAAAGACAGCTGTAAATTTTCACTTCTATAAGCAAATCACTCTAGGTACTGCAGCCTAACTTTGTATTGAGTAATGTTAAGTCTTTGTACTGTCCTGGTTGATTTTTTCTGGATGTGAAACAAATTATCCATGCCTTAAAATACTGTCATATGAAGGAAGGTTGAAGGAATTTGTAATGTCTATCATGAAAATTTTGAGGAGAATGAAAACCAGAGTGGGATTTTTTTGCCTGTTTCTTTAATATTTGAAGGGTGCTCATATGGAAGATAGATTTATCTTTGCCCTGATTAGCCCCATAAGAGAAGCAATGGATAGAAATTGAAAAGATGCAAAATATAAGTGGCCATTTGAAAGAAAAAAGGTACATCAATCAAACATTTAAAATAAAAATAATAATTTTGAAAAATATATGGTTACTTATTAATGGGAATATTTTTTAAATTTATTCATTGTGTAGTATAAATAATAATTTTACCAAAACTAGAAGGTAGATGACAGAGTGGATAGAAAGCAGGACTTTAAATTAGAAAAACTTAAGTTCAAATCCTATCTCAGACACTAGTTGTGTGACCTTGAGAAAAACATTCAAATTTTCTGTGCTTCAGTTACCATGTATGTAAAGTAGATACTATAGCACCTACCCCACAGGGATATTTTGAAGATCAAATGAAATGTCATGTAAAGAAGTTCCTTTACAAACTTCAAAGTACTATGTAAAGGCCATCAATTATCTTCTAAGGAGGTATAAAAACAACTTAAGTGTAAAAACAAGAAATAATAAGCATGTCCTAACAAGTTATATTGCTGTAAAATAGTCATTAATGAAGGAGAAATGAGCAGCAAAAAGTTAGATCTAAATGAAGCCCTAATTTGTGGTGTCCAAAAAGAGCGGGTTAAAAGAAAAGAAAAATCAGAAAAATCACAGAAACAATAAATATCTACATTGAACAGAATAAAGACAAGGAGACAGCATGTCAAATGTTCTGATTGATGAAGTGTACGTAAAGAAGACCTCAGAGGGAAATACATGTGTATATATATATATAGTGTGTGTGTGTGTGTGTGTGTGTATATATAGTGTGTGTATATGTATACATATATATATACACACACACACATACATACATAGAAACATATATATGTATATGCAACATATTGTATATATGTTACATATATATGAGAAGAAAGATTAACAAAATAGAAAAAGAAAGCATTAATGAAATAAGCATGGAGTTTTTTCTAAAACAGTGTGAAATCAACAAATTAATCATGACAAAAGAAACATAAAAGATGAAATATTGTAAATTAGAAAATGAATAAAAATTGAAAATTAAAAAAAACTGATCAGATAAGCATGGCAGTTGTTTTGGAGATGATAAAATATGCTAGAGAGATTAAAAAAATAAGAGAAATATCAAATGGCCAAAATAAATTATGAACAAGGCATATTTGTAACAAGCTGAGAAGAAAAACTGGTTATTTTCAGAAAACTACTTACATGTAATTATATACCAGCAAAATTTAAGATAAATAGATGGATATCTGCAAAATCGAGAATTCTCAAATTAGTAAAACTGAAAATTTCCATCTTGAAAAGTCCAACTTTAGAAAGAGAAATTGAATGATTTTTAAATGAACTACCCAAATATTCCTTTGTCAGATATATTTAAAATTGAATTCTCTCAAAAATTTAGAGAACAATATTTTTACCTTTACTATATATTTATCATATCCCTTTTATGAAACAAATGTGATACTTCTGCCTAAAATCAGGGAGAGGAAAAAAGGAGAAAGAATACAACTGTGGACTAAAAATCACTTATGAATATTGATGTAAAATATGAAATAAAATTTAACAGACACTAATTATATCAATATATAGAGAATTAATCTTTATGAACTGCCTATATTTCTATCAAGGAGGAAATGATGCTCTGACAGTAGGAAAATATTTAGTATAATTAATCATGCAAACAATCAAAATATGGTATCCAGTACTGAACACAATATCCAAATATGGTCTGACAAGGGCAAATGTCAATGGGATTTTTGATCTTCCATGGTATTACGTCTCTCCTAATGGATGCATCCTAAGATCACATAGGTTCAATATAATTTCTGCACAAATGACTTCCAAGTCTATATGCCCATGGTACTATGTCTCTACTAAAGGATGCATCCTAAGATCACATACGTTCAATATAATTTCTGCACAAATGACTTCCAAAGCTATATGCCCATCCTAAAAATCATATCTGACTGACAGTCCCACATCATGAGCTACTTGCTAGATATCTCCAAATAGATATTCCATACATATCTGAAATCTAATGTTTCTAAAACAGAGCTCATCTTTCCCCCTCAAACTTATTCCTCCACATTTCACTCTTTCTAAGAAGGTGCCATTTTCTTCCTTGTCACAAGTTTTGAAATATCTTGGATGACCTTCCCTTTTCCTTATACTCTATGGATAATATGTACCAAGTCCAGTGACTTGGCCACAGTTTCTTTCTTACCAATTCTTTTCACTCCACTAAAAAGTAATCCTCTTCATATCTTCTTCTCTTGTTACTTATACTATTAGAATAATTCCTTTTCTGTACTACCTCCTTTCAGTCTCTCTTCTTTTCACACAGCTGACAAATATATGTTCCCTAGGGTATGGAACTGACCATGAAATTCTTCTGCTGAAAAAGATTCTTTGGCTCACCACTGTATGAATTATTAAAAAAAAAATACAAACTTCACCTTCTATATCCCACCTCCAAGGATTGCACAAGCTGTTCCTTTCCTGAAGAAATCTTTTGAAATTTTCTCATATCCATATCTCATACTCATTTTCTTCTTTCAAGACTTTGCTATTTCTACCACCCTCTATGAAGCCTTTCCAATTTGTTATGGCTGGTAGTATTCTGTTCTTCCTCAAGTTACCATGTATTTACTTATTCATGTCCACTTTGTAGAATATTAGCTCTTTGATGGAAGAAACAACTTAATTTTTGTCTGTTGATTCTCATTGACTAATAGTACTACAAATATAGGAGATGATTTATAGATATGTGTTGAATTTGGAGTCAGATTTACTGGGTTCAAACTCCAGTTTTGCCCCATGCTACTCATAGAACTTTGAAGAAATCATTTAACCTCTCTGGTCCTCAGCTGCCTCATGAAAAATAAGAGGGCCTGGGCTTAATGTCTTTTCCAGTTCTAAATGTATGACCTATGATACGAATTTGTTTTCTTGGTTGTTATGCTCCAATACTAAAAAAACTAAGATTTCCTACCCACCCACATACACCCCGTCCCCAGCAATACCTTCATGTAGATTTCCTAGATCTATCAAGCTATTTGTAGATTTTGATAATTACAAAAGTCCTCAATTTTCTTTTAGTTTGTGTCATCACACAAGACATTGATTACTTTAAAAAAAAACATGCTTCTTTCTAGTTGAACAGTTATGGATTATGAGAGTTTTTAAAAATATTATTCTTTGAAACAGTGAATAATTAAAAGCTTTCAACAAGATATACTATGGTATATAGTCAAAATATTGCTATATCTATATGCTCTTTTAGTAGGTATTCTGGTAACTTATTAAATATAATTTCCATCTCTCCTAATAATAGCTATAAAAGGCAGAAAAGATCCCTGGTTACAGAATTGCCTGTCAGTTGAGAAGTGGATGTATTTCAATATCAAACAAATGTAAGATCCAACATTCTGCGTGATATCACAGAGTTGACACTCTGAGCACATAGAGATATTGTGGGTTGTCCCATTCTCTTCTGCTGGTGTCATTGTTCTAAAATATTCAAGGGATTGGAAGGCTCATTACCCACATTTCTTTGCTATTTCTTTTACCAGCTTAGAGATAGACATTTTAGAAACACATGGACAAAGCAATGGGCCTGATAGATTTTTGAATTGAGTGTTTCAGGTGAGAGCTAAACAAACCTAATACGTTATCTACATTTAATAAATAATGAATGTGATCATTTTAACTTGAACTCACTAGGTTTCAGACGACAATTTAGGGTTGTCATCCTGAATGCAAGTACACCCCAGCCTTCTCCAGTGAGTACTGCCAGGCCTAGAGGCCTGAGGGCTACCCGAGTCTTACCTTACCTGTCCCAGGTCTTCGGTTGGCCAAACCGGATAAACGTATGAGAGAAGAGACTTTCCGTAGTTGAACAAGGGTTAGGCTTTATTCAGGGTCCTGGTTACATGTGCAGGGGGAGCTCTTCCTTAGGAGGGAGAGAGAAATCTCCCAAAGAGGCAATGATCTTACGGTAAGAGATTGGAAGTAGAAGTGTAAGTGGGGAGAGAGGGGGAGGGGAGAGCGAAGAGAGGAAAAACGGAGCCTTCTGTCCTGTCAGGGCCCATCCCCAGCTAAAAGCGCCTTCAGGCTTTCCTGACCCTAATTAAGCTCTCCAGCCGTGTAGTTTGCACCTGAATACCGTGCCTGTTAGATAACAATAGGTGTGCCCAGATCCGGGCCAGTCTCGAGGGCGAGGATGCTCCTCCCATCATGTTTCTCACAGGAAGAGGCGGAAATACACGAGATAGCTCGGTCTCACTCCTCGATTCCCTGGTGTTTCATGGGGGGCCTCATGAGAACTCTAAGATTTAGAAGTTCCCACCTTTACCTGCCCGAGACTGTCCACATGGAATTGAGCTTCCATCCCCAACAGAGTACATGTTGGAGATTTCCTGAGTGTCTGGGAGAAGTGCAGAAACAGTTATACGAGGGAGAAGTACAAGGATAGGACTTGCAAAAGCAAATATTACAATAATGTGATAGAATTCACCAAATTTGCATTTGACCTTGAGCATATAACTATCAGCCATAAATAATATCACAAATGTATGTGTTGAGGGGGAGGTCTCAAAGGATGCAGATGGTTTATATTCTGTGGCCAGATATCCAGAACTTTGAAAAACGTTTTTCCATCAGACCGAATCAATTGCATTTTGTCATTTTCATTTTTGAAATGTTTCAAAGGCAAAAAAAGACAAATCAGCATAGATCTCTTTCCTTAAGGGAAGGAACTGGCTACTTTTTGTCTTTGTATTCCAAGTGCCTAGCATGGAAACTTGCATAGAGTAGGAACTTTGTAAATGCTAGTAGTGATGGGGAATTTATTTAAAACTTTAAAGTTTGTAACATGCTTTACCAGTATTTTCTTAGTTGAGTCTCACAGTAATTCTGAGAGATGAATACTATAGGTACAGACTACTCATCCTATTTTATAAACAAGAAAATTGATTCTCAGGGAGAATAAATTATTTGCCCATAGTTTTACAGGTAGCAAGTATCAGGTTGAAGACTTGAAACCAGGTCTTTCCGTCCTCCAAAATGATATCCAGTACTCCAATGGTTTCTTCAACTGAACCATTTTAATGCATATACTGTATCTTGTCAATAATAAATGAGTTGTAATCATTATTATCATTGCTGCTGTTCTTCTTGCTAATTATGAAGAAATAAGAAAATGCATCTAATAGATTCTTAGAAATGGATAAAAAATAAATTGGGGAATTAGGTGGCAAAGTGGATACAGAACTGGGTCTAGAGTCAGGATGAATTGAGTTTAAATATGGCCTCACACAATTATAGTTCTGTGACATGGGGTAAGTCATTAACTTCTGCTTGCCTTAGTTTTCTCTACAGAAAAGTGGGGATAATAATAGCACCTAATTCTCAGGTTTACTGTGAAGATTAAATAGGGTAATGTTTGTAAAGCACTTAATACAGTACCTAGTAGATAGTTGGTGCTATATAAATGCTTATTCCCTTCCTCTTCCACACAGTTAAGACAAAGGGAAAAGGGGGTAAAATGGTGGTGGCATCTGCTTTTGACAGCATCAGATAGCCAGTCTTCTCATTTAGTTGAGTTTCTTCCCATTAAATTTTGAGATAAGCCTAATTCAGTGGAAAGAGTACGCTTTATGAAGTGGGAAGTCCTGTATTTGAATGCTGATTCTGTCATTTTCTAGCAGCATCACCTTGAGTGAATGACTGAGCCTCTTGAAGCTGTCAAGATCATCTCCTCATCTTCAAAACAAATAATAATACCAATATTACCTTTCTACAGGACTGCCTAGATGGAACTGCATTGTAAACTTCAACATGAGAGATAAATGTGGGTTAATATTACTTAGCTGCCTGGTTAACCCAGACTTCCAGCCCCATTTAATACAAGTAATGTCAGCAGTAGAACTTTAATCATGACTCTTTCAGAAGACACCTGCGTCAAATGATTCCAAGTGACCTAATTTGCTTTTCAAGATGACAGGACAGTGTATATTACTCCATAAGCCTGAATGCAATTATATATCTGTGCATTCTTCACAATAGGAATAAGTGCTATTGGAATGCCATGACAGAGTAGAAAAATATCTCCTGTCAACCTAGACCAAGGTCCCAACACCCACAATCTGCCAGAACACAGCTTGGTGATGCTTTTTTAATTGGCTTGTGGGTCTATTGCTGTTTTCAAATGAAGGGTGATTTGGCTAATTAACAATCTTGTGGGGTTTTTCTTGTTCTCTAGCTGAGAGTGAAAATGACTTCTAGTTAGCTTGAAGAAGGCTAAACAAAACTCATATCTGGAAATGGCTGTTTCGAAGGTTATGGGAATTAAACCAAAGACAAGAAGAGGTTGTTTGTGAAAGATTCAATTCAATTCAACAGGCATCTATTTAAGCACCTACCATATGTGTCAGACATTGTGCTAGCCATGAAGGATACAAAGATAAAAAATGAAGCTATTTCTGCCACAAAAAGCACAGAACTATTTTGCTTACACTATCTGGATGTATCCAAGTATTCATTTATGTATGTATGCATGGAAAAAAGCATACATGCATGTACCTATGTATGCATGTAGAAGTGTAGGTCTTAAAGGGTTACTAAATCTCAACATTATGTTATGTATTACAGAGAACCAGGGCAAGTGTTGAAATAAAAGCTATATTTCTTGTTTTCAAAAAGCTTCCAGTATAATAAAGGAGAAAAATCAACAAAGTAATGAGAATAACATATATAAAACACCTAAAAAATAAATGGTGGTCTATATTTAAGGGATCCCTTGTGACATAAACTCACAGGACAGAAATGATGAGTTGCAATTGAAATTATTCAGTCAACCAATATTTATTAAGTCCTTACTATGTCTGTGACTTATATCAGTTCCCATATGTAAAAGACTGATAAACCATGATAAAGAGACCACCCCATGTCACCAACTGCCAACTGGGTATTTCAAACTGTATATTCACCCAAAATCTCAAAATCAATGTTCCTTCAGGTCCTGAAGTCCTCTTACCTAGAATACAACAATGCCCTTCTAATTGTTTCCTCTATCTCCAGTCTGACCCTACTCCAACACATCTTCCACACAGTTGCCTGTCCTACATGTCTAGAATCCATTCTCTCCTCACCTCTAATTCATAAAATTCCTCACTTCTTTTAAGTCAAGAAGTATTAATTAAGTGTTTACCATGGATCAGGCACTGTTTTAAACACAGGGGATATAAAGAAAATCAAGGAGCTCACAATCTAATGAGGGAAACTACATATCTAATGAGGGAAACTACACACAAAGAAACTATGTATAAATGAGATACAATTAGGACATATTGGAGATAATCTCAGTAAGAAGGCTCTATCATTAAGGTGTATGCGTGGGATAAGAGTGGGGAGGAATATGCCTTAAGCACCACCCTCTACATGACCTCTTAACTGGTTCCTCTCAACTGCTTGTGTCTTCCTTCCCTAACTACCTTGTGTTTAAATATCTGTTAGTTATCATTATTTATTCTGTGTGTGTTAATTAAGGATATGCATATACATGCTTATTCTCTGCTCTGGAAAATATAAGCTGCTTGAGAATAAGAACTGATTCTAGTTTTGATATCTGCATCCTTAGCACCTAGAATATTACCTGGTACATGGCAGGTACTTAATAATATTGATCGATGGATTGCTTGATAGATATAACAGGAGAGAACGTGTGTACAGATAAGTAATTAGAAAATAGATAACAAATAATTACGAAGGCTAAAGTTGAATTTTAAAATTTTGGAAACAGAAAATAGGCCAACTTGTCTGGAATGTAAAGAAGATAAAGAGAAATTATATAAATAGGGAAACACTGGAGTTTATTAAACATAGATGAAACACTGTCAGTCGCCTGCTTTAGTGGTATCACTGTTGTAGCTGTGTGGAGGATAGATTGGAGTGTGATAAGTCTTGAGAAAGAGAAATCAATTAGGAGGTTACTGTCATAGTCCAGGCAAGAGGATTAGCTAAGTCACTGAATGACAGTCAAGATTCAAAAGGATTTTTTCAAGCAAGAGCACAGACTGAATCGATTAAGATGAAAATAGTTAGGGATAAATGTAAAGTCCTGTACTTGGCTACAAAAAATAAAATTCACACCCATGATATGGGAGCATCGTGTTTAATAACAATTATTCTCAAAGCAACGTAGAGCTTTTAGTGAACTACAAAATATCAGCAGTATAAATGCAACAGTCAAAAAAGCTAATGTAAAGTTAATATAAATTATGTATGAAGAGCATAGCTTCTAAGATTAGGGCACTGACAGGGCCACTGTACTCTGTCTTCATCAAGCATCATTTGGAGGACTGTTGTCAGTTCTGGGCACCATGATTTTTAAAACACTTAGATAAGCTGGAGAGTGTTAAAAGGAAGGCAAACATAACTGTGAATGGTCTTAAATTCAAATCATATGAGGACTGGCTGAAGGAATTGAAAATATTAGCCTAGAAAAAGAGCATTCAGTGTTGGGGAGTGGGATGATAGGTTCAAATATTTAGTGGTCTGCCACGTGGAGGAAAAATTAGATTTGTTTGGTGTATGCCCATACGGCAGAAATGGGAGGAATGGGTGGAAGTTACCAAGAGGCAAATTTAGACTTAATATTAAAAAAAATCTTCCCAACAATTAGAGCTATCCCAAAGCAAAATGGGCTACCTGAATAGAAGACATTGTATTCACTATAGTGAATATTTCTTTAGCTTAGGATTTAGACAGCATGATGATTGAGGTTTCTTGTGACTATAAAAAGTCTATGATTCTATGGATATAGGTAAACTTGGGAGGAAAGATAATTCTAGACATTTTTATTTTGAGATTCTTATAGGATTTCTAGTTTGAAACTGGCATTTGGTGATATGGGACTGAAATACAGGAGTAAAATTAGAGAGAGACATGAGATAGAGAGGTGGAGAAAGATGGATAGATAAGGAGAAAGAGACAGACAGACAGACAGACAGACAGATCTTGGAGTCATCTTATCTGTAGAAATGATATTTGAACAGATGGGAATTGACAAAGAGAATATAAAGAAAGAGAGAAGGCCAACAAGAGAACCTTAAGGTATACCCACCATTAGGAGTAAGGAAAGAGATGATATTATTACAAAAGAGGAGAATCAATAGGAACTCGTGTCATAAAAACCAATATAGGAGAGAGTTTCCAGGAGAACAGGGTGGTAAAAAGTTTCAACTGTTGCAAGGAGATCAAGGAGGATAAGAAATAGGAAAAGACGATGTAATTTGATGATTCAGTAGAGACTTTGGAAAGAGTAATTTCATTTTGGATTACAATGTTGGAAACCAAATTATACAAAGTTAAGAAGTGAGAGGAGAAGAAATAAAGGTAGCAAGGATGAACAGTTTTGTCTTGTTTTGTTTTTCACAGTATTTGGTTGTATAAAGAAAAACGAGGAATAAAGCTATAACGAAAAGACATTGTGAGTAGAGTTGCTTTTCTTGCTGTGGTAACTGCTGTACTTGTTGTTGTTTTTGTTTTTAAAACGGGGAGACGTAGGCCTGTCCATAGTAAACAAGAAAAGGATAGAACAAGATGGACAATTAGATAGAGAGGAGAGAATTGTGAGGGTGACCTGTTTGTAGGAAACAGAAACAGAAGGGAAGGAATCAAAGGTAAGGGGATGGTCCTGGCAAGAAGAACCACTCTTTCACTAGACAGTAGAATAAAGGAGGAGATAATAAGAGTTGGTGTCAAATTGTTCTAAAATGTCAAGGGCAAAAGTAAGTTCACAGGGAGTGGGCTTTATTTTTTTCAGTAACTTATGAAGTGAAGTCATCTGTTGAAAAGGTAGATGAAATGTTTGTTGGGGGAGACTTAAAGCAACAAGAGAATGTTTGGAACTGTAGGTATGGAAAGAATGAGAACAGAGATTTAGCTAAGAATCAATTAGGGAAGAATGAAGAAATTGTCCTGTGGTCATGCTGGACTAGCAGTGGGAAGCCTGTAGCCTTCAGACAACATGGAGCCCTCTAGGTCCTCAAGTGTGGCCCTTTGACTGAATCCAAACTTCACAGAACAAATAAATAAATAAATAAGATTGTTCTGTGATTACAAAACATTTGTTTGTGGTAAACCTAATCAGTGGTCAGCAGCACATGATTTTAAGCAAAGGAGAGGATGATGGAAAACAGTCAGGTTTAACTTTGGCAAATTATGAAAGGAGTACCTGTAGCAAAATAGGAAAAGCAACTCAAGAGCAGAGGACCGTATCCCATTAAATTAGCTCAATATAGGTCAATAATAGCTCAATATAGCTCAAAACTGGGAGATGAAGGAAATGAAAACAGTCATGAAGATGAATTGTGCAAGTAGTTAGGAACTGGAAGTTATCATGAGGATGAAGTCTAGGCTTAAGAGGAAGTGATAGGACTGAATAACTTCAGAATTCTTGATTAAGTGTTTAATGCTACCTCTGTGTGTTTGTGTAATGGTAATTTAAATGAGAAGATCTTTCCCATCCATTAATAGGCCCATATGATCTTCTTGGAAGTCTGAGTCACATGGAGCCTGTGGTGGGAGGAGTTTGATGAATGGGTGGAGCACAAAGGGGTAGAGCAGGAAGTGAGTCAGAGCAATTACTGCTGGGAAAGAGAGAGCAGTCAGCAACTAGAGTGAGTGGGAGAGCTTGTTTGTGATTTGTTTAAAGGAACTTTTTTGTGAGAAGCATAACAGAGGAAAGGCTTGAGGATGGTACTACCCCCTGCACTGTTATTGTGTATAGATTTCTTTGTTGCTATGATGGATTTGGCTTTCTGATGTTTGAATAAATGTTTTGGTTCTATCTTCCATGTGGAGAGTCTGTTATATTTTGCAATTCAGAAATGTGCTAACATATTCATGGCTGCCATAGGAGCTGTGAATATTGCATTGGTGCTACAGGTTGACATGGAGTGAAAAAATATATACAAAGGGAGTTGAAGAGACTGAGTAATAGGAGGCCATGATGTTTGAGAGAATATCAGTGGTTATGCTGGCATGCCCTAGTATTAGGGAAGAGTTTGAGAGTGGAGAAGAACACAATGAGTCAGGTGCTAAACTCCTCAAACAATGAGGGAAAATAAACTGGGGATCAGAAGATTTATCTCCTCCAGGATCTGAATAAGATGATATATCTGAATAATGCTAATGACAAAGGCAGAAATGTTGCAGAATTTCAGTGGCAAAAGAAGTATTCAGAAGTAGTCTTGGGAAACAATAAGTATGTCAGCTCCTTCTAAAGGGGCACTTGGTTATTTGGAGGGAGGGTTATGGGATCAGAGAAGATGTAGCCATGATTAGAAATTAGCAAGCACTCACTAAGCTCCTACTGTGTACCAAGCACTATGACAGGCCTTGAGAATACATTTTTTTTTAAAGGATACAGTGTCTGCCCTCAGGAAATGCACATTTTACTCCAGGGATACACCACCTATATGATCAAGTATAAGGACGTAATTTTAGTCTTTGGTCTTTGACTCTCTCTGTCACCATCCATCCTTAGATTGCTGTATATCAAGGGGTTAATATGAACAGTCAGGACTCCTAGAAGCCAACAGAGGAAAGCTATGAAAGTGAAGCAGCAGTAATTGTAGCTACTTATCACTTATCCTCATAAGCCATAGAAGGAGGTGGGGATTATTTAACCAGAGGAAGAAAGTCATATTTATTCTCATATCATTTCTCAAGACAAAGGGGTGGGACAGAGGTGAGGGTTTGTGTGGAGCATACTGAGAGGGTAAAACTAATTTATTAACCTATCTACATGTCTTCTAGAATGTCAACTCTTTTAAGGCAGGAACAATTTATTTTTTCTCTTTGTATCTTTAGATAAGATAACCCTAGACATGCATATATATGTGTGTGTGTGTATGTATGTGTGTGTACATACAGAGACAGATATCTATGTCTGTATGGATGGGTATATATATATACACACATGTGTATGTAAACACCCATACACATGTATGCATCTACACACTGCCAAATCACTAAACAATTAATAAAGTGAGGTTTATTTTGCTCTAACACAAGGATATGCCACTGAGATACAGTGGTACTTAACTTCTCTATAAGTGGACCTCTCTTTTCCCCCTGTGGAAAGATGTCTGATCTCCAGGCAGGGGCTCCTGATGGCTGAGACTTTTAAATACCCTTAGATGACTAGAAAGCTGTCTCAGGGAAGCCAGGGACAATCAGGTCCCCTATGTGTGTCTTTTTTTTAGATAATGTCTCTCCATGTTGATGGAAGAAAAGAAACTGTGTCAGAGAAATGCTGGCCTTATTATAATGAATTACTTAAAAAGTAACATCACAATTAAACTGTCCAATTCAGCTCACTAGAATGTCAGGAAATCATATAACTATATAGTCACTATATAATCAAAATTGATTTGAAAAAAAGTGTGCTACAAATGCAAAGAATAATCACCATCATGAATATAAATGGTAAAAGATCAAAAGGTTGACAAAAAACTGCACATGGGATATTCTTAGTCTAATATCCAAAGCAAATGAACCCATTTGGAAGTCTAGTGAAGCTTATGGATGCCTACTCAGAATAATCTTTTAAATGCATGTATTAAAATACATAGGATCAGAGAGGAAGCCAATTATACTGAAAGGCAGTTATCAAAATACCAAAAAACAAAATGAAACGTAAAATGAAGTTCATGTACTTCCTGTTAAGAACCATGGTATAGTGTCATAGGTTTTCAATTCCAATTAGAATGTAGCAAGAGCCTGCAGAAGTCCTAGGTTAATATTATTTCTATTTTTTAATAAATGAAAAATTATTTGTTGTAGTAATTATTCTATGTCATGCAGTATGTTAAATTCTAGAGATACAAATCTAAAGAAAAGAGAATCCCTACCAAGACAAAAATTATTTACTAATAGGGGAGGACAACACATATAGGAAAGCGGTATCTAGGGCAGGCAGTGTTGATTTGAGGAGTCATAGATGAGGTGAATGTATGTACAGCAAGCGGAAATACCCTTTCCAGAAGTAATTGTTCTAATGAAAGGATAACTGTGCCAGAGTAAGAGGTGGGCAAAGGGAATTCTTGACCCAGAGGGTAAAAGTGTGATTGGGTAGATGGCAGGATTGAGTGTGAAAATGAAGCATTGTGTGATTTTAGAGGCAGCGGTAGATAAATGGATTAAGTAGAAGAGTTTTCATTCATCAATATATTATTTTTATGCTTTTTTCTTCATATAGATTCAAAATCTCTGGTCCCAGTCAATTGTATCCCATTGGATACAATTTGGGGTCACAAAACTGTTGATTCCTCTTTAAAATTCTGGTTGCCAGGTTGTATACACCAAATGGATTTGGGGTGTTCAATACAACAAAACTTCAGAGGAACTGAATAGGCTTGAGTGTGGCATGGTTCTCCATAGCTCCCATAATGCCTCCTTCTTGACATGCAAATGTGTGTGTTCATCCCTCATTGCCGAAGAAGACCATGCCATCAGAGAAATAATGACGTGACTTGCACTTGACTTTGTTTTGAGTGAGTGAGGGCTGTGCAGGTCACCAACCTCACTTCTCCTCCACAGCCATCTGAAGCCAATGACCAGATAGCCATCAGGATGACTGGAGATGACACAGGATGAAGTCATTAGGGTTAAGTGACTTGCTCCAGGTCACACAGCTAGTGACTGTCAAGTGTCTGAGGTAAAATTTGAACTCAGGTCCTCCTGACTCCTGTACTGGTGCTCTATCCACTGCACCACCTAGCTGCCCCTGATGTGTAAATAGACCTAAGGGAAAGGAAAAAAGAGCTAGGAGAAGCCAGCAGATATATATTCTTTTATTTGTTCTATATTCTTGTCTCCATTATATTTATCTATATTCAAATTAATTTTTACTCGACTGTTAGATAAGTTAGGGTTTTAAATGAAGCAAGAGGAAAAGGAGAAGTTTTTGTTATAGGACAGAAAAAAGAAATCTGACTAGTGTCATGGAGTCTGGAAGTCAGTTAACAAGAGGCAAGAGATGATGAGAGACTCATATAGGGAGGTGGAAGACCACTAAACAAGTTTTAGATTTTTTCACTGTTGCCTAACAACTGATATGACCCTGAAAAGCATTGTTATAAGTGACCATCAATACATAACTTTATGCAGAAATAGTAACAGGAAAGGCTATAAACCTCAAATTCCTCTATTTCTACCCCCTCCCCAATTCAGGCTAGCTGAGTCTAAGCTTTAGTTTACTCTCTTGTCTCTGGAGTCAATCCCTGCTTTCCCATAATGGAAGGAGGGTTAGAAGGAGAGAAAAGAAAAAAAGTAAAAAAAAGCTTTGCATTTCTCCCCCAGCCCACCTCATAGACACACATAGCCCTTTCCTTCCCTTTTATCATTATAGTGCAGGATGATATCCTCATAATTTCACCATTCAAAAAAATGTTTTCATTGTATCCCTCAACTGGTAACAACATATCATCCCACCACAGGTATTTACTGCAAACCGAAAGAAAAGAACATCACAATGACGAAGTGCAACTATTATCCCCTTAGTATACCATAATTAGGTCCATGTAGACTCTCTCCTGTCTCCTCTGCGCTTACTCAGGAACAACTGTTTCAGTCACAGTAATTACCTTTGACCTTGCTACAATCCTCCCTTCAACTACATTTTACATGATGCATCAATAACCCAAAATTATCGCACCCAAAGCAATTGAAATATAAACAACCAAAGCAACAAATCCAATGAATCATATGAACTAGTGGGTCCTTGGACAAAAATGTAAATGTGAATTGATTCAACTGCCTAAAAATGAAGTATATTTAAAATGTTGAACAGAACCAGAATTCTGAATCACTGTGATAGAAGCATATTATCATTGATTCCAGTATTACAGAAGGGGTACATTTAAAAAGTCTGAATTGGCATAGACACTTGATTCCATGAATCTGACAAAATAATTGGATTGCCAATTTTTTTTTCATTTGTTCTCCAAGCAAGAAGCATGTTGGAGTATTGGATAAGGGAGGCAATAGTGTCAGTTAGACAGTTTCAAGACCTGACTCTGAGCCAAACTAACCACGTGATCACATGTAAGTAAGGTACTCACATGGCCTTGTCATGTCCCAGTAAACTCCTGAAGTCTATAAATCATAAATAAGTCACTAATCTGCATCATTGGAGGATGTTTTCCACACCAAAATTACCTCTATACCAATAAAAATATACATGCAGGGAAAATAAAGCCAAAAACCTAACCCAAATCACCACACTATCGTATAATCAAAGTATTAAACAAAGCAGTTAATTTACTGTCAGTATCACTGATGATCAACCTCATTTTGAGGGACCGAGAATGGAGATCTGCTATTTCATTGGCACAAAGAACTCTTAACAAAAGGTTCTCTTCACATCTGTGCTGCTTTGTGGTGTACTGGGAGGTATATATTATACATGCATTCACCTTATCTAGGACTCCCCAAGTCATGTTCAATTTTTTGTGACCCCACTTATAGGATTTTCTTGGCAAAGATACTAGAGTGCTTTTGAATTTTCTTCTCCAGGGTCTCTATTTTACAGATGAGGAAACTGAGACCAACACAGGTCAAGTGACTGGTCTAGGATCGCACAGCTAATAAGTGTCTGAGATCACATTTGAACTCAGATCCTCCTGACTCCAAACCCAGAGCTCTATGCACTGAGTCATTTAGTTGCCCTGATTTTACAGCCATTATGTATCAGAGGCAGGAGTTGTAAGACTTTCTGATTCTGAAATGAGCCCTTTATCCACTACACCATTCAACAGAGGTAGCACAATGGATGGAGTACTGGGCTTAGACTTAAGAAGATCTGAATTCACATTCAGTCACAGATATTTTCCAGCTGTGTAACCCTGGGTGAGTCATTTAACTCTATCTGACCCAGTTTCCTCAACTTTAAAATAGGAATAATAACAGCACCCAGCCTCCCAAGGTTGTTGTGAGTCTCAAATGAGATAATATTTGTAAATCAATTAGCACAATGGCTCCTAGGCACTTAATATATGTCTGTTTCCTTCTCATCTATCAGCTTCAAACTAGTCTAAATAGTTAAAACTATTGAAAATACTGAAGAAACCATAGCAGCTGAATCAAATATGTCCTTCAAATAGTCATAGCCCTGGTGGGTCTGTTTCATAGTTATTAATGTACTAGGTGAAGTGACATCAATTATTCAGGTAATTCAGAGACTAAAACATGTTTACTTTGTTCACCAGGTGGAAGTGTTGGCCTGGATTATCTGAATAATTTCTTCTTTGATTTCACTTTACTTTGCCTGTGAGAACACAACCTTCTATTGGCCTAAATTGATTTGGGAAGTGAAATATCGTAGCTCAGCAATTATGTACTAAAAGAAAAAGTGGGATTTTTCAATTATTTCCACAGCAATGTATTTGAGCTTTTGGAGAGAGGGAAGCTTTTCTTCATAAATCCTAATATTTGATTCACAGGCACTTAGCTACAGTCAAAGTAAAGCATAATAATTCCACCAGTTAAGTTCAATAGACACTTCAGAATTAATGACCATGAAGTCTAAACTGAAAATAATGTTATCTTAAAGCATGCACATTATTCAGAAAATTGCCTTCTGATTCTGATTGCCTTCTCCTCTTACAATTTAATCTAAAGGTTTAATTTCTACCCTGTATTTATAAATGGAGGTCAAGTATTTGTATGAAAATTAAGAGATGTAACACTAATATAATTCCTAAATTTCAATGTAGAATTTTGATTGCTTTCCTGACTGTGTGTATATCTATATCTATATCTATATCTATCTATCTATCTATCTATCTATCTATCTATCTATCTATCTATCTATCTATCTATATATATATATATATATATATATATATACATATATATATATGTATATATATATAGGAACAGGTAAAGGTAGATAAAAACTAAATAATCACCTTCTATCCTAATTTTACTCTGAACCCAGTACATTGAACCAATTGAGAGAAAATGCTGCAAATACAAATGAAAAGATCAGAAATGAAGGTACACAGAAAATAGAGATCACTTCTGATGAGTTTCAAATAATATTTTTTCAACAAAATAAGGAGTTATTTTTGAAAACCAAAAAGAGTAACAGAAGGAAATCCCTGAACCTGAAGAATAAATTATGGTGAAGGATACTTGGGAGATCAGTGAAGGAAAAAACAAAATTATGTTTGAAGTATATACTACAGGTCACTTGGACAGAAAGAACAATGGATAGTGTGTTTGAGAAACTGATCATACACGAAGTCCAGAGGCATACTGTAGTAATGATGAGGGACTTCAACTATCTAGATAACTGCTGAAATTCTCACTCTGCCAACATAATGGGGGAGGCCAGCCCAAAACAAATAGAATGGTCTCAAGATTGAAATTTTGACAACACAAACACAAGTAATATAGATAAGGATAAAAGAGAGAGCTTGATTTGAGTGTGTAAGAATCTGAAGTATGAACTTAGATTTTAAAAATACCCATAGAGAATATGAAATTAAGGATTGCTATATAATAATAAATGAAATGCATCAGTTGCCCTTGCCACTAATATTAGGAATGCAAAGCTCACAGCTTCGTAGAGTAGAGATGAATCCATGGACAAAACAAAGGTGGTGAAAATTTGTTTGCATAGGTATTGGGAGAGTAGGTATGAAGGAGGGAGATGAAGAAAGAAAAGGGTCAGAGTTCTTGCGTTGGATGAAACAATTATTATAAACAACATAGAAAAGGCAGAACTACCATGTAATTTATGTTGCTTGATTTCTTTACCAATGAAATGACTGGGAAGGATGGAACCATTACAATTAAAAATTCCAGTTATATAAGTAACATCTGTCAAATATAGAGGTAGATATTTAGATAGATAGATAGATAGATAGATAGATAGATAGATAGATAGATAGATAGACAGACAGACAGACAGACAGACAGACAGACAGACAGACAGACAGACAGACAGACAGATAGATAGATAGATAGATAGATAGATAGATAGATAGATAGATAGATAGATAGATAGATAGATGGATGGATGGATAGATGGATGGATAGACAGATGGATGGATTTGCATTTGTTGTTGTTATTCTTAAAGAGCAATAACATCAGAAAGGTGATATCTTGACTTGCAAATGAATTGGATTTAAGTAAGGCAGGGTTGTGCAAAGTCAACAGCCTCACTCTGTCCTTCAGAGTCATTTGGGTCCAGTGGCAAGAAATAGATTAGGATGATTGGAAATGGCCCTAGATACAGTGGGAGACCTTAGTCTTTTTAAGCTAAAGTCTTTACTAGGTCTCACTTTACCTGAGGCAATGTCCATTTAGTAATTAAGGCTAGGTAAAAAATGAGACAAAAAATGGCCTCTTATACCTAGTAAAAAAAAAAAAACAATCTGGGAGAGGAAGACCCTCAGGATTTTTGGATAAACCAGAAACAATTGCTATTTATACTCATTCTGAGCCATCAGATCCCAAATAATGATCAAGTGAGACTTGGGCTTGGACCTAGCGTTGGCCAATCAGTGACAGCCAGAGTGATTTGAGTTAAAGCATGATCAAGAAATCATAAATAAAACTACATGAGGCAAAAGAGTAAATTGTCCCATTTTTTTTAATGATAGAATAAATAAGAAGGAGAGAGGAAAAAAAAGAAATCTAGCCCGTAAACCCCAAGATATCTTTCAGAGTTTCAGTCATCAAAATTTGTTTTCCTTTAGGTAGAGTACTCACAGGTAATGACATGATTCTCTATGTGGATGGAGGAAGAGAAGGGAGGGGAAGCAAAAAAGGAAGGAAGGAAGGAAGGAAGGAAGGAAGGAAGGAAGGAAGGAAGGAAGGAAGGAAGGAAGGAAGGAAGGAAGGAAGGAAGAAAGGAAGGAAGGAAGGAAGGAAGGAAGGAAGGAAGGAGCATTGCTCAACTGGAACTGCCCAGCTGGGTCTCTAGTGGGGCAGCTACTTATTGCCCACAGATTATTGTTTGTCCTTCATTCTCAAAGAAGACCAATGACATCAGGAAGGTGATGCCTTGACTTGCAAGTGCATTGGATTTAAGTGAGGCAGTGCTATGCAAAGTCACCAGCTATACCAGTAAGCACTCCAATATACACAGGGGGGCCTACTACAACAGGTTCTTAGATCTGCATCCATAAAAGGAAAGCAGCATTCAAAGGGTTAACAATCACTTTAATCAAGAACAGGTATCAGAGAAAATCAAAATTTCAGAGAAATCAAAAATAAATCAGCAGACAGCATTTCCAAACTGCCTGATCATTACATACATTCTCATGTCTGACCATTACCTTCATCAACCTCTGGGTTTTTAGCAGTGGGGTGTGGGGGAAGGGGAGGGCTCCTTAATGGCTTCCCAGAGTCTCTCTAATCAAAAAAACACTTCCAGTCAGTAAGACCCAAAATCAAACCTCACACTCGGAGTATTTATACACTTCTTAGAGCCAGAGGGCATAACCCTCCAACCCAGTGCCTCAATAGAAAAAAACTAAAGGTACTTGGGACCCTCCTATAAAACAACTACCCTAATCAAGATTCCCACAATGGGCAGGTCCATCCATTGGATCCTCCCCAATCACATTATTCAATCAGAGGCACTTGTAGTAAAACAAAACCAGCAAGAGATTCAAATTTGATTGCCATTACACCAGCCTCACTCTCTCCTCCAGAGCGCAAGGTATAGATCAGGACAACTGGAGAAGGCCCCAGATGAAGTGGGAGAACTTGGCCTTTTTAAGCTATGGTCTTTTCTGGGCTCAGTTTGTTGGAGGCAACTATCTAAAAATTGAATTACACAGGCATGGTATAAATTAGTCCTTATAAAGCCATGTTGGACTTTAAGTTGCTTCTCTCTCTAAGTGCTCACTCCATTAATAATACATTCTAAAATTTTTCCAGTAATAAAAGTCAAATTAATTTGACTACAGTTTTACTCTTCTATCTTATGAAAACTATGCCATTTGGCATAGGTTACCTTTCCCATTAACCAAAATATTTCACAAATTATTCAGTGGCTTATCAGTGACATCTGCCAAATATAGATAGATAGACTGATGGACAGACAAATACATAGACATAGAGCTAGAGAGATGAAAGTATAGTTATTGGAGTTTTTTTAATTATAGTTAAATACCTTGAATATAACATAACATAGAATATAAGGCAAGTGGTGATTCTTGATTAGAGGAAAGGGAAAGGAACAAGCATTTATATAGTGTCCACTGTGTATTAGGCACTTTGCTAAGCATTTTACAAATATTATCTCATGATGATTAGCATGAATTACTTTTGCAACACTAGATATGCTTTCTTTGGGAGGGGGGTTGAAATATATTAAAGTTTTACTTGGTTAGCAGAAATCTAAATATGTACCAGACACTTTGCTAAGCATTTTACAAATATTATCTCAAGATGATTAGCATAAATTGCTTATGCAAAACTAGATATACTTTTTTTGGAATAGGGGGTTAAATGTATTAAAGTTTTACTTGGTCAGCAGAAATGTATTTTTCTCTCACTCCTACTTCATACTCCACTGAAAAGAAAAATTAAAACAAATTCCTTGTTACAAATATAATGACTATAACTAGCATTATCATTACCTCCTATGTGCCAGACCCTTACAAATAGTATCCCATTTGATTCTCACAATCTTTGGAGATATAGTATTATTCTCATTTTTTATTGAAGAAACAGGCAAACAGAAGTTAAGTGACATGCCCAAGGTCACAGATCTAGTAGATGTTTGAGGCTATTTGAACTTAGGTCTTCTTTACTATATGCCCAAAGCTCTAGCCATTGCATGACCTAGCTCATAGTCAAGCATTGACTAAATTCCCTCAATATCCATGTTCAAAAAAATGTCTCATTCTGCACTTAGAATTTTTCACCTATCAGGATATGGGCAGCACACTACACTATCAGTCCTCTGGAATCATGGATGGTCATTGCATTGGTCATGGTTATTTCTTTCAAAATTTTCTTTATACTTTTGTTTTTATTGTATAAATTATTCTGGTTGTGTTCATTTCATTCTTTATGAGTTTATAGATATCTTCAAATTTGTTCATCTTTACATTATTAATATTAAGTGTTCTCTTGGTTCTCATTTTCCTATGCATCAATTCCAATAGATTACTTGAAATAATCTATTTCTTAATTTTTTCTCTGTACAATAGTGTTCCATCACATTCATGCCACAATTTGTTTAACATTTCTCAATTGATGGGCATTGCCTTAGTTTCCAGGGAGTTTTTTTTTTTGTACCCAAAAAACAGGTACTATAAATATTTTGTATTTTTGTTGTTCAGTCGTTTTTGTTTGTATCCAACTCTCCAATACTCCTTTTTGGGTTGGGTTTTTTTTTTTGTTTTTTTTGTTTTTTAGCAAAGATGCTAGAGTGATTTGCCATTTCCTTTTCCTACTCATTTTACAGATGAGGAAATTAAGGCAAACAGGGTTAAATGACTTGCCCAGAGTCACACAGCTAGCAAGTATTTGAGGTCAGGTTTCAACTCAGGTCTTCCTGACTCCAATTTTGCATATGTAGCCTTTTCCTTTCTTTGATGTCTATTAGATATACCATTTAATGATTGTATAACTGGGGAAAGGAACATGTATTGTTTTGTGACTTTTTGTGTATAATCCCACATTGTTTTCTAAAATGACTGTACCCCTTCATAGAATAACCTTCAGTTCATCAATGTACCTGTTTCCCCACAACCCCTCCAACATTTATTATTTTCCTTTTTTGTCATATTTACCCCATTGATGGGGGTAAAGTAGAATTTTAGAAAGTTTTAATTTGAATTTCCCTCATTTTTAGTGACTTGGAGGATTTTTGTATAGCTTTGGATAGCCTAAGTTTTCTATAATGTTTTGGGGTTTTTTTGTTTTCCTAAGGACAGTTCATGTCCTTAGACTAGTTATCAGTTCAGTAAGACATTCTCATAAATCTGAATCATTCTATCAGAGAAACTTGCTGTAAATTTTTGCCAATCAATTGCTTCTTTTTTAGTATTAACTTTTTTGGAATTTGTGCAAAACATTCATTTTAATTTTATGCTATCGAAATTGCCCATCGTATCTTTGGTGAATCTATCCCCTGTTTAGTCATGAATATTTCTTATATCCATATATCTAATAGGTAATTATTTTATGTTTCTCTAATTTGTTCATAATCTAACATTTTCTATAAAGGTATCCATTTGGAGATTACTTCTGCATTAAGTATGAGGTATTAGTCTAAGTCTGATTTCTTCCACACTAGTGTTCATTTTCACAAATTTTCAATAATTTCCATCAAAAATTTAATTGTTATTCCAATATTTTACTTTTACTTTCATAGAATATATCTGGTATTATAGAGTATATTAACATACAATAGATGTGAAAGCAGTATGTAAAAAGCTTAATTTGAGAACTAAACTTAATCATCCAGAGGGCATTTATAAAAGCAGTTGGTGGGAGGACAAATGGATGGCCAATAGGAGAGCTTTTTCAATTCTCCTATAATTATTTCTTTCATCATCACTGAAAGTAGAATCATTTCTATCCTAAAATTTCAGAAGATGAAGTTGGTAATTATAGTAGGATTGATCAATCAGCAAACAGTAATTAAGCTCCTATTATGTGTCAGGCTTTGCAT
Source organism: Notamacropus eugenii (assembly GCF_028372415.1). Taxonomy (NCBI): domain Eukaryota; kingdom Metazoa; phylum Chordata; class Mammalia; order Diprotodontia; family Macropodidae; genus Notamacropus; species Notamacropus eugenii. Next base: position 164,894,136 of record NC_092875.1, on the reverse strand, counting down.
TAAGTTCTAGGGATACAAAAAGTGGCAAAAGAGTCCCTGCTTTAAAAACTAACAACGTGCAAATAAATAGATACAATGTTAGCTGTATCAAAGGATAAACCGGAAATAATTAACAGAGAGCAGACTCTAGAATTAAGAGGGGATGGAGAAAATGTCCAGTAAAAAAATGATGGGATCTTAGATGAGATTTAAAGGAAGTCAGTAGGTAGGGTTGAGAAAGGAGAGTATTCCAGGTACAGAGGAGAGAAGACAAGAGATAAAGCCTAGATTCATAAGATGGAGTGTCTTCTCTGTGGAACAGCTAGGAGACCAGTGTCACTGAATCGAAGAGTACATGGCAGAGAATAAGGTATATGACTAGGGAGACTGGAAGAGCTAGGTTATAAAGGGCTTTGAGAGCTCTTTGGGAATGTTTTAGGTCCTTGCACTGTAAAAATAAAAAAATAAAAATCAATTTTAAAAAAGGAAAGAAAAAAATAAGGGGCTTTGTGTGTCGAACAGAACATTCTGTTTTTGATCTAGGAGACAATAATTGAGCTACTAGAGTAAATTAAGTGGGTTAGAGTGACATGATTGGAATTGTCTTTTAGGAAAATCATTTTAGTGACTGAATGGAGGATGGATTAGAGTGAGGAGAGACCTGAGATAGAAAGATCCACCATTGTAATAGTCCATGCATGAGGTGATCAGGCCCTACATTGGGTACCAATATTGGAGCAGAGAAAGTAGCACGTTCAAGAGATGTTCCAAAAGTGAAATTGAAAAATCAAAAGTACACAAGAAAATCTGTTCTTTAAAGTAACACAGTCTTGAAATCATTAAGGAATTATTTTACATGGTTTCTCAGAAGAGGAACATGCTAAAAGAATAGAGAAAAATCAAGGATAACATTACTACTAAAAAAATCAATTGAGAGAATATTAGTAAAAAAATATATATTCATACTGTCTTACATTATCTTATCTTTTTAAGAATGATCTTCACACATATATTGGGAATCCTTAATTGAGATGGGAATAGGGAAGATTTCACTAATAATTATGTTCATGTGACTATTTTTAGAATATGAAATGTTGCTTTGTATTTATGGTTTGTGGATTACTTTCCCCCTCAAATGTATAAAATAGAGCAAAATACATCCTGAAGTTTCTCTCCTAACAAGCCAGTCTTACATTAAAATTATAGTGTTCTAGATGGAAGTAACTCTGTTCAATAATCCTCAGAAAATTAATCTTGGGAAGCATAAAACAAGGAAATATATGCTTACCAAGGGAATTGCACTGTCATAAAGGATGTCCTGCATAAGGTTCAAACAAAAGACCAATTCCCAGAATACTATAAGGTTATCAAGACACTCTTGTTTGCACATGACACTATATTAATCGCTTCCAGGTCCAAAACACTATAAGGCTGCTTCAGTGAGATCTATGATAACTTAAAAGGCATAAGCCTAACAATCCAAATAGAAAAAAATGAATGGATCAAAACTATTCATTGTCCAAATTGAGGTAGACAGTCAAAATATTTGTCCAATTAATTTTTAAAGAACCTTTATTACAAGCTTACTATGTATCAGGCACTATGCTAAGTATTGGGGATACAAATGTAAAAAAAAGGAAATCCAACCATGTCTTTAAGAAGCTTACATTTTAATAGAGAAGATGGGAGATAAAAGGAAGGGTTGGCCATGGAGGGGAGGGATTTTTTGGTCAAGGAAATCCTAGGGACATTGAGTAGAGTCATAGGGGACATGATTAATATTACCTTTCCAGAAGTAGCAGTGTTAGTTTAATTATTATTCTCAGAAGATGAGATGTAAAGCAGTGAGTCTACTTGGGCTAAATATAGTGAACTCTCACTAATCAGAGGTCAGGGTGCCCAGTGGAATGCCAAGTGCCACACTGGAGCTGAAAGCTGGAGAGGAAGAGAATAGAAGTTGATGTTAATGACGGTAACACTTTATGTAGATGTTGAATTCGGCCCCAAATCAAATAACAAGAAGATGATAGATGCAATTTTGCATTTGGGAAATTGTACTATGGTTTTTATGAACACAAACTTCTCCCTGGTGGAAAAATTCATCATTTACCACATTTTCCTATGGATGCTATCTGGTTCCAATCTTGCAATCCTACAAATTACAAAGAATTGAGTTTAGAGAGACCTAAAAGTTACTGGAGATACATATAGTGAGAGCAAGTGGGTTATATTCCCACTTTATATATTCATATTATATATATACATATATGTGTATATATGTGTCTACATATATACATATATCACCTCATTACAATAATATATCATTAGAAAAGGAGATGTGTTGCTCATGTAGCTAAACGACAAAAGATGGAAAGCCTTTGGACAGAGTCATCACTTACAGTATTTTTTTTTAATTTTATTTATTTTATTCTTAACTTAAGGAATAAAATAAGCATTTCCATAGTTGATCAAAATAGAAAAAATGATTGCACGTGAAATTGCAAATCTACTATGTACAACTTGCTATTGCTGTTATGTAACTTTCTTTTCCCTTTTTGTCTTCTCTCCTCCACACCCTCGAGATGACTACTTTCAGACACAAATATGTGTGTTTGCATGTGTGTGTGTATGTAAAACCATTCTAAACATACTTCTATTTATCAGTTTAAAAGGTATCTAGCATTTGGTAGAGTGAATGTAGAATGAAGACAGATCGTCCCATGAGGAGATGTTCGTACCCAACCCTTGAAATACCCCCTGGAAAATACTGGTCACCCTTCAACTTATTTGCCTCAAATAAAAAAGAATCCTGATTATATCTCTGTTCTCTGCTACTTGCTCTGAGTAGTAAATAGTCCAAATTTTCTAACCAAATCATCTAATTCTCCTCTAAGTGGCTCTGAACTGCCTTCTAAACAAGCACTTAATAGATGCAAAACACAATGTTAAATACCATGGGTACAAATACAAAAGTGAAATACCCTTTGTTCTCAATTAGCCTATGTTCTAATAGAGATAGTACATGTAAGGGTGCAGTACACAGGAAAAGATATTTTGATTTTTTCAGTTCCTTTTCCTGCAGTAATGAGAATGCCAGTGTATTTAATTACAGTTCCAGGGATAGAAAGCTGAAAGGGAAGCGGTATTAATAATGACAAGAAGTAAGGATGACAAAAAGATCCTGGTTTACTCCTCCATTTGATGGCTCTACATAAATTTACTCCAGTTCTGCTGACACGTTTGTTCTTCTTTCTTGAAAGCTCCATACAGTAGCCATCAGGACTGTCCTCCATGTAGCAACCACTGATACCTCTCAGGCTCTATGGTTCTCTCCTATCCTAGGGTCACATGCTTCTTGGGTCAAGTGGTTCTTCCCACTCTTGAAAGACTCTGACACTTGGCACCCACGGCTACCGTCTCTGAGGCTACACTGGGAGGTAGAAGCAGAAAAGCTGTCCATCTAATCAGTCTCTCTTTATCTAGGGACCCAAATCTCCTATGATCCCTGGGTTTTGTCTAGCTTGAGGTCTCTCTGGAAGCCTATTATGAACTGCTTTTTAAAGAGGAACAGGCAATTTAGCTGTGTCTCTTTCTGCCTGTATCTGCTCCCTTTCCATTTAGTGTAAAAGAAAAAAAAAGCATTTTAACATCTGACTTCTTAGAGGGGCAGATATTTATTCTTCTCTCCATCTCAAAAACATCAAGAAAGATAAAATATACATCTGAAAGAATCTCAAGGAATTCTTTTGAAATGAACATTTTTAAAAACATTCTTAGAAAATAATCTGTGACAGTGACTTCCCTCAAATGTCTAGACAACAATATCAAGTCTCCCATTTCTCTTCATGATCTCTAAGTAAAAAAGAAGCCAGAATTTGAATAGAATGTTTCATATCGGAAGTCCTGATCATTGGTTTTTGGTTCATTGGTTTTGTTGTTTTCTCACTGTACCCACTCCTCTATTTTCTAGAATTCTGAGAAGCTTGATGACATCTATTTGCTAAACTCCTTTGTGAAAAGATTTTGACAATTGGTCTAAGTTTGTCTAAACTGGCAATAATATCTGGCCCTGCTTTCCTTGTTTTCAAATAGATTCCAAGGATTGAGCCCTACTTGGTGTAGATTTTTTTTTGTGAGAAAGATTGGCAGCTCCTAGAGAACAGGTGGACTAATCAGAATTTTAATGAGGCTTTGCTCTCCTATTCTTTCAAAAGAGAATCCTTTTCTGTTTCCTAATTTGTTTCACAAAAATGAAAAAGCAAATTTTTTCTTAAAGCGTATTACACTGTTTGATTTCTTCTCCAGAGTATTTATTTTAATCTATAGAGGTGTGCTTTTGCAACACATTCTTATCTGTGGATACAGATTTCTTTCTACCCTCTTCCCTTTGTATAGTCTTTAATTTGAGCCAAGAATAAATCACCTTGGGAAGGTCAAAAAGACACACAAACAGGATGGCAACTGTTGTATAACCTCACTGAATTTAAAGTACTAAGGAATGGAAATTCTGTTCTGTTCCCCAAATACTGCTGATGTCAGGAAACCTGGACTTAACCTGCCAGCCAAGGTCATAGAAAGAAGAATACGTTGTTTAGTTTAGTTAGGTATCATTAGGCAGCACACTGGAGAGAGCTTCATTGGGAGGCTTGTGAGTGCTGGATTCAAATTCTGCATTCAAACCTTGGTACTTGTGTGCTAGTCACTACCTCTCTGAGTTTGTGTTCTTATCTGTAAAATATGAGGATAAAAATATACAGAAAGGACTTTAAAATCCTTAAAACACTACATTAAATGTCAGCTATTATTATTTATGGTTTCCAGACACTCTCCTACCACTGTCTGGCACTTTAACCACTGGCAAGGTAGGACGGGACTTCACAATGTGATCCCTTCCTACTTTGCCAGTCTTTTTTGCATATTACCAAAATATTCAGTGAGGCAGCTGGATGGCACAGTGGATTGAATGCTAGGCCTGGAGTCAGAAAGACTCAGCTTCCTGAGTTCAAATCTGGCCTCAGATGCCTACTAGCTATGTGACCCTGGGCAAGTCACTTAACCCTGTTTGCCTCAGTTTCTTCATCTGTAAAACAAGCTGGAGAAGGAAATGGCAAACCACTACAACATCTTTGCCAAGAAAATTCCAAATGGGACCACAAGAGTCAGACAACTGAAATGACTGAACAACCATCACAAAAATATTCAGTAATAACAAACAAAATAAGTGAGGCGTAAGGTGCTGAGGAACACTACTACCTCATTTCTACAATACTTTGAGGTTTGAAAAGCACTTTAGATCTATTGACTCATGAAAATCTCACAATAGCTCCAAGAAGTGCATGTAATTATTATTTTTATTGTATAGAGGGCAAAACTGAAGCTCAGAGAGATTTAGTAACATGTCCATGGTTACAGATCAAGTAAGCGTTCTAGGCAGAATTTGAATCCATCCTGACTTCAGGTCTAGCCCTTGAACCACCTTGCCATGCTGACTCTAAAAGAGATATATATTCAGCTTATACATTGGAATAGAGAAAACCTGAAAAAGTAAGTCCTCGACAAAGAGGGGGTTACTTGAGGAACTGACTATCTCATGCCATCTGTGAGTGTATCCTCAAGATGATGAAATTGGATTTCAGCTAATCTTTTCCATGCCATGTTTCCAACCCTTCTCTTTTCCCAATGTCCTAACACTTTTATGTTACCTTTGCAGTACCAGGTTTCTGCATAATATGATGCTTGATCCTTTCCCCAAAGTTATTTCTGATAGTATGAAGAGAGGCAAAGGAAACCAGCCTAGCTAATCTCCATAGTCCTTTCAGAAAAAAAGGTATAAAGACCAAAAATTTCACCAAAGTAAATTTTCTCCAGAAGGAAGAAGAAGAAAAGTTATTAAGTCATTCTTCATTCCCAAGGTCCCATTTGCTCCCTCTCTCTAAGAGAGTGAAAAGAATTGGGCCTGTTATAAGAGAAAGAAATGTTACAGACTGTTAGAAGTTAAATTCTATTAAATTATTAATTAAATTAATGTTAAGATCATCTAGAGGTAGAAGGGTCTTCAGAAGCATCTAATTCAATCTCCTTATTTTACAGATAAGAAAAATAAGATCAAGAAAATGTAAGTGACTTGCCTAAGGTAACTAGGCAATGAACATTGCAGGTGGGAATTGAACCCAACTCCCCTCACTCCAGAGGCTTTGCTCTATCTGTGGTACCACAGGGTGCATTCTAAATACAGGAAAAAAAAATATCTGGGTTTAAGTAGGAAATGTAAAATTACTTAAGTGAGTAAAAAAGAATTTCTACAAAGAGAAGTGTAGAAGATCTCCCTGGTTCAAATTTAAATCAAAACAATGCGGAAAAATAATTCAATAAGTGATAACTGAGTATTCATTACCCATGTATTTGTCTCCTAAATATTATGGATGAAAGGGTTCTGCTACTATAGGTATATAAATTAGGTATATCTGTTACACAGCAGCGTGTGAGAAAGACTCACTTGTCAAAGGTGTCCATTGCAAGACCTATCCTAGGTTTTTGAAGTTCAAATTTGGTCTCAGACCCTTACTAGTTGGACAATTCACTTAACCTGTGTTTGCCTCAGTTTCCTCTTCTGCAGAACGAGTGTCATAACAGCACCTATCTCTTAGGGTTGTTGTGAAGATCAAATGAGAGAATATTTGTAAAGTACTTAGCATATGTAAAGACACATAGTAGACACTTAACAAATACTTGCTCCCTTTCCTTTTGAGACAGCAAGTTCCTGTGTAAAGGGAAGTCATTTCTGTCAACTTCTCCACTATTTCTCCACCAGTCTATCGTAGTTAGAATGTGTCCTTAATGTGTGGGTATGTGTATGTGTGCATGTATATATAATGTATACAGGAAGCAAGATAGGGAGAGGGGAAGGGTAAAATGCAGCTAACTCATAAGTTTTTAAGTCTCAGTCTTGATTTTAAAATCTGAATGACAAATCCTCTCAATTTCTACTGCCATGAACTACTGTGCTGCTTAGCTGCACAAACAGGATTTGAGCATTAAATATTAATTTATTACATTTGTACAGCACTTGTTCTATAGTGTTTTCATCACAATGATCCAATGAGGCAGGTAGCTCAAGTATTACCTGTGGCAACCTTTTTGTATAGATGAGAATACTGAGGCACAGGAAGGCTTTTTTAGAGATACTGTAAGCATAATGGACAGTGTTCTAATTCTTTTTTCCTCAGTGCTCTTTCCATTAGAAGAGGCTGTATGTGGGAGACTAAAACAATTAATGGACTTCACTGCAGAGAGTAACCCAAGATTGAGGAAAAGATAATGTCTTACTTTTGCACTGCCTTTTACTATATACTAACTGCTTTCAAATATATACAGAATCACTGGATGACCACTATTTTTTTAAATCAATGAGTTAATGCTCTGTTGAATACTCAAACACCATTTGTATTTTTGTATGGAATCTTGTGTATACATAGAACCTGATGAATAGTAGTAGATTCTGGTTTGTCCAAATGGCCCTGACATCTCTAAATGGAAAGTGACCAACTACAGATTTTGTCTTTTGTATAGATTTTTTATATTATTTGAAACTGACTATATGTAAAATATAGTGTAACATCTCTTCTCTAAATAGTTTCATAGTTCAGCTAGGCATCATGTGAGCCATACTACCCCCAATGCTTGTATCTGGAATTTGAATAAAAATCTTTTATTTTTGTATTATTTCTATAAATTATTCAATTGATGGAAGGTATAAAGAAGATCATAAATTCCCCATTACTAATGAACTGCATCAAGTGGCCACAATCAGGAGTGAATTGATAGACAAAGTAGCTGCCTTTGTGGTATGATTTGAGAGATGTCAGGAAGATTCCTCTTTCCAAAGCTCTCCTCCCCTACTTGACACATTGTCTGAAATTCCACCAATAGAGATCTATTCTTTCGGGTTAAAGCACTGACTTCTCCAGATATCCTCTTTTAAAAGACAAAAGAAAAAAAACCACCTTAGGAGTTAGCACATCATCACTTATTAGCACCTTGTTATGAAACAATTTATAAAGTAACTATTCTCCCTGACCTTTTGGAAGCTGGGAATCAGGATACTGAGAAAACTGAAGTTTTGATTAGGATAGGGGATCACGGTGGGAGAGAAAAATAAGGGAGAGAAAATAAAAGATTTAATTACAGAGCCTAGAAAAGATTGACCTAGGTGAAAAACCTCTGTGAAAGACTCTGGAAATGAAAAGATAAGTACAAAGGTACTTATGAGACACCTGGAAGTTGGTAAGGTAAGAAAAAGAAGAATTATGTCAAAGGAAGACACAAGGAGAAAAAGGAAGATACAGAAATTGAGGGTGGGGTAGATACCTTTCATCTAATTTACAGATTTTACTAAGAATCATCACTTGCTAAAGTTACCATATGTTCTGGTTCCAGTGCCCTTGAGGCTACTTCTGGCCCTCTAGGTCCTCAAGTGTGGCTCTTTGAATCCAAACTTCACAGAATTGGATTCAGTAAAAGGGCAGCACTCTAGGACCTAGAGGGCTACATATAGCCTCCAGGTCTCAGGTTCCTCACCCCTGAGTCTGGTTAATATTTACTTTAGATCAGATATGTAGGCAGTTCACTCAAAATCTGAAGTAATAAAATTAACTTTTAAAGATTGTGTACTCTATAATGAAACATGCAATGCAATTTATTAATTATAAGTTAATGACTTTTAGGTCAAAGGCAGTGTGGAATAATATTGAGCACACTGACCTTGGAGTCAGAATGCCTGAGTTCAAGGACTGGATCTGTCATTCAGTAGCTGTATTATTTTTTTAATAAATTATTTGTCTTTTATTCTTCTTGTGCTTCAGTTTCCTCAGCTGTTAGAGAGAGACAGAGATGGAGAAACAGAGGCAGAGAGAGACAGAGACACAGACAGAGAGAAAGAGATGGGTGGGGGACTGGTCACTGTGACAAATACGTTTCCTACTAACTCTCACAGTCTATGAGACTAATATTGAGACTGAAACTTCGAATTCTTCTTGTGCATCCCCTGAGGATTTATGGGAACTTTCAAATAAACATGGTATGAGCTGCATAATGACTTTCTGAGGAAGATGAGTATTTTTAAAATACTCTTTAGGGTTCTTGATTTAAATTTTCCCTATTCAGAGCAGCAGAATTAAGACACACACACACACACACACACACACACACACACACACACACACACACACACACACACACACACACACACACACACACACCCTCCTTAGCTGGGCACAATTGAAGTCTCAGCATCACAGCTGCCCAATGCTGCTTTCTAAATATCTTCCCAATTGACATCTGCTCTAAGAATCTATAGCGCCAGTTTAGCCTTCCTTCTCCCCAAAGGCCCTGTCACCACCTCTGCATCAGGCAGCATGCCGTACACATGAGCTGGAGCTGGAAAGAGAGAGAGCTTCCTGTAAATGAAGATTAAAAGAAACCATTTTAGCAACTGGCTGAGCTGAGGAACTTCTGTACCTCCTAATGCTGTAAATCATTTTTCCTCTGAGCAGTCAGGGGCTATTTAATGACCAGCTTCACATTCTGCCAGCGATGAAGAGTCACCAAGGACAAGATACAAAATGTACAAAAAAATGCACCTACCTCTGGTTGACTCTGAAGATCAAAATATTGTTGTTTTAGTGGCAGTCATTATAAAGACAGCATCGGGCACTTTTCAGAAGTTAAAAGCACATCAAGTGATTTCTGCTCCACCCATGTTTCCTGCCCTTCCTCTGTAGTCATGGGCTATGTATTTTGTATATATCGAAGTAGCACGTAATCATGCCGAGGTCTGAAAAAGTGTTGTCATGATGACTATTGTTTTCATGATGTTATAGCTTAAATATAAAAATAGATTAAAAGTTCAATCTCAGTATTAAAGGACTCAGACCAAGGGGCAAAATAGGGCACAATAATTTTAACAATGATGACAAAAATCAGTTTGTCCATTTGAAAACTATTAGCAAAATCCCCCATGGAAGTATGCCAGTCAATTATTTTTCAGAAAGACATGAGAAGGAAGTGTTAAGAATAATACATCTGGAAAATACTGATAGACATAGCTAAAAATAGGAGGGAAGAGAATTAGAAAAAAAATATTAGGAGATAGTTATATACCTACAGAACGTTAAGAGAATTGTTAATAAAAAAAATCCCCAAAGGCAATTTGGTTGGTACATTTGCATTTTCTTTATTTTTCTGTAGCCACGAAAAAGATATTTCCATATTAACCATATTGCGAAAGAAAACACAAAAATATACATGTGTGCACACATGCACATGTATGTGCAGGCATGCACAACCAAGAAAAATACAGAAAATTTTAAAACTATGCTTCAATCTATATTCAGATTTCATTAGTTCTCACTTTGGAGAAGGAGGATAGCATCGTCATGGGTCTTTTGATTCTGAAGTTTAAGAATAGTCTTAGAGCCATACATTCAATAATTAACATCAATGTAGAAAATCTAGAATTACTTTCCAACTCTTCAAATCACAAATTTCTTGTTTTTCTTTTAGATTTAGCCAGTTTTGAAACAGAAATTTTAAAGTGATCTATAATTATTATTTAATATCTAGAATTCTTACATTTCATCTTCAATCAATTAGTTTTCCTTTGCCATTTTACACAGCATAACTACTTTATATTTGTAATACACTACGTTACTGTTTGTAGTGTCTTCACGTAACGTATTTTCTTGCAAAATGGATAACTATGATTACATTCATTTGAAAAGTTTTTGCACAAACAAGCCAATGCAACCAAGATTAGGGGGCAAGCAGAAAACTGGGAAATAATTTTTATAGCTAGTATTTCTGATAAAGGCCTCATTTCTAAAATATATATAAAGAACTGGGTCAAATTTACAAAATACAAACCATTATCCAAATGATAAATGATCAAGGATATGAACAAGCAGTTTTCAGAGGAAGAAATTAGTTATCTATAGACATAGGAAAAAATGCTCTAAACCACTATTCAACAGAGAGAAGCAAATCAAAACAACTCTGAGGTACCACATCACAACTATCAGATGGGCTAATGTGACAAAACAGGAAAATGATCATTGTTGGAGAAGATGTGGGAGAGTTGGAACACTAATTCATTGTTGGTGGAGCTGTGAGCTGACCCAGCCATTCTGAAGGGCAGTTAGGAGCTATGCCTAAAGGGCTATGAAAATGTATATACTCTTTGACCCAGAAATATCACTTCTTGGACTGTATCCCAAAGAGATCATAAAAATGGGAAAAGGTCCCACATGTTCAAAAATATTTATAACAGCTCTTTTTGTGGTGGTCAAGAACTGGAAATTTAAAGAGTGCCCATCAATTAGGGAATGGCTGAACAAGTTGTGGTATATAAATGTAATGGAATACTATTGTGCTATAAGAAACAATGAACAGCCAGACTTCAGAAAAACCTGGAAAGACTTATATGAACTGATGCTGAGTGATGTAAGCAGAACCAGGAGAACATTATACACAGTAACAGCCACAGTGTGTGAGGACTGTTTTTGATAGACTTAGCCCTTCACAGCATTGTAAGGACCTAAAACATTTCCAAAGGATTCATGATGCAAAATACCATCCACATCCAGAGAAAGAACTATGGAGTCAGAACACAGAATGATGCTGACTATTTTCCTTTTGTTATGTTTTGTTTTGTTTTTCTCATGATTTCTCCCATTCACTTTAATTCTTCTATGCAACATGACTAATGTGAAAATGTGTTTAATAGAAATATAAGTGTAGAGTCCTTATAAGATTGTATGCCATCTTGGGGAGTAAGGGGGCAGGAAGGAGAAAATCTGGAACTTACGGAAGTGATTGTTGAAAATTGAAAACAAATAAATGAATAAATTTTGGGGGGAAGTAATGCATTTTCTTTTTTTGTCTCCCTTAACAATAGCCTTTTTTTTTGGTTACCCTATCCGGAATCATGAAGACAATTCCTTCTTTTTGAGTGCAACAAAATCTTAATAAATATGATTAAATTATATGTGCTTAAGCTTTAAATATGTTTCTTGTATGTAGAAACTCTTTGGTTTCCATTTTCTAATCCATCATATAACGCTTTTGTTTTCAGGATAAATTTAGTTCATTAACATGCAGTTTTATACTTGTTGGTGTTTCTTACATCCCTTATATCACCTTTGTGAAACAGGTTCAAATCAAGACAAGATAAAATGAAGCTTGCTTTATTAAAACTACTGACCTCAGTCTCTCAGCCCACCTCCATCCCCTGTTAAACCCAGACCAACTCTTTATTATAAATTACTTTTATCAACGTAATCTGTGTTTTACACTTTTATTGCCCAGTTCAAACAAGAGCATAATACATATTTCTCTCTTTTTATCCTTCATAATTTTCTAAGAATTATCTTTGCTCTATAGTGACTTATTCCAAGAAATTGTAGTTCATTTCTTACATGCTATTCCTTTAATACTCCCAGTGCTTTGTTTCTACTCAATCTATAGCAGTGGGATTAGTTCTTCAAATATATTTTCTCAATGATACTCAAAAAATACAGAATAGGGAAAAAAAGCACAACAACATTTTTCCTATTTACAATTTTACCTAATGCATGACATATGGAGTTATTTTTCTTATACTTTTATTGTTTTCTGTTTGTGTACTCAAGTCTAAATTTTTTAAGATGAATAAATGATCCCATCAGTATCCCAGGATGCTGATGAAAAGCTAAGTTGTCATGAAGTAGAAAATCTTAGCTTGAAATAATATTATTTGGCAAGACAGTCCCTTTTTTCAGTATTTTAGCTCCAATTTTCTTTGGTTTCTTATCCATAAGTATCATTTAGTATGAATTTGTGTTTTAATTATAAGTAGGACCTACCTAAAACCATTAGCAAGCATTATATATAATGAGGATAAGGTAGTCTCCAATAAGAGCAGAGGTGAAACAAGGATATCCATTATCACCACTGCTATTTGATATGTTACTAGAAATGTTAACTTTAGCAATAAGAAAAAAAAAGAAATTGAAGGAATTAGTATAGGCAAAGAAGAAGTAAAGCTATCACTCCTTGCAGATGATACAACAATATACTTACAGAAGCCTAGAGAATCAAGTAAAAAACACTATTTGAAATAAAAAACAACTTGAGCAAAGTTGAAGGATATAAAATAAACCCACATAAATCATTGGCATTTGTATATATTAGTAACAAAGCCCAAAAGCAAGAAATAGAAAGAGAAATTCCATTTCAAATAACGGTAGAAAATACAAAATAGTTGGGAGTCTACCTGCCAAGACAAACCCAAGAACTATATGAACACAATTACAAAACATTTTTCACACAAATAAAGTCAGATCTAAATACTTTGAAAAATATCAATTGAATATAATAAAAATGACACAAGACACTGCAGTTAATGACTATACTAATCTACTGTTTGATAAACCCAAAGACTCCAGCTTCTGGAATAAGAACTCACTATTTAACAAAAACAACTGGGAATACTGGAAGATATGGAACATATAGAACTGGAAAACTGGAAAAAATGGAAGAAAATAAGCATAGATCAACATCTTACACCATATACCAAGATAAAGTCAAAATGTGTAAATGTTTTAGATATAAAGTTTTATACTATAAGTAAATTAGGAAAGCAAGGAATAGTTTACTTGTGAGATCTATAAAGAAGGGAAGAATTTATAACCAAACAAGAGATAGAGAACATTAGGATATGCAAAATGGATAATTTTGAGTACATTAAATTGAAAAGGTTTTGCATAAAGCCAATGCAACCAAGATTAGGAGGAAAGCAGAAAACAGGGAAATAATCTTAACAGTCACTGTCTCTGATAAAGGACTCATTTCTAAAATATATAGAGAATTGAGTCAAATTTGTAAGAATACAGGTTATTCCCCAATTTATAAATGGTCAAAGGATATAAACAGGTAGTATTCAGATGAGGAAATTAAAGCTATCTAAGTTTTATGAAAAATGCTCTAAATCACTATTGATTACAAAAATGTAAATCAAAACAACTCTGAGGTACCATATCACATCTATCAGATTGGCTAATATGACAAAAAAAAGGAAAATTACAAATCCTAGAGAAGATGTTGGAAAATTAGAACCCTAATGCATTGTTGGTGGGGTTGTAAACTGATCCAACCATTCTGGAGAACAATTGGAACTATGGCCAAAGGACTGTAAAAATGTGCATGCCCTTTGACCCAGCAATACCACTTCTAGGTCTGTGTCCCAAAGAAATCATACAAATGGAAAAGGGACTCACATGTACAAAAATATTTATAACAGATCTTTCTGAGGTAGCAAAAAATTGGAAATTTAGAGGATGCCTATCAGTTGGGGGATGGCTGAACAAGTTGTGGTATATTAATGTAATGGGATACTTTTGTGCTATAAAAATGATGAGCAGGTAAACTTCAGAAAAACCTGGAAAGACTTGAATGAAATGATGTTGAGCGAAGTGAGCAAAACCAGGGGAATATTGAACACAGTAACAGCCAGAATGTGTGATGACTAACTTTGATAGACTTATCTCTTCTTAGCAAAGCAAAGATCCAGGACAACTCCAAAGGACTCATTATGGAAAATATTATTCACATCCAGAAAAAGAACTAGGAAGTCTGAATGCATATTGAAGCATATTGTGTGCTCTCTTTCTTTTTCATTTTGTTTTTTTCTTCTTTCTCATGGTTTCTCCCAATGGTTCTAATTTTTCTTTACGTGATTAATGTGAATATGGGTTCAATATGAATGTATATGTAGAGCCTATATCAAATTGCATATTGTCTTGTGGGGGAGGGGAGAGATGGAGAGAAAATTTGGAACTCAAAATCTTATAGAAGTGAATTTTGAAAACTAAAAACAAATTCTTGAAATTGTGTGTTTGTATACAAGTTCCAAATTACTTGCAATATTGTATCCTTAATACTGAATCACAGGAGCTTGCTAACTGCACTACAATGTTAGTGAAAACTACTGTTCTTCTCTAGGACAATCCTATGGATTTTTCCCCTCTGTAACCAAAACATCTGATCAGTGCATTACATTATTGAGGCTTTTTGATTCATTGTGTATCTATATAGGCAGGGAAAAGATATTATCACAGTAGATTCAGTTACTTTGGTTTGAAGAAACATCTAGTGTTCTATTATTGGTATCTTGATTTTATTTAATTTTTCTTAATACAATCATTTTACTTTAGAGTTCTTTCTTTTCCATTCTTTACTCAATGAATATAGTATTTCAAGGTTTCCCAGGCTGTTCTGAGAAATTAATTTCTCTTCTTTCTATATTCTTAATAATTATCACTGACATTTAATTAGAACTACATTTTCATTTTTAAAAATTTATTTAGTATTTTATTTTCCCCAATTATATATAAAACCATTGTAACATTTGTTTCTATGAATTTGAATTCTAAATTCTCTCCCTTTCTCGTACTGCCACTCCCATTAAGAAGGCAAGCAGTTCAACATGGGTTATACACATATAGCCAAGCAAAGCTTTTCCATATTGTGGAACATCTGTGAAAGAAAACAGACCGAAATCTATACTTAAATCTGTAGTTAGACACTACCAGTTATTTCTCTTGGGATGGACAGCACTTTTTATCATATGTCTTTCAGAGTAGTCTTGGATCCTTGTATTGTTGAAAACAGCTAAGTTATTCACAGTTGATCACCTTACTTTACTTACTTACTTACTTACTTCTTGCTGTTACTTTGTACGCAATACACTTGACCATGCATCAGCTCTTGTAAGTCTTTCCAGGTTTTTCTGAGAGCATCCTGCTCATCATCTCTTATAGCACAACAGTACTCCATCATAACATAACACAACTTGTTCAGCAATTCCCTAATTAATGGGCAACCCCTCAATTTCCAATTATTTTCCCCCAGAAAAGAACTGCTATAAATACTTTTGTACATCTAGGTCCTTTTCCTTTTTGTTTTTTTTCTGTCTTTTTTAGGGTATTGCTAGGCCACAGTGTAAGTCTGATTTTATAACTCTTTGGGTATAGTTCCAAATTGCTCTACAGAATGGTCGAATCAGTTCACAACTCCCCCAACAGTGCATTAATGTCTCATTTTTCCTACATCTCTTCCAACATTTATCACTTACCTTTGTTGTCCTATGAGCCAATCTAACACGTATGAGGTACTACCTCAAAATTGTTTTAATTTGCATTTCTCCAATCAATAGTGACAGTATTTTATTTCATGTGGCTGTAGATAGTTTTGATTATTTCATCTAAAAACTTCATATCTTTTATCATTTATCAATTGAGGAATGGCTCTCTTTTTTTTATAAATTTGAGTCAGTCCTCTATATGTTTGAGACATGAGGCCTTTGTCAGTAAAGCTTGCTTCAAATTTTTTTTTCACAGTTACTATTGCTAATTGTATTTCCTGCCATCCTACATGCATCCTGCACCCCATATTCTATTCTCTCTCTCCTTTGACCCTGTCTCTCCTCAAAAGTATTCTGCTTCTGACTACCCCCTCTGGTCTGGGAACAAAGTAGTTCTTCCTTTTTACATTTTAAATGGAATGAACAGTTGAAGGGGAGAAAGGGTCTGATTTATACTACTAGAAAGGAATTGAAGATGCCAACAGTTGGGTAAAGATGGTAGAAACAAGAGGAAAAGGAAGTAGCATAGAAAATGAACCTTTGTGCATTCTGGGTAGAACATGATTTGTGATCCTGTAATGTTTTTTAACTTCCCCTTCCTCCATGCAGGGAATAAAGAACTTTTTTTTAATAATTCTTCAGTCTCACCGATATCTCTTACCCTCACCACCTCCTGACAAATGTTGTCCAATTCTGAATTGACTCAGAGTCAAAACCTATACTGTACTAGCCTAGTTTGTTATGGATATTGTCAGTTGTGCCAAAGACTCCCTTTCTTTTTTTGAAATGTGTTTCTCCCACACATTTTTACCTTTAAAAGCTACTGATACCTCTTTTTCTCAATTACCTATAAGTCTTCACGCTGGTCTCCTTTTTTCTCTTTAGAACATTTCCCTTGGTATCAGATTAGCTCCTATAGGTTCAATTATCATTCATATGCTGATGATTCTCATATATTTTATTCCATCCCTAACATCTCTCCTTACTTCCAATCTTGTATCTACAATTGCCTGTTGGACATCTCAAACTAGATGTCTCATGACAGCTACACATGTCCAAAACTGAATTCATTACCTCCCTCAACACACCAAATTCTTGCCTTTATATAACTTCCCTATTTGTGTCAAGGACACCAACTTGCCAATCATTCAGGCTCATAATACATTCATCCTTGAATCCTCACTCTCTCATTCAAGTTGCCAAGGATTTGGTAACATTTCTTGTATATACTCTCTTTTCTATTCTGTCACTGCCAACACAGGCCCTCATTACCTCATGCCAAAACTATTGCAGTAATTACTTTCCTGTTGGTCCTCTGGTCCCTAGTCTCCTATTTATTTATTATTTATCTTTTAAATTCTTTTAGAACCTGACCCCCTACCTTTCTAGTCATCTTAGACATTACCCCCTTCCACGTAGAAAAAGATATAGTGAGTTGAATTCCTTGCTGTTCCTCAAACAAAAGAGCTTATTTTCTAGCTCCAGCCATTTTCTCCCTGAAATTTTCTCCCTCATCATCTCCACTTGTTATCTTCCCTGCCTTCCTTCAAGTCTCAGCAAAATCCTCACCTTCTATGAAAGTATTTTCTGATCCATTATGCAAATGCTTTCTGTCTATTATGAAATTTAATTTTTCCTGTGTGTACATTTGTACCTAGTTGTTTGCATGGAAAATCCCCTATTAAACTATGAGGTCGTTGAGAGGCTTAACAAATGCTTTTTAACTTGATTCACCTTACACTTTTTTAATAATTCTTCAGTCTCACCAATACCTCTTACCCTCACCACCCCATAAGGTATGAGATTTATACGTTATAATGACTTTAATAAGGGATGGAGGAGCAAATCATTCAACAAAACTAGCCAAGTCACCTCCCAAGTATGACTATATGCAGGCACTCATGCCCATAAAGAAATGAGAAAGATACATTCTGATATGTTGAGGGGGTAGGCAAGTTCAGTTATTACAGTTTCACAGCACCCAATTTGGATGGCTTTGTTGTGGCTGTTCTTTACATTAACATGCTTATAATCAGTGTACATACTGTTTTCCTGGTTTTGCTTAATTCATTTTGCATCAGTATGTGTAAGTTTTCCCATTCTCCTCCATTTGCTATTACTTACGATGTACTAGTAGTGTACTATGTTCACATACCACAGTGTTTTTTTCTAATTATTCCTCAAAAAATGGATGTCTATTTTTTCCAGTTTTTAATACTATAGAAATTGTCACGACAGATATTTGAGTATTTTGAACACTTACTATTTGTCCTTTGTTCCTGAAGAGGACTACTTCTAACATTCATTTTATCATTGAACTCCTTGGAATAACTCCTCAGATCTCATTGTTTGATCATCCACATCAGGGCAATGAATTATGAGTGTTGCCCAAGGATCTGTCCTTCTCTGTTTAGATGATTTTGGTGACTTCATTGATATACATGAGTTTAGTTATCATCTATACACAAATGACTCACATAATGACATTCTCTACAATTTTGAGGTAGCTAAGTAGCTGTATATAGAGTAAGGAACAACTGAACCCTAATCCTATCTTAAACTTTTACCAGCTCTGGGTTGTATGGACCACAGAGGGTGAGGGGTTACTGAGAAATGGTCATAGGGGAGAATCTGGGATAGAGATAGATAGATAGCTCTCTATATAGATGTGCATGTATACATATATAATATATAGAACAATTTCACATATATGGAATGTTATACACACATATAAACAGCACATATAGGATAAAACATACAACAAACATGTGCAATGACATCACAGGTGTGTGATGTTATTTATTGCATTTGTATTATAAATGACTTTTTATGTATGATGAATGACTTATTACACATACATATGTGTGTGTACATATATATATATAAATATATATACATATGCAGAAAATATAGCATAATCTGATTTCCTAACTCATTGGGTGATTTTTAACTCAGATTATTCAACCCAACCACTAATGTTCAAAACCCTTGCCAAAGTTTAAACCAAATATATCATATCATATTGGGGGTGGGAGAGTTACAGGGAGGAAGCACTAATCATAATAATAATAATAATAACCACAACTAACATTTATGTAGCACTTATATTGCTAAGTGCTTTAAAATTATTAGTTCATTTGAACTTTGCAATAATCCTAGGTTCTATTATTATACAAATTTTAGACATTAGGAAACTAAGGCAAACCAGGTTAGGTGACTTTCCCAGGGTCACATAGCTAATAAGTATTTGACTCAAATATGAACTCAGATCTTCCTAACTCCAGGACTATTGTAAAATTTACTCTATGCTTACTCTATCCACTGTACCACCTAACTGAAAAATATGGAAGGAATCCAAAGTAAGTACTTCAATTTTCTTATGTATAAAGTAGGGTTGGTGAAACAGAATTAAATTAGAAATAGTGATCTAGGCAAACTCTCCCAACATTCCCCTCCAAACAACTTTAAAATAATGCCTCAAATGGCACTTTGGAGCAACAGAGCCAAAAACCAGAATGAGACATTTTCTCAGTCTAAGACAACTTAAAAGGTGTCCAGGAGAAATCTGTGACAGTGAAGTGGGACAATTCTGTACAACACACAGTGGTAGCATCAGCTATGGGACTTGGAGGCAGCAGTGCCTGTGGCAGTAGCTCCTGGAATGCTCAGCTCAGCAGATTAGTTTCTCTGTTACCCATAAGCAGTTCTGAGTCACAGTTCCAGGGTGGACAGAAGCATTTGGATCAGTCACAAGGGAGCAGGGACCCTAGTCAAAGTGAGGAACACTAACACTTACAGCCCCAAGAAAGCAGGAAACCTGGTCACAGTTCCAGGCCCAAGAGCAAAAGGAGCACTAATGTTTGCAGCTAGAGGGGAGCCGGGGACTTACAGACCAGGAAAGCAGGGGACACATATCTCTCTGGATCACACCATCTTGGAAGCACCAAAAACTAGCAGACTTCCAGAACCAGCTCTGAAAACAGGAGCTTAAAATTTTGAACAGTGCCTCACCACCCCTAGGGAAACAGAGCCCAATTGTAAAATAAAATTTTAAATAAAAAGTCAAGAAATAGACTGCAAAAATAAAGAAGCAACAGAAAAGGACTTAACTATAATAACTATTGTGGCAGAGAAGCCTAAGACAACCGCAAAAGAAGACAACAACATGAAAACATCTACAAGTAAAGATTCAAAGTAAAATTTCTAATTGGACACAGACCCAACAAGAATTCCTACAACAGTTAAAGAAAGAGATAGGTATAATAGAGGAAAAAATTGAAAAAAAGAATTGAGAGAAATGTAAGAAAATTATGAAAAGAGAACTAATAGTTTAGTAAAAGGATAACAAAAATACTGAAGAAAATAATACTTTAAAATCATAATTGGGCTATTGAGAGAAGAAGCACAAAAATTCATTGAAGAAAAGAACTCTTTAAAAAAGCAGAATAGTTTTAAATGGGAAGAGAGGTACATAAGCTCACCAAAGAAAATAATTCCTTAAAAATTAAAATTGGGCAGCTAGAAGCTAATGAATCTATGAGAGATCAAGAAACAATGAACCAAAGTCAAAGTAATTTTAAAAATAGAAAAAAAATGAAATATCAGAAAACCATCTGACCTGAAATATAGATCTAGCAGAGATCATTTAAAATTATTGAACTACCTGAAAGCTATGATCAAAAAAAAGGACTTGGACATCATAGTTCAAGAAATTATCAAGGAAAATTGTCTCAATATCTTAGATTGAGAGGATAAAATAAAAATTGAAAGAATCCACTGATCACCTCCTGAAAGAGATCCCAAAATGAAAATTCCCAGGAATATTACAGCCTAATTTCAGAATTCTTATGTCAAGTGGAAAATATTTAAGTAATCCAAAAGAAACAATGTAAATATCATGGACTTGCTGTCAGAATTACATAAGATTTAGCAACTTCCACCTTAAAGGAGCAGAGGGCTTGGGTATGTTATTTTGGAAAGCAAAGGAGGTAGAATTATACCTAGGAATAATTTACCCAGAAAAAAATTAGTAGAACCCTTCAAAGCGAAATGAAGTAGAGGACTTACAAGTATTCCTAATGAAAAGACCAAAATCTGAAAAGAAAGTTTGATGTTCAAAAACAAGCCAAGAAATGCATAAAAATGTAAATATGAAGGAGAAAACATAAGAGATTCCATAAAGTTAAACTGTTCACATTCCTATGTGTGAAAATATATGTAATTCCTAAGAACTTTATCATTATTAAAGCAGTTAAAAGCAATCTAAACAGCCAGAAAGCACAGGTGTGAGTCAATTATTTTGAAATAATCTCCCCAAAAAAGGAAGAGGTAGGAAAGAGGAATGCACTAGGAAAAGGGAGAAGAAAAATAGGGGAAATTATTTTAGATAAAAGGGATGTGTGAGGAAGAACGTTTTACAATGGAGAGGAAGGAGATGCTTGAAACTCATTCTTATCTGAATTGATTCAAAGAAGGAAATATGTACGTATGTATTATGACAACCAAAAAAACCCAGAAAATAATACCTCAAAAATAAAACTGACCTAAAGATAAAAAAAGAGGTACAAAAGTTCACTGAAGACAATAACTCCTTAAAAAGAAACAGAATAGGTCAAATGGAAAAGTAAAAAAGAGAGAGGAAAAGGACTCTTTAAAAATCAGAATTGACTAAGTTGAAAAGGAGGTACATAAGCTCACTGAAGAAAATAATTCCTTAAAAGCTGAAACAAAAGAAAAAGGATGGAGGGAAATACACACTTACTAACCATAACTATGACAGTGAATGAGAGGAGCTTATGCATAAAATGGAAGTGGATAGAATGGATTGAAAACTAGAATCCAATAATATGTTGTTTACAAGAGACACATTTGAAACAGAAAAATGCACATTTAAAAATAAGGTAATGAAGTAGAATCTAATATGCTTCAGAGCAGAGTGAGGTGTAAAATGGATAATTTTGGTTGTATTAAATCAAAAAAAGTTGGATAAAATAAATGTAACCAAGGTCAGAATAAAAATAAAAAGGGAGAGACATTTTACAGATAGTTTCTCAGATAAAGCTCCCATATCTCAAATATATAAAAAAAAATTGTAAAACTTATAAGAACATATGGGTTATTCCCCAATTGATAAATGGTCAGTATTCAATGAAGAAACAAAAACAATTTGAAGTCATGTGAAAATGCTCTAAATCATAATTGATTAAAGAAATTCAAATTAATACAACCTTAAGATATCATTCTATACCTGTCAGATTGGTTAAAATGATTGAAAAGGAAAGTGACAAGGATGTGGAAAAATTGGGACACTAATTCATTGTTGGTAGAATTGCAAACTGATCCAACCACTTTTGTGAGCAATCTGCCCAAAAAGTTATTAAACTAGCTATATACCCTTTGACCCAGCAACAACACTGCTAGACCTAATTTCAAAGATGATAAGGAAAAGAACTTATATAAAATAAAATATTCTTGGTAGCTCTCTTTGTGGTGGCAATGATTTTGAAATTGAGGTGATGTCAATCAATTGGGGAATGACTGAAAAAACTGTGGCACATATTTGAGATGGAGTATTTTTATACTATAAGAACTGCTGAGGGGGATGGTCTCAGAGAACCATTGAAACACCTATTTGAACTGATGCAGTGAAGTGAGCAGTACCAAAAGATCATTCTACACAGTAACAGCAATATTGTAATGATGATTAATTGTGAAAGACCTAGCTACTCTGAGCAGTACAATAATCCAAAACAGGAATCATGATGAAAAATGATATCCGCCTCCAGGGAAAGAACTGATGGACTCTGAGTTCAAATTGAGATACAGTTCTTTTTTCACTTTTTATTTTTCTTTTTTGTGATATGGGTAATATGATATATTTTGCAAGGGTTCACATATATAAAGGATAACATATTGTTTGCCTTCTTGGTGGGTGAGGGAGGAGCAAAATGGAGGAAAATAATTTGGAACTAATTTTTTAAAGGATGTCAATAATTAATAAATAATAATTTTAATTGAAATAGAATGTGGTTAATAATAGCCTCTATCTGACATGGATATTTTGAGAACCAAATGAAAGAATTTGTGTAACGTGCTTTTCAGCTTTAAAGTGCTTTACAAATTTTAGTTAGTATTACTGTTATCTTTCCTGAACTCTAGTCCCATAGCCCAACTTGCATAGTGTATATTTCTAATTTAATATCTCCTAAACATTTTAAATTCAAAATATCTTAATCAGAACTCATTATCTTTTCTCCAAAACCAAGTTCTCTTCCAAACTTTCTTATATATGTCAAGGGAAATTTTCCTATCTCCCTAGTTCATAACTTTAGTATTATCTTGGACTCCTCACTCCCATTCATCCAGTCAGTTGCCAAATCTTGCACTTTCTATCTCCACAACATCTCTTGGATTTGACCACTTTTCTCTCTATACAAATACCACCTTAGTTCAGGCCTTTATGGTTATTCATCTAGACTGTTTCAATGACTTCCTAATTAGGGTTCCCAGCCTCAATCAGATCCATCCTCCACCCAGCTTCTAAAGTTATTTTCCTTAATGATCTGATTTTATCAGCCCACTATTTAGCAAACTCCAGAGACTCCCTACTATTTTAAAATATGAGACCCTCTGATTGGCATTTAAAACTGTTTACTCAGAAGAAATAAACAAGGCCAAAAAAGGTGATTGGTAAACCTAAAATAAGGTCCTTTAGCTCTAAATGTTCTAAAATTTTCATAGAAATTTATACTTTAAAAGAAATATTTGATGCATGGAAATATGTGTAGGGGGCAGATTTTGTAAACTGGAAAAATAATATTAATGAAGCGGAACAAGTCTAATATCTACATTTCAGGATTTAGGTAACTGGAAAGTAGACTGGAGTGCTGGGACCTGGAAACAAGAAAGACTCCCCAAAGTAGGGCAAATGATCCAAAAAGTTTCCAGCACTGGATGTGAGATAGAAGTGCCAAGAGGTAGATGGGACATTAGCGCAATAAGAAAATGGTAGTAGTTGGTGGTTTTCTAGATAAGCAGGTGGTTGGCATTAGAAAAGTCAAGCATTAGATTGTGCATGAAGCAAAAGAACTAGGAAAGATAATGTAAGGTCCTAGGGAAGGCTTGGAAGTCTGTCTCTTGTATTTGGGGGTTGCCTTTTCTATGACAAGTGGAAACCTTGAGCTTTCATTGTGTATAACATGTCACAACTCAAATACCACAAATATTCAAATGGATCTGTGACCTACATGAGAATTCCTTCTAATCATAATCTAATTATGCCTGTCCATTCTATTTATCCTTGTCTTTGCTCTCAGATTCATCGTCCACATGGCATCCATTCAACATGTAAGGGAAAAGTTCTCCTGAAATTCCTTCCATCCAAGAAGATCAATGGAACATGCAGACTGGGTATCAGTTAAACCTCTCTCTTAACATGTAAACAGGTAAACTTTTTTATTTATACATTTCTTTGAGGACATCCTTTGCAATGTTTCTCCTTTGTCATTCCCTATTGGCAATATGTTGCATCCTAGTCACATCTATCACATGTTTTTCCTTGCTGCTTTCTTTGTTAGTTCCTTATGAAAATTCATTCAAGTCCATAGTGTTCCATGACTCATGGTCATCCAATATCACTCGATAAATAATCTAGTGAAATTCTCCCAATGTTTCTCTTGGTAAATGAAATTGTACTAATTATATCAAGTCCCCAAATATTACAAAACTTACTAAAGGAGGTCTATAACTACTTAGATGAGTTTGGACTAATTATATACACAAGTAAAAATAAACAAATGTAAAACAACTATTTTTTTAGTTTTAAAAAGTTAATTTCATTTTCTCAATTAACAAAAATCTATTTTCACTTCTTCCCTTTTCTACCCCCACTATTTAAAAAGACACAACAAATATGCAGCCAAAAAACAAGTCATTGCCCATATAAAAGAACATTTGTCAATAAAAATTCAATTAAGAAACATTTATTAAACACTTTCTATATGCCAGACACTATGTTAAGTGTAGAGATACAAAAACAGGCCAAATAAAGTTCCTGTCCATAAGCAGTTTACAATCCTTGTTGATTTGTACTTTAATATGAGCTTCCACCATTACACTGGGAAATGTCTTTGGTGAGCATGTTTGCCAATTTTAAGCCTAGATTGATATTAATGATCAGAAGATCATTAAATAATATTGTCTTTATTGTTATATCTTTCAAAAATCCATGTATAAATTTAACATATACATAGTAGACACATTATTAGAGAAAAATCTTTAAAGAAATGTTTGTTTTACCAAGCCATGGTGGTATGGTCTTGTTTTTGGTTGGGCTTTTGTTTCTTTGTTGTTATTTTTTAATATTCAAAAAACAATAAGCAAAAAGGATTTTGTATTCTCTACATCTCTCAGCCCATAATGTGATGCTAAAGATGTGATCTACTCTCCAATATTGTTTACAAAAGCTTGACTGTTCCATATAATATTCCCATCAAAGATGCCCTTGATGTGTATAAATGATTATTATCCTTTCTAATACCCTTGTCATGGAAGCCTTTTATGTGTATAAATTATTATCTTAAAATTGTTTCATATGGGAAAATAGAAATATAGATAAGTAATTATTGATACTCTCTTAGTTACCTTAAAAAATAATAATAAAGTCTGAGACGCTTTTCACCCCTTTAGTTTCTTTCCCTCTTTCAGATAACTTAATAATTGATTTCTCAATATTCTCAAAAATGTGTTGCATCAACCATAGACCAGTTCCATGCAATCTTATTCCATTCTCTGTGCTTTACCCATCTTTCTCCCTGCAAATCTTTTCCATCTTGCATTTGTTTGTTATTCTCCTTCCAGTTTCATCTTTAAATTCCCTCAGACTTATTGTTCAGATGGGTCTTTCACATGCTTTCCAGTTGCTTTACTTCTGGCTATTTTATGAGGAAATATCACTCATAAACTGCCACTATCCTCTATAAGATTTTATGAACAAGTTTATACTCTAGACAGATGTTGCCCTTGGCTTCCACATCACTTCACTTAGCAATAAGGTCAAGAGTTTGCTGACTAAAGTGGTATGTGAGATGCTTTATTTTCCTATTGTTATTATAATTAATTTATATCAGTTAACCTTCAGTATAAAATTGTTATAAACAGCATCAGTGGCCATTTGTCATCACTTTTTCATTTTCTAATTGTTTTAAGAGCATGATGTGTACTTCTTTATTTTTCCTAGCTTTGCATTAATTTATATCTCTGCTCTTACAGGTAGATAATTTCACTATATACAGACAGTTGATTCTGTAGTGACTCTAAGTTTTTGTTGGTTAGTTGTTTCAGTAATGTCCAACTCTTTGTGACCCCATTTTGGATTTTCTTGGCAAAGATACTGGAGTGGTTTGCCATTTCCTTCTCCAGCTCATTTTATAGATGAAGAAAGTGAGGCAAATGGGGTTAAGTGACTTGTCCAGGATCACATAGGTAGGAGTTATCTGAAGGCAGATACGAACCCAAAGGACAAGTCTTCAGATCGAGCACTCTATCCACTGTGCCATCTAGTTTGGCTATTTTCTGTTAGAGCAGAATCAGTTTCATTTATGTGTTTGTGTGTGTGTGTGATGTTATTCAGTACTCATAATGTCCAGGATTCTTTTGATTTTTTTTCTTAAAGATATTATTCCTGATGAATAGGAATGAAGCTTAAATATGGTCTGTCTTTGACCTCTCTCAATCCTTGCAGCTGTTTCATATATTCCAAAACACTTTTTCTGTCTCTCACCTATGCCCAATTTTGCATTGAAATTGCCAAGCATGAAAATACACATATATACATGTAAGCTTGCATATGTGTTTGTAATTACATGCTTAAACTCCTACTTTCCTTCAAAACTCAACTCAAGCACCATCTCTAATTTGAAGTCTTTCTGACCGCCCTCTCCCATTTATAGAGATCCCAAGAAATTACCGGGAATTTACTTTGCCTGTATCTTTTATATGCTTGTATATGTGAATATATATGTGAATATTGTCTCCTCCCATAAAACATAGGAGGAGACTTTAAGTTTGACTTATGTCCCCACTTCTTAACATAGAGTCACACATAATAGACATTTAATAACTCGCTTTTTAGACACACGGAATTCTCACAGAGCCTCAGTACTAGAATTTATATTCAAAGGTTGGGTGAAGTAAAGAACACATTCAAATTCCTGATTTGTATTCCCTTCTTCAATTTTTCTTTATGATGGAATAATCTTGGGTTATTCAAATATTCATTCCTTCATATTTAAAGGTCTCTTTTCCTGACTTCTAACTCTGTTGTTTATCATAGCAATTTTTATGTAACTGCTACACATCTTAGAATTTGAAGCATAGAGATTTTTCTGGCACAGATCTATGCATTTTCTCAATTAAGGCTTTGTTGTTTATAATCAGAATTTCTGGAAAGTTTTCTTATTTTTTATCCTCCAGTGATATATTCAATTTTTTCATTTGTCAACATCTTCTAGGACAGTCATAATCCTTAAGTTATTTCTGCAATCCAGTCTTCAAAATCGGTAGATTTGAGATATATGGAGTTCATATGCTCTTTTAATAATATTACCTATTATGCCATGGCCTCCAAATTTTTTCTCATTTCAGTATTTTTGCATAATAAGTTATTTTTTTCATTTTAGAGGGTTTATCCATCATGGATACAATTTTGTCTAATCTTCCTACTGCATTTTAAAATTTGGTGTTCAAACGATGTATCACTATATTTATTTTAATTTCTTCTCTAAAATGAGATATTCTTTTGAACTATTTTAGAGCTCTTGTTATAGTTCCATGTTCTCTGAAAAGTCAACAGGTTTCTCTACTTTACTAGGCAATATTGATTCACTTGTCTTCATTATATAATATTTGTTAAATGACTTTGTTTTAGTGTCCTTGATATTTTGCTCATTTTTCCTTTTGATTTTAGGATTCTCTCTGTTGATTTCTCTGTTCATTAAATGAAGTCTTCTTGTGGCTTTTTTCCCCTTGTTATCTATTGTGTTTCAGTCTTTTTCTTTTATTCTCTGTCACTCAATTTCCAGCTTCTTCCTCTTTGACAATGAGTGGAAACCCAAGCCTTATTCTATAAGGCTGTCTCAGTCTCACATTAGGGATACATAGAGTTTGATGGCCTTAAATGAGTTTAAATCCCCTATGCTTCAGGGCCCACACAACCACATGTATTGGCATCCCAACATCTTCCTTCTTAATCTCTCTTTCCTTCTTGTAACCAAGTAGAATTATCATCTATTACTTCTTGTGGATTGGGAGGATTGTACCAAATTATCTTGCAGTTATTTCAGCCTTGAGGTTAACCTTAGGAATAGGTCTTAGTCAAAAGGCAACATGTCTTTAGCCTTCCTGATTACTCCACTGATCTCCATTTTTCTTTTCGATATCTTGGTAGACTTAGGATTTTTCGTCAGATGGGGGAAGCTTGGAGTGGATAGGTTATTGTTGGATAAATTCACTATATCAATGAAAGGTATCTACTCTAAGGTACCTTAAACGTGTGAGTTCACCTGTATTCCTACTATGCATTTGTAGAGGTTGATGGGGAAGGGTCAATAAATACTCTATGTATTAGTGTTTCTTCATTGTATGTTCATCTAGACTTTGACCTTGTGAAGAATTCTGTATTCTCCTATGGATTATACTGTTATTATATTTGAGACATGGTTTCTTTGGGGATTAGAGGGGGATTCATGGTTGGAGAGGTGAGAAGTTTTTAGGGAAAGTGAATAATATACCTTATTGCTGTTAATATTGATTCTTTATCTACCACCTTCTTTATAGGAGTATTTGTGTGCCTTAGAATGTTAAGCTTATTGTTAAGAATTATGTTTTTATATAGTAATCATTAATAATAGATTTGTATGTTGAAAAACTAATAATTCACCAAACTGGCTGGGGAGGGAAGGTAAAAAGGGAAGTCAGAAAAAAGGAAATTGGCACAGAAAGGATAGTAGGAAGATCCTACCAAAGACAAATTTTTCTTTCTTCTCAATTTTTATCTATACCAGCCCTGATTCTTTGATTATTGCCTGGCAACCAGTTTTCTAGTTAGACTACTATCTAGAATCGAGAGCTTCAATCTTCATATCAAATAGCCTTTTTACCCTAACTGCATAATCTAGAATTTTTCTGCCTGCTACTACAAGAGCCAAATACTTCCCTGATTTTACCTTAATATAAGTAGAGTCACTTGTAGGTCTCATCTCTGTTATATGATGCTACTACTGTCTCAAGCTTTAAGGGGAGAATTGAGTCCATTCTGCCTCATATACTGTCCTCCTGAATAACATTACTACTAAGCAAATAAAAACATCACCATTTTTTCACCTCTGTGATATTTCATTTACAATGTGGATTTTAGACGGATTTCAAAAAGCAAAAGGATATATATTGGTGCAGACGAGAAAGGTGGGCTGCTAGGTGGAACAGTGGAGAGAGCTTCTGTCTAGAGCCAGGAATTCATCTTCCTGAATTCAAATCTGGCCCCAGATGCTTCCAAGCTGTATGATCCTGGGTAAGTCATTTATTTAATCCTATTTGCCTCAGTTTCTTCATCTGTAAAATACGCTGAAAAAGGAAATAGAAAACCACTCCAGTACATTTGCCAAGAAAACCTTAAATGAGTCATGAAGAGTTGAAAATGACTGAACAACAACAAGGAAATCATTAATTTGAAATTGATTCCCAAATTTCTCCCATCTTGATAGGTTACCTTAGGAAATCAATTAATATCTGTTGACCTCAGTTCCCTCTTTTGTAAAATAAGGATAGATTACTTATGCTTCATATAATTTCTATTATGCTATGAGGCTCTGATTCAAGATAAGGCAAATCATATGTAAAAAATGAGTGAACATGAAGAAAAGTAAGATGTATGTTAGATGAGGGGGAACTAAGTGAGCTTTCCAGGGAGTATGATAAATATTCTTAGATATTCCAGGACCCCATCTTAAGTCATAGGGCACTAGAGAAGAAGAAATAGAAATCTTATTAGTAACAGCATATCATGTTTTATCTCTTGAACACTCTCTTGCTAAAAAAAAAAAATGAAAAAGACATATTTACCTTTTCATTTTGTTCTGTGTTGTCAGAAATTTGGAACTCTTTGGGGTGAGGAACTCACAGTTTAATAATTCATTCCACTAATGGAGATATATATTTTTTTTACCTTATATTCTGAGAGAGTTGTCTCCCAGTTATAAGGAGCTAAATGAATTTCCCAGGATCCTAGAATGAACTTTAGTGAATTCTTTTCACTTTAGGTTTACATTAGTGAATAAAAATTGTTTTAAAAATAAATTTTTGGCAATATCCCATGCTTAGAGTATCTACTCATCCAACATAATTCACTGATTAATCTTGAAATTTCATCCGACTTGGTTTCAAGTGATAAACACTAATATTATTTTTTCATTGCTATTAATCAGATAATGATATGAAAGACAAACTATTAGATTAAAAGGGAACAAAGTCAATGACTCCACTGGTCATAGTGGAATTGAGGTGGTCAACCCTAAGTAAAGGGCAACAATTTTGTTCTTTGTATACCAGCACTTAGACAAGCACCTTGCATATAGTAGAATTTATTAAATGTTAATTGAATGATTGAAGAAATTAATTAATAGGTATGAACAATGAACAATTATTTCTTAGAACACTCGAGAAAGATTCTACATGGGTACCCATTGTGTTTTCTTATGATTGCTGAGTAAATTAAGAAGTTCTAATTTGGGGAAATTCTGAGGGTAGAACCAAGGAGTTGTAATAAAGGAAGTACTCAGCCAAACCCACCCAACATTCTCCTCCAACCAATTTAATTTTTTTTAAAAGGTAAACATGGAAGGGAAATAATAAAGAACTCAATAAGGCTAAATTCTTTGCATTCCTGTATGGAAAGATGATACATGTAGATTCTAATATTATTATCATTGTTAGGGCACTTAGAAGAATTACATATAGAAAGAGGACATTGGGAACAATTTGATTATGTTGGGATGATGAAAAAAATGGCTGATCAAGAAAGAGAGATGTCCTGGGAGAAGAGGGAAGGGAAAGGAAGAATGGGGAAAATTATCTCACTTAAAAAAGGCTAAAAGAAAGAGGTCTGTTTTCCTTTTACAGTAGAGGAGGAAATGGAGAAGGTGGCAGGCAACATTTGAACTGTACTTTCATTTTTAAATACACTCAATTCGGTTTGGAAAAAGAGGTTGATTAAAAGAAGGCAGTGGTCAGAAGAAAATTAGATGTAAGAGGAGGGATAGGATAAAAAGAAGAAAATAGAATGTAGGGAAATGCACAGATAACAATTAAAACTAACAATGTAAATGGGATAAATTCACCTATAAAATGGAAGCATACTGCAGAACAGAATAAAAATTAGATTTCAACAAACTATTGTTTAGAAGAAAAATAAAACACTGGATCAAAATTTATAATGCTCCAGTAGACATTAAAAAGCAGGGTTACTAATCACGATATCATACAAAGCAAAAGTGAAAATAGACCTAATGAAGAGATAAGCAGAAAAACTACACTTTGCTAAAATGTACCACAGACAATGATGTAATAATAATCATATGTGCACCAATTGACATATCATTCAAATTCTTTAAAGCTGAATGAATTATAGGAATAGTAGAGCCATGCTAGTGGGAGGAAACTTCAAATTTTCCATCTCAGAGCTAGATAATTCAAATTATAAAACCAATAAGAAATAAGTAAATGAGATTAATGGAGTCTTAGAAAATTAGATGATACGCATTTGAAAAGAAATTGAATGGTAATAGAAAGAAATATACTTTTCTCTCATACACACACACACACACACACACACACACACATATATACATATATATACATATACATATATATATATATATATATGTATGAGAGAGAGAGAGGAAGAGTACCTTCACAAAAAGTGACCATATATTGTGGCATAAAAAAACACATGACCAAATGCAGAAAAACAGAAATTTTAAATGCGCCCTACTCAAATCATAATGCAATGAAAAATAATACAATAAAGAACCTTGGAAGCAAATTTAAAAATTAATTGGGAAAGAAATAATCTAATTTGGAAGAATTCTGAAGAATTGGTTGGTTAAAGAACAAATCATAGAAACAATAAATAATATCTTTAAAGAAAATTACAACAGTAAGAAAACATTCCAAAATATGTGGGATTCAGTCAAAGCAATACATGGGGACATTTCATATCTCTAAATACACTCATTAATAAAAGAAAGACCAGATGAATAAACTGGGCATTCAACTAAAAAACAGAAAAATAAAAATTATATGCCAAAATGAAAATACTGAAAATAAAAAAAGATTAATAAAATGGAAAACAAAAATGAACATCAAACTAATAAATCAAGCTATGAGCTGATTTTAAGAAAGTAAACAATAAAATAGCTAAACCACTGTTTAACTTGATTTTTAAAAAATAAAGAAAAAAGAAAATCAAATTACCATTATAAAAAAATGAAATGGGCGAATGCACAACCAAATGAAGGTGAAATTAGAGCAATTATTAGGAGCTATTTTCCCCAATTATACATAAGTAAAACTAAAAATCTAAGTGACATAATTTAATATTTATAAAAATATAAAGTGCTCAGATAAACAGAATAGAAAACAGAATACTTAAATAACCATATTTTTTAAAAAAAGAAATTAAATAAGACATCAATGAACTCCCTAAGAAAAATTGCACAGGAACAGATGAATGCACAAGTGAATTCTACCAAATGTTTAAGGAACAATTAATCCTAATATTGAAGAAATTATTTAAACAAGTAAAGGTGTTCTAGAAAATTCCTTTTATGAAAAAAAATGGCCATGGTACCTCAACTAGGGAGAGCAAAAAGAATGAAATAAAATTATAGACCAATTTCCTTAATGAGTATTAAGCGAAAATTTTGAACAAAATATCAACAAGGAGATTGTGGCAATATATCATAAAGATAATAAATTATGACCATGTGGCATTTATGTTTGGTATGGAAGATTCAATTTTCGGAAACTATCAGCATGATTGACCACATCCATAACAAAAGTATGAAAAATCATGATTGCCTCTCAATAGATGCAGAAAAAGTTTGTTTTTATAATGAAAAGAAGCACCCATTCTGGAAAGCACAGTAATAAATGGAGTATTTCTTAACATGATAAGCAGTATCTATCTAAAATGAAAAACAGTCATTATCTGTGACAGGGATAAATGTGACTCCTTCTGAGTAAGATTAGGGGTGAAGCAACGATATTCATTATCATCACTACTATTCAAAGATACACTAGAAATGCCAGCAATAGCAATATGATAAGAAAAAGAAATTGAAGGAATAAAAACAGGCATTGAGGAAACAAAACTGTCATTCTCTAGAGATGATATGATGGTAAGGAAAATTCTAGAGAATCAACTAAAAACACTACTTGAAACAATTAACTTTAGCAAAGTTGTAGGATATAAAATAAACCCATATAAATCATCAGCATTTCTTTACACCAACAATAATACTCAGCAGGAAGAGACAGAAAGGGATATTCCATTTAAAGTAAGTACAGTATAAAATATTTGGGAGTCTATCTACCAAAACAAACCAAGAACTATATGAACACAATTATAAAACACTTTTCACACAAATAAAGTGAGCTCTAAATACTTTGAAAAATATCAGTTGCTCATGGATAGGCAGAGCTAATATAATAAAAATGACAATTCTACCTAAATTAATTTACTTATTCAGTGCCATACCAATCAAACTACTATAACTATTTAAGAGAGCTAGAAAAAAATAGTAACAAAATTCATCTAGAAGAACAGAAGGTCCAGAATATCAAGGGAATTAATGAAAAGAAATGCAAGGGAAGGTGATCTAGTCCTACTAGACACTGTGTTATAAAGCAACAATCATCAAAACTACTTGGTATTGACTAAGAAATAGAGTGGTGATTCAGTGCGATAAACTGGGTACACTAGACACAGTAATCAATGACAATAGTAATCTACTGTTGGATAAACGCAGACTGTAGCTTCTGGGATAAGAGCTCACTAGTCAACAAAAACTGCTGGGAAAACTGGAAAATAGTATAGAAGAAGCTAAGCATAGATCAACATTTTACACTATACACATATAAAGGCTAATACTCTAAGCAAATGGGGAGAGCAAGGAATAGTTCACCTGTCAGATCTGTGGAGAAGGGAAGAATTTCTGACCAAACAAGAGATAGAGAACATTATGAAATGCAAAACTGACAATTTTGATTATATTAAATTGAAAAGTTTTTGCACAAACAAAGCCAATGTAACCAAGATTAGAAGGGAAGCAGAAAGCTGGGAAATCATTTTTACAGCCAGTGTCTCTGATGAAGGCTGGATTTGAACTCAGAAGATAAGTATTCCCCTCTTCAGGCCTGGTTCTCTATCCACCATGCCACCTAGATGCCAGTTGGTAGGTGGATAGAGCTCACTGTCTAGAGACAGGAAGATCTGAATTCAAACGTGGCCTCAGGTACTTACTAGCTATGTGACCCTAGGCAAGTCACTTAATCCTGTTTGCCTCAGTTTCCCCATCTGTAAAATGAACTCAAGAATGAAATGGCAAACTACTCTAGCATCTTTGCCAAGAAAACCCCAAATGGGGTCACAAAGATTTGGACATAACTGGAAAAAATGACTTGTTGGTGGAGTTGTAAATTATTCCAATCATTCTGGAAAACAATTTGGAATTATGCCCAAAGAGCTATAAACCTGTGAATACCCTTTCACTCAGTAATACCACTAGCAGGTTTGTATCCCTAGAGATCAAAGGAAAAGGTCCTATTTATACAAAAAATATTTACAGAAACTTTTTTTTGGTATCAAAGAATTGTGGAATGACTGAATAAGTTGTGGCATATGATTGGAAGAAATGACAAGTAGGATAGTTTCAGAAAAACCTGAGAAGACTTATATGAATTGATGCAAAATGAGGTGAACAGAACCAGGGAAAACATTGTACATAGTAACAGGAGTATTGTCAGAATGATCAGTTGTGAAAGATTTCATTACTCTGGCCAAGATGATGATTCAAGACAATTCCAAAGGACCCTTGACGAAGAACACTATTCACCTCCAGTAAGAGAACTGATGAAACTTGAGTACAGATTCGAACTTTATTTTTCTTGGGGTTTTTTTGTAGGTGTTTTCTTTTAAAACTTGGCTAATACTGATTTTTTTTTTTTGCATGACAACACTTCTTTAATTGATGTATTGCTTGCCTTCTCAAGGGGTAGGACTGGTGTGGGAGGAAAAGAGAGAATTTGGAAATTAATTTTTTAAATGAATATTAAATTTTTTTACATATAATTGGGAACTATTTGATGAAATAAAATACATTTTTAAATAAAGGGGAAAAGTCTAATTCAACAACTATTATATGATTGATGCTGACTTCTTGCCTATCCTACATAAATACTGGTACACACCCTGATTTAAATATACCAAAATAAACACACTGACTGTAATTCAGCCAATTATGATTTTTGCATTCTTTTTTCTTTAACCAACATCAACTCCCTATACCTCCCTTCACACATGAGCAGATTTCAGGCATTTATACTAATTTTCAAATCCCTTCATAATTCAAAACTTTGTGATTGAATACAAGAGGTTTATATTCTTGAATTAACAAGAATTGTATATTATGTGTTGAGAACTATGAAAAATAATGGTTTCATATCTTTATATATTATTACACCAATCTTATACTCAGAATCATTTTATGAAGATCTTTTTTCTGAGAGTACCATCCAACTAGTTCTAATTCCTTTATTTCTTCACTTCCTGATGATTCATAGGAAATCAATTTAGTTTTGGGAATATATGTGGCAAATTTTTTGTACTAATCAGTGGGTCACACTCAATATTACCAGTATAATCCAGAATCAAGTATCATACATTGGGTAATCCAAGGTAGTTGGCTGACAAAAAATTATTGTGGAACCTTGTTCCATGGAATCACTGGACACCAAACCTTTTGGTAAAGTTGAGGTCTGGAGTCATTATGTTAGAAGACTTCCCTTCTAGACTCTATCAGAAAGAAGGTGAAGAGTGGAAAAGAGTATCAAAAGACTAGAATAGACAAAAGTACTCAGACACTAATCAACTGAATTAAAGGAACAAAATAATCTAGTATCATCTGGGATTTCAATGTGATTGTTTCAGATTTTTACTTAGATTTTACTCATGCAAATATAATAGCTTCTGTGAAAAAAACATCAAGGAATTCTATCATGTGAAAATAAATGAGTGACCACTTCACCATAAAAACAAACCATGAAATATATGTTGATATAACAACACCATATGTGTAAAAATCAAAAGGAAAGCATGTTTTATAAGATTACAAAAACAATGTGAGCTAGAATAGAAGGCTATTATATCATAGCCAATCAAATATGTGAAGCTATTTTAATGTATAATTAAGATTGTTTTAAGGTTGCAAAAAATAAAAATAGATATTTAAAAATGTACACTGTCCACAGACAACTGATTTATTAGATGACCTGCGAAGAAGCCTAAGTGTCATTTGTATGAGCTTTAACATGCACAGAGTACATTGGTTCCTTTAAAAACCAGGTGATAAAATGGAGGGGATCCTCATCACAGCAGAGCAACAAGGGGTTACGCTTGCAAAATGGAGTACTCACTGTACCTTGACAAAATCGCTTTATCAATTAGTTTTGCTAAATATTTCTTTTTGCTTTCCCCCCACAAAGGATGATTTTTTGATAATGATAGTAATAGGGTAAATACTGGGGAATTACTGTGGGGATAAAAGCAAAGGGTATCAGTAAAATACAACAAAACAAACAAATAAAAACCCAATTAAATTGAATTGAAGGAGATATTTAAGTAGTAATAGGATCATTTTATCCCACTTAATAGCTTTTTTTTTCAATTACATGTAAAGATAGTTTTCAACATTCACTTTTATAAGATT
Source organism: Notamacropus eugenii (assembly GCF_028372415.1). Classification (NCBI taxonomy): domain Eukaryota; kingdom Metazoa; phylum Chordata; class Mammalia; order Diprotodontia; family Macropodidae; genus Notamacropus; species Notamacropus eugenii. Next base: position 164,856,942 of record NC_092875.1, on the reverse strand, counting down.
TTTGAGTTCCAGTTTTTCTTCCTACCTCACATCCTTTTCCCCTTCCCCAAGATGGCAAGCAATATAACACAGGCCATACACACACAATCATATTAAATATATTTCCACATTAGTCATGTTGTAAAAGAAGAATCAAAACAAAAGGGAAAAACCAAGAGAAAGAAAAAAACAAAAAAGTGAAAAATACAATGTTTTGATCTGCATTCAGACCCCATGGTTCTTTCTCTGTACGTGGATAGCATTTTCCATCATAAATGCCTTGGGACTGTCTTAGATCGTTGCTGAGAAGAGCAGTCTATCAAAGGTGATCATAACACAGCGTGGCTGCTACTGTGAACAATGCCCTCCCAGTTCAGCTCTCTTCACTCAGCACCAGTTCCTGTAAGTCATTCTAGGTTTCTGAACTCTGCCTGCTCATCATTTCTTATAGAAAAATAGTATTCTATTACATTCATATGTGGTAATAGAATCTTAATAGAGAATACTTGCAGCCACATGTAGTTTCTTTAAGAAGATCCTTTATAAGGACCTATAGGTACAAAAATATTTATGGCAGCTCTTTTCTGGGTCCAAAGAATTGGAAATTGAGGGGGTGCCCATCAATTGGAGAATGACTGAACAAATTGTTGCATGTGATTATGATGGAACACTATTGTGCTATAGGAAATGATAAGCAGGATGCTCTCAGAAAAACCTGGGAAGATTTATGTGAACTGATTCAGAGTGAAACCTGGTTCTGCTCACTTCACTCAGCATCAGTTCATATAAGGTTTTTCTGGAACATCCTGCTCATCATTTCACCTTTGATCCCCACAAGAATCCCGGGAGGCAGCTGCTATTTTGTAGTTGAACAAACTGAACAAACAGAACTAAGTGATTTGCCTTGGGTCACACAGATAATAAGTGTTTGAAGCCAAATTCTAACTGGAATCTTCCTGACTCTAGATTGTGCTCTATCTGCTTCATCACCTTACCTACTTTTATCATCACTTGATGTTATTTAAAATAAGCAAAAAGTTTTAACTATAAGGTATAGTTGGAGGTAATGTGGTACAGGGGAAAATGGGATGAATTTGGAGTCAGAGACTGAGTTCACCTGGCAAAGGTTCTGTTACTCCTTAGCACTATGACTGTAGGCAAGTCACTTACCTTCTCTTTTCCTCAGTTTCCTAATGTGTAAAACGAGAAGGTTGGAATTGATGGTCCGCAAAGTGAGGGATTACGCTGCCTTGTGTTTGGTATATGCATAAAGAAAAATTCACTAATATAAATTTTAATGACAAACTAAACCATTTGAAAATAATTTTAAAGTTGGGGCAGCTAGATGGTACAATAGATAGAGCACTGAGACTGGAATCAGGATGATCTAAGTTCAAATTTTGCCAAAGACACTTACTCGTTCTGTGACCCTGTGCAAGTCATGTAACTGTTTGCCTCAGTTTCCTCATCTGTAAAATGAGCTGGAGAAGGAAATCTTAAACCACTCCAATATCTCTGCCAAGAAAACTCCAAATGGAGTCATGAAGAATCAGTCACAACTGAAAAATGGCTAAATAACAAACCTTTCTCTCTACTTTTTCCTGCCTGTCAATCTAACCCCTGTTCTTGCCCTATCATAATTAAGTACTACTAATTACTTTGTGATGGCTTCCAGAGGTAAGTACTTCAGTGGGTCAGCTTTGACTAAGTTTGAATAGGATGATTCCAAGGACTTATCTACCTGGATGGAGAATAATTGAGATATGAATGACAGGTATTATTAACTGCAAACAGGATCACAGTAGGGGTGCAAGGCCAAAGCATTGGTGTTAAAATCAGTAATTATATAGGAGACGTAAAGACAATTCATCAAGAAAGGTGGCGTTCTTTAACAGTCACTGCTGGGATTGATTGATGGGGAAGGGAATAAACTTTTATGTTTCAGGCACTCTGCTATGCATTTAAAAATGGCTATGTGTGTATGTATGTATGTATGTCATACAATCACACACATATGCATGCATATATGTATATGTCCTCAAACAACCATACTATTATTACCCCCATTTTACAGTTGAGGCAAACAGATCTTAAGTGACTTGTCAGTGATCATACAGTTAATAAGTTTCTGAAGCCAAGTTTGAACTCAGGTCTTTCTTACACCAGGCTCGGGAATTTCTACCAGCTGCCTCACCAGATTTGCCTGGGAAGTTCACTTCCTCCCCACTTCATCCAAGCATTCTCAGGGCCAAGCACTCTGTCCTCCTCCTGCTTCTTTCTCGGGGCTAGATGGTGTATTGCAGGGGTCTGTCCTTTGAAAGACATTAGCTCCACAACTTCTTTCTCCACTTACTTCTCACTAACTGCCCGTGTCCTAGAAGATAAAAATTATACCTTTTATCTCCAAACATCCTAGAAATAACATTTTGTTATGTGGTCCTCTAAGACTATCCTGGTTCCTTGAGGTTAGCATCAACATCTTCTACAGCACAGAATGCAGGGAATTTTTCAGGCAGATGCAACGTTGGATCTTTAGAGGAGATAGGCCAGCATGCCAGTAACGTGCTCTTTGACCAGGACTATAAGCTCAACAGTGTGCAGAAGGGAGCAATGAGAATTGTAAAAGGTCTACATTTCTTTCCAGGACCTCAGAATGGAAGGGAAAAAACTACTGGAGTGAGAGTGGAAAAGGGAATGATGGCTACCTTCAATGTTTGAGGCTCTGGTTGACCCCCTCAGGTGGAATTAGGAGTGATGAGTGGAAGATGCAATTTTCAAATTTAAGTTTGATGCAAAAAAACATTTCTGAACAAATGAGGCAATCTTAAAGTGGAATAAGATGACTGAAGAAGTGGTACAGTGACCTTTACTAGAGGTCTACAGGGAATAGTTGAATGACAAATTGTCAGATGGTAGAGAAGATTCCTTCCCAGGCACAGAGAGAATTAGGTGGCTTTTGAGGTCCTTCCAGCACTGATAATTTTGTTTCCTTGAGTTGCAGCTAGGAGGCCTGTAATGGGGCATGGGCTTATGACAGAAGCTTCTTGATGCTGCAAAGGGCTAATTATAAAATTTTCAATGTGGATATTTTTTCCTTAGAAGTTGGCAATTACTGAATATAAAAGATTAGTTTATTGTTTTCTTGATTGTATAGACATGAGAAAGTTAATACATTCAAGTTAAAAATTTAGAGTCATGTCTACCCTCCACCCAATTCCCCTTACCCTCAACTTCCCCTTCCCCAAGAGTGGCATACTTCTGGCATTTTCTAAGGCTAACCCTGTTATCTCTTTTGATGTTCAGTAGTGTTCAATTCATCATGATCCCATTTGGGGATATTTTTTTTGGCAAAGATACTGGAGAGGTTTGCTATTTTCTTCTCCAGCTCATTTTACAAATGAGGAAACTGAGGCAAACAGGACTTAATCACTTGCCCAGAGTCACATAAATAGCAAGAGTCTGAGGGTGCATTTGAACTCAGGAAGATGAATCTTCTTGACTCCAGGTCCAGAACACTACGCACTGCATCAACCTAGTTACTTCCCCCTTGAAATCTTGAGGCTTTCATTTTGAAGTGACAGCTATATCACATTTAGTTTTGGCCAGAGTTACATAATAGAAAGATCCTTTATATATTTTCAGAATCAAAACAAAGTCAAGTTCAAGTCATGCTATGATTTCTCTGGCGGCATGTCTTCTTTGGCAAGGAAGGATGAACACACACTATTTGCAAGACAATATGCTAGGCTTTAGTGCAGGAGTTCTTGATTTTGAATCCACAGAGTCCTTGGAGGACCATGGATAGATTTCAGGTGATCTTTGATCAGATGGAGTGAAAGACATGATGTTTTTATTTTTATATACATGTATGTGTTAATATGTGTCATAAAAAAGAGACAGAGACAGATGGACAGACAATACCCCCAACATATGGGTGGAGAACCAACAGCTTTGAGGACACATGTGGCCCTGTAGGTCCTCAAGTTCAGCCCTTTGACTGCATCCAAACTTCACAAAATAAATCCTAGGTTTGATAAGGGAAAAAAATCATCTTTTTTCAACAATCTGTAACTGAAATTTAGCATTTCTTGTACTCACTAAAATCGTTATTCTGAGAAGGGGTGCACAGGTTTCAACAGACTGACCAAAAGGTCCATGAAATAAAAAAGGATAGGAACCCCTGTGATAGATGTATGAAGATTTTTTTTTTCAAATGGTACATTCTGCCTTCAGGGAACTTCTACTGCTGCTATAGGGATGAAAATATTAACATTAATAGCCATAATTCAAGATGGAAAGTGATGGGGACAAAAGAAAGATCCAGGCAAAGTGCTCTGGAAAAACAGAGGAGGGGGAAAGAACTATATTACCTAGAGGGACAAAGATGACATGAAAGACCTAACTCAGGAAGAGAAATGTTCTGAAAGTGAGAGATGGGGTTTCAGTGTGGTACAGCGGAAAGGTCCCCTGCTTCTGGAGACAGAAGGCCTGGGTTCCTGTGTGACTTTGGGTAAGTTTCTTAACTTCATTTTACCTTAGTTTACCTTTCTGTAAAATAAGGAGATAGGACCAGATGGTTTCTTAAGTTCTTTCTAGCTCTTTGTCTATGAACTACTGAGGAGACAGCATATTCCAGAGATGGGAAACAACCAGAATATATTAATTTTCATATTACCACTTCAGGACAGTACTCCAAGGGATTAAGTACTAGTTGAAGAAAAATATTTTCAGTAAAGTGTTACAAGTGGCCTTTTTAGGCATTTGTGCAGACATAGAAATAGCACATTAATAGCAACCATTATTAGGAATTAATATACTGCCATAAATGCTGCCAAATAGGGGTTATCCCAGGTACCACATTGTTCCCCACAGGAACACCAGTTATTACTAGATATAGTAATATCCCACTAGAATTTATACATGACGCCACTGTGTATAAAATAGCATAAATGGATTAAAAGTTAGTCTTAGCTTATCACACTCATGTTGTGGCACAAAATCTTCCTTTTATCATGCTTGTCAAAGAGAATTCTTCACTAAAAGCATGGTTTTGTGATTTTAAAGGAAGCCATCCTATTGACATTCTGATTCAGAAAATATAGCATCCAACTGGAATGCAACTTGCAGTCACTGAAAAATCCCTAACTAAGAGCTGACACCCCTTTTACCAACTTTATTCAATTTTATTTTGGGAGGAGGGGAAGGACTTCAAGGGATCTAAAAGTTGGTGGGGAGCAGGGAGGAGGAGGAGCCCTGCTGAGAGTTGTCACTGAAAAACTGCTCCAAGAAGTTGTTAACCGATGACCCTGAGGACTATTTATTTCACATGGTTCCAACGTCCTGAGTCTTTACTGAAGCAGTAATATTAGAAGAGCAAGTCATCAAGTCTCTCTGATCCTCAATTTCCCCATCTGAGAAAAGACAGAGTAGGACTCAATGACTTCTAAGGTCTGTTCCACATCCCAATTTATGATCTTATGATCCTATACTACATTGGATAAACTGCTTCTATCTTGTGCTAGTCTGTCTGGAGTAAGGGTGGGGAACCTATGGCCTTTAGGCCACCTGGGGCCTTCTAGGACCTTGGGTGCAGCTTATTTTTTTAATATTAAAAACAAATTTTATTTTTTCATAAGTACAATTTTCCTGCCAAAGTGAGTCAATGATATCAAATGAGTACTGTCATTTTCATTACAAAAATTCTATTTCTTGGAAGGGCTGTCCGCAGGTGACCTCAGAGTATGTATCAGCACCTTTATCTGGAAACAATTTATCAGACCAGAAGTCATGGATTTTCTCTTTCTAGTTTTTGTATTCTTGGAGATCCTGAGCCATGAAGAGTTTGCCCAAGTTCTGTGCAGTGAAGCCTTTGATATTTTGGCAGTAAGTATTAATTTAGCCTGTAATAAGGAGTGAATCCATCCTAGCAGGAGGCTGAGGAGGTTTGAAGAGTTTGGACAAGTCCTCTTCAGGAAGAGGAGGTTCTCCTCTGCTCTGGCTTAGATTCTCTTGCTGACAGCGTTGCTGAGACTGATGTTTCTGCTGCTGCTGCTGCTGCTGCTTACTGATGTTTCTCATATAGGTGTTATATTTAATAATATCCTGGCTCATTTCATCCACTCTGTCCATCACTAATTGTAGGCTCTTCCCCAGATGATTACTGCTGGCTAGACTAAGCAATTCATGTTTATCTGCCACAGCTGATTTCCTTTCTAGCTCCCACATTGGTATGTTGATCAGATGTGAATTTTTAATTATAATCGGCACTCTTCAAACGTGCTCAAAGGCAATATTTGCCTTTTTCAATGCTTCAGGAGAAAGATCTTTCTCTTTACAAACTTCTATCAGTTTAGGAGTCAGCCTTATGCCTTCAATGATACAGACACTTGAGCAGTTTTTATGGGATCATAAATGAGAACTACAGACTCTTCGACTGTATGTTGGTAACTGAATGGAGAATCCATGAGAGCACGGGTGACAGAAGAGCCATAGCATGTGGACTGGTACCAACCAACATGAAGATGATCAATATTTACGTGACAAAGACTGCGCATCATTTCCATCTGATATTGGACTTCATCAAAATCAGCATCATCCTCTGTGTGTTGGGGAAAGGGAAAACAATTGGTGATTTCAAGTCTGCCTTCCACCACCAGACCCAAAAGTACTCCCGGGACAACTTCATTCCCCTGTCCTTCTTCTTAGTAATGTTTTAGTTACTTTCAAAACAACCAGGCCGTCAATCTGCACTTGCTTCACGGCTGAATCCCCCCAGCTGCCTTTGCCTTTTCCTTGGCTGGAGGATGCACCCGTTGTAGAAGTCAAACTGGTGGAACCAGAGCTGGTACCTTCTTTATCGGACGCCATCTTAGTGGAAGACCAGAGGAAAGAGTGGGTGCAGCTTTTTGACTTAATCCAAGTTTTATAGAACAAATCCTTTTATTAAGGGTATTTGTTCTATGAAGTTTGGATTCAGTCAAAGGGCTGCACTTGAGGACCTAGAGGGCCACATGTGGCCTGGAAGCTTCTGGTTCCCTACACCTGACTGAAGTAGTATGAGTATTGTTTCTTTGTCCATCTGTCTCTGTCTGTTTCCTATATAAGACACATTTTCATATATATATGTGTATGTGTGTATATATATATACATACATACATACATAAAAACATCATGCTTATATATGCACACACATATAAATAGAGAGAGAGTATGCAAGCATCAGCAGGAAGTTGGCACTGTAGCTAGAGTGCTGGGCCTGAAGTCAGGAAGATTCATCTTCCTGAGTTCAAATCTGGCCTCTGACACTTACTAGTTGTGTGACCCTAGGCAAGTCACTTAACCCTATCTGCCTCAGTACATCATCAGTAAAATGAGCTGGAAAAGAAAATGGGGAAAAAAACCTCCTGGATCTTTGCCAAATGTGGTCACAAAGAGTTGGGGATAAATGAAATAACTGAACAATAAAAATTATATAAATGCCTATGCTTTTCTCAGTTTTCTTTGCTAGATGTCACCCTAGCCTCTGTTTCTGCCCAATCATAATTAGGAAATACCAGTCACTTGGCAACAGCTGCAGGAGGCAAAGACCCTAGTAGGCCATGTTTGGCTACATTTGACTACAGGGAATCCCAGGATTTTTCTGCCTGGATGGAGAATAATTGAGATATGTTTGAAAGGTGTTAATAAGTGGTCAGTAGGGTCACAGCAGGAATTCAGGACCCTGCTGTTAAGACCACTAATTATAAAGATGCTGTGAAGACAATCTGATCAAGTAAGGTTTCCATGGTATACTATTCTGTGTCTCCAAGTTTTCTTCTTTTAATACAACCTCTCTCATCCTGTGTCTAATCACTACTAACATAGGAGCACAGGTGAATATTTACTACCCCATTCAATTTTCAAACCAAGTCTGTCAGTGACTTCCATTGTGTTAGCATTCCCTGGTCTCACGTTGTTCCCCTAATAGAGTTCTATTGCTTTGCCCAGTGCTTCTTGGGGATGTCCAACAAGCAATAGTTTTATTTTGCCCCCTTAAGGTGTGAAAGGTCATCTCAACTTCATATCCTCACCATCTTTTGCCAGGTCAGGATCCTCTGGGCTTTAACCTCCTCACTTCATGTTTTCTTCACATTCACTTATGCTTTAGTTCTGAACCCACATCCCCAGATATAATCAAGGGCAATAGATATGACACAGAATGAGTAGCAGCAGCACTCAAGACACAGTAGGTACATGTTTGAAGCATAACTAAAAAATACTAATGCATATGGGTAACAAACAAAGGGAAATAGAGATCTTAGTGAAAGTAGGTAGAAATGACCTAATAGGTACCACTGAGGCTTGATGGGGAGAAATTAGTGATTGGAATTTAGCAATAGAGAAGCAGGCCTTCTTCAAGAAGGATGTTTGGAAAGAAAGGAAAGCAGAGGACTTAAATATACACCAATGTCAAAATTCATTCATGAAGGGGATATTCATGTGGAGAGTTCCTGGGAGAAGATCAAGCAGGATGAAATGTAAGGGATATATTGCGGTAAGAGGACATACTCAACAGGCTGCCAGGTCAGCTAGAGTAAGTCATTCAGAACACAAAGCTGTCATGGAGTCAAGAGTTACAATGGGGAAACTCAATTCCCTGAACATCTTATGGAGGTCTTTTCTAAAAGTCAAGTAGATAATATTTTTATTTGCTTTGTTATGAATCTTATCATGAAGAATGTAAAGAAAACAAGAAGTATATTCTCATTTTTAACCAATAAAAAGCAATTTGAAAAAGTAAAGGAAAAATGACAGGGCTCTAGAAGCCAAAAACAGTGCTGGCCATCTTAGATAAGGATAGTATCTATGTATGTATGTACATGTGTATGTGTGTATTATGTGTATATTATGTACATGCACACATGTGTGCATGTGCACAGAAGTATACACAAATACGTTGTATATATACACATGTATCTGTATTTATTTGTATATTGAATATACATATATGTATATATACAATGTACATATATGCATGTGTGTATGCAGACATACATGTGTATAACAGATGTGAGTGTGTGTATACATACACACAAACATAAATTACAAAGTTTAGGATAATTATATCTAAGTGCTCAAAAATAATATTCCATGGCCTGAGGTACTGAAGTCATTTCTAAAGAGATTTGTTGTCTTTCAATTGTTTCAGTTGTTATCCAATTCTTTGTGACTCCATTTGAAGATTTCTTGGCAAAGATACTGGAGGAGCTTGCCATTTCCTTCTCCAGCTCTTTTTTACAGATGAGGAACTGAGGCAAGCAGGGTTAAGTGACTTGTCCAGAGTCATACAGCTGGCAAGTATCTGAGGCTGGATTTGAACTCATGATGGTTAAATTTTCCTGATTCCAAATTCCAGTGCTCTATCCTACCGTGCCACTTAGCTGCCCAGAGAGATAGAGGTTCTTCAGAAATTTCTTGTGACACAGACACAATGGATGAAGACAAAAAGGAGGGATTTTCTAAAAGGCCTATTGTGGCAGACTTGAAGGTCTGCTGTCAAATGAGATTCACATCTGCTGAAGATGTTAAACAGATAGATTCAACAATAATCTCCTGTACTTAAGAGTCTTCAGAGACTGGGAGCTGATCATTTGCTCCATATACTGAGTAGAAACCTTCTGTATGTGCCTCATCCTCTACCACTATATGGGGAAACTAGAGAGCTGTTGATGGGTAAGAGCTGAATCCAGTCCTTTGGGGACTGATTCATCAGCTATTTACCAATGCAAACACTTTGTCAGAATTGGCTACCATTTTGATACTTACATACCCAGTGTTTGGAGTGACAAGTTGTGGAAGCTTCCACATTTCAGTGACTTCGTTCAGTCATCACAACAACCTGGTAGGTGAAAAGATCACCTGCTGTTTATCCCTATGCTCTGACTGGAAATCTCTCATCTCCCCTACTTCCCTTTTCCCTTCATTCAGGGTCACTGTCTACTAAGGTAAAGATTCTTTTCTCTGATACCTACTTTCCCAAATGTGATTCAGGCTCATCTCCTACTCAGTTCTAGGCCCAGATAATTTAACCGAGCACTAGTCCAGGAATATGCTTGAGCCAGCTCAAACAAATTCTCAAAAACTGATTCTGAAATTTTAGTGTGAGCATTTGCACTAAAATGAAAACCAACAAATTGCTACAAAGCAGAGCTTCATATATTGCTCTGTTGATTGTCTAGAATTTAAAAAGTGGTGGAGAAAATATTAATACTACAAACTAAACTTAAAAGTGTGTCCTTTTACATTTTTTCACATATTTGATTGCTAAACATTTACTAACACACCCCTGCTTACTTATATAAATCATGATGTGTGTATAGATAGACAGATAGAAAGTAAAACAGAATAACTAAATCAGTACTTACCAGCAAATTGCATATTATTTTGCATATTATATTGACAATATGCATTATCCACTGATATTACTTGTTCAGTGTGGATAAACTGATTTTTTTCAAATTATTATAAATTTTATGGGAAACATTTTATTTCATATCTGAAATCAACAGGTATAATTGTTGAGCCATTTACTAAAACCTTTAGAAGAATAGAAAAGGTGCCACAAGACAAGAGCAAATTCTCTTTTTTTAAAGGAAGATAATAGAATCTGAAAACTACAGACCAGAAAGCTTGAGTTCAATTTTCAATTTCTGGCAAAACCCTAGAATAATTTGTTAAAGAGAAAATTAATGAATAGCAAAAAAGGAAGGTTTTCAAAGAGCCAGTTTCTTTGGCAAGAATAGGTCATATCAGATTAACCTTATTTCCTTTCATTAATGGGTTATCAAATTGGTAGATCAAGGGAATGCTGTGGGGACAGGGAGCTAACATGGACAGATTTGTGATTTAGAGAAATCATGTTGGCAGTTGTTTATAGAAGAGTTGGATGGGCAAAGGACTTGAGGGAAGAAGACTAATTGGCAGTTCATGGCAGTAATCCAAGTGAGAGATAATGAATATCTGAACTATAGTGGTATCTATGTGAAAGGGATATTTGTAAGAGATGTTATGGAGATAGAAATGACAAGTTAGCCACTAACAAGATATGTGTGGTAAGTGAGCCTATGAAATTGAGGATGATGCCAAGTTTTCAAATTTGGGTGTCTGTAAGGATGGTGGCACTCAACTTCCTTTAACAGTAAAATTTCAAAAGAGTGTATTTGGAGGAGAAAATAGTAAGCTCTACTTTACACATATTGAATTTGATATGAGTAGACTATATGAGCTTTTAGAATACTTGTCACAATTCTCACATGGATGAGTGTCAAGGCCCAAAGCATGGGTACATCTCTTCCTCAGGGCTGTAGATATATGTCTTAGGAGCTAGAGGTGATTTGCTAATGATTCACCTCAAATTTCCATTGGTGTGCTTCCCCTAAAATTGTCAGTTGACAATCATTTTAGTCATCAACTTTGTGGAGCTTTACTTACTAAGAGAGTATAGTAAGAACAGCTGAAGCAAAACATCCCCCCAAAAGTCTTTGATACTCTCCCACAGATATATACAGTCCAAGGAAAATAAGCTCAACTTAAAGAGCATAGGGACAACGCAACTCACAGTTTCCGGTTTCTGGAAGTCCTTGGCTTTTCTTAATGGAATGCTCAAGGATTTCTCCTCAACATGATTGGTGTAATTTCTTTACTGGGGTCCCTTTTAAGTCATGAATCTACATCCCTTCTATCCCTAACACTGTGTAGGTGTAGACACTTCATTCAGCTCATGCAGATGTGTTACTAGAATACTGAAAGAAAAATAGAAAAAAAAAAATGTCCTCCAGACTAAAGGTGTGCAGGAGCCATCTCTAACTTGTGATAGCTGACAATTGGATTGTTAATTTTCAGGATGAGCATTCATACTTCAGAAAACCAATCAGAGTGAGTTAACTATTTCATTGATTGTCTAGACTTGAAAAAGTGTTAAAAATGAATTTAAACTCAAAAGTATGTGTGCCTACATTTTTATTTTCAGAGAGCAAAATTGTTAAATATTTACCATATTGCTCATCCAAAACCTTTGTCCTCCTCTGGCCAAAAGGGGAAGGGAAAGGGGACCTAGACCAAGGTAAAAGCCAACGCCTGTTGTCACCCAAGTAGCTCTTCTTCATAGGTTTTGTTAGAATTTTATATTGGTTCCAACCTTACAAATGACTCCTCTCTGTACTCCAGAGATACTTGCGGCAAAGTGGATAAGTGTGGGCCTATAGTCCAAAAGAACTTGAGTTCAACTGTATGACCCTGGGCAATTCACTTAACCTCTATTTGCCTCAGCTTCCTCAACTGTAAAACGGGGATAATAATAGCAAATTGCTTTCCAGTTACTGTAAGGATCAAATGACATATTTGTAAATAATAAACAAAAAGACCACTTGGCACAGTGACTGGCATCTAGTAAGCACTATATAAATGCTTATTCTCTTCTTTTCCCCTTCTTTTCCTTGCTTATTTGTAGACTGTTCCTGGGGTATAACCAAGTTTCCTTGACCCATATGAGCAATATTACCCTGTAACTTCACTCAAATTCCAGGAACTGTCCATATTTAGTCTAAAGGCAATGACTGAGATTGATTGGCCACTTTATCATGTAAGTGGGATGGAATGATTTGATTGAACAAATCAGTAGGCAGTTGATGATACATGGCTGGAGATCAAGAGAGAGACCAGATCTGAACAGATAGATTTGGGCTTCATCTGTATGGTAACTGAGCCCACAGGAACTAATGATAAAGGAGATAAAGAGGTCTGGGTAAATTCACAGTTAGTGAGCATGTGATGGATATGATGACCCACAAAAGGAGCCTGGTAAGAATGTGTCAAACAGATAGAAACAGAACCAAGAAGCAGGAATGTCATGAACCCAGAAAGAAGACAGTATCCAGGATTCACTGATCAATAATGTCAGTGCTTCAGACAGGTCAAGAAAATGGAGGATTTTTCAAATGTGACTAGATTTGACAATTAAGATATTTGTGGCCTAGTATATATGTGTATACATGTGCGTGTTATATATATGAATGTATGTATACATATATTGTGTTTGTCCTTCATTCTCAAAGAGGACATGACATCAGGGAAATTACATGATTTGCAATTGATTTGGACTTGAGTGAGGGAGGGCTGTGCAAGGTCGCTAGTCTCACTTTCTCCTCCAGAGCCATCTGGGCCCAGGGGCCAGATATTCATCAGGATGACTGAATATGGCCCAGGATGCAATGGGAGACCCTGGCCCTTTTAAGCTCAGGTCTTTTTAGGTTCTCACTTTGAGTGAGGTAATGCCCATTCAGTGAATAGGCCTCTTTAAAAAGTGAATCATGGGATGGTCCCTTTAATTTAGGGGGAAAAAAATCAAATGGGGAGGTGAAGATCCTTAAGGTTTGCTGGCCCAAAGAGAAACAGTTACTATTTACTATTTACACTCACTCTGTGCTAGGAGGGAAGGGACCTATGAGCTCCGGAGTGAATGGGGATGAAGGCTTGGTCTTTGAGAAAGAAATCTAGCCAGTAGACCCCAAGTTAATGAGGCCTGGGAGAAGAGTCTTCTCTCCTCTCCTTTCCTTTCCTCCCCCTCCTTCTCTTCCTTCTGCTGCCCACCCCTCCCCTCAACATGCTCTGCCCAAAGGAAGGTACATTTTATTGACTGAAAGTATACATACATACACATATATACATACACATATATACATATACACATGTATATATGCATATATACACACAAATATGTCTGTACACATACATGCTATGTGTGTATACACATGTATGTACACATGTACACGTGTGTGTGTTCGTCTTCCCCATCAGGAGGAAAGGATCCTTAAGAGCAGGAATTGTTTTGTTCTTTTTTATTTGTATCTTCCATACATAGCATAGGATCTGGTACGTTGTAAACATTCAATGTTTCTTATTGATTGATAGTAAAGTGATGCTATGAAAATCCACACAGTAAAGGGAAAAAAAGAAAAATGAGAAGCGCGGAAATAGAAGTAGTGAGTGTAGACAGCTTTTGCAAATTTTAGGAGAGCATTGTTTCTTTTTGGCTTTGGACACATGACAATTCTTCATCTACCAATTCCTTTTTTTCATCTCTACAACCTAAAGTGTCCACTTCCATTTTGCTGATATTTCTCTTAAATTTAATGGTTTCTTAAAAGATAGGACTGGAAATATGATGGGATTAATTTCCTCCACTAATATGTCAGCATGTTGGTCATTTAGCAAAGATTTTGGCTTAAGCCAGTAATAGCTTAATGAATGTTCATATGTGATCTTAGAAGAGTGTGATTCCTAACACATTCTGTCTCTTTTTGCATCGTTTTGATACCCAAACTGTGGAAGCTGAAGAAGGTCATGAGGGGATGAAAGCTGTTTCATGATGACAGGCTACACAAGTACCTCCCCCTTCTGTAAGCTCAGCTGGCTGGAGGCGGTTCTAATGCCAGCACTCTCAATTCGGTTTTGATATTGGGACAAAATGATACGTTTGTAAGTTATTTAACAGTTAACAAAAGGAGCTTTACTTAGTATTCAGCTATAGCAAGGAAATGCAATGAATATACCATGACACTTAGTTTCTATGGATAGGTGGAGGTGTTATCTTTATATGGAAAAACATCTGATCAGTTCAGGGTACTATGGGTGGCTTAAGTGTCCTCAGAAATCCACCAAGTCTGAGAGGCCTTGACTGTCCATCTGCTTATGGCTTGGATTTTTTAAGCCTTTAGTTCACCATGAAGCTTTAGGGAATTAAGGGCCCCCCATGTCCCAGGGACATATTTGTGCCTTTTAGGATTAGGGAAATAGGAGAAACCTAAATTTGTTCAAAGTATGTCAGGGAATACTGGTAAACATTAGCCTTACTGCAGATCTACAATAACTTCTGTGAATTAATACCTCCATCATAGAATCTTAAAAATATGCCCTCATCTTCAGGGAAGTGTTACAGAGCATGCCTAGATAATGTGCCTCCATCTTCAAACCAGCTTTTTGTTCTTATTCAGTCATTTTCAGTCATGCCTTGCTCTTCATGACTCCATTTGAAGGTTTCTTGAAAAAGATACTAGAGTGGTTAGTCATTTCCTTCTCCACCTCATTTTACAGATTAAGAAACTGAGGCAAACAGAGTTAAGTGATTCACCCAGGGTCACACAGCTGGTAAGAGTCTGAGGACACCTTTGAACTCAGGAAGATGAGTCTTCCTGACTTCAGGTCTGACACTCTATCTACTTTGTCGCCTAGCTGCCCCTTAGTTTTGTACTAATTGCCTTTCTAAAGTTTTGACATTTAATATGAAGTACATTCTCATATTTTCTGACTTTTCTAAGATTTCAAAAGGGAGGGGGCCTTTAGATTTGAAATTTTTATTTTTAAAACTCAAGACACTTTTATCATTAAATTGAATGACTATTGGTAATAGTCTCTTTGACCATTGTCTCTTTGAGGTTATAATTTTTATAATTATATATTATAATCTCTTGAGGTTATAATAACGGAAATTTTAAAATACAGAAATGTTTTTGTTTGCACAGACAGGAGTGTAAAAAATGCGTATTAACAAAAATGTAATTTTTTTGTTTTAAAAGTGACTAGATTATCCCCATCTCAGTAGTGAATACTTTTATACAATATATATTTCTTGCCTCGTGTCTCATTATAGGTAATAATAATAGTAATAGTAGCAGTATTAGTAATGACAATAGCTAGCAGTTATATAGTATGTGTTATGTTCTAGACACTGTGCCAAGTGCTTTATAGATATTATCTCATTTGATCCTCATTACAGTCCCAGGAAAGTAAATATTATTATTATCCACATTTTATATATGGGGAAACTGAAGTAGACAGAATTTAAGTGACTTGCTCAAGGTCACACAGCTAGTAAGTGTCTGATGCCAAGTTTTAACTCAGTTCTTCCTGACTCTGGGCTCAAGCATTCCATCCACTGCACTACAAGCTACTTCTGTCATTTTAACAGCATTATTTCTATTCTATTATTTCTATATTTTCCAAGGAAACTTGAATGATTTTTATATGGATGAGTGATATCAGCAGAATTAAAAAAGAACCAAATAAGAAAGTTTGTAATGAGACATTTGTTCTGAAAGTATAGATGAATGAAAAAGCAGGATACAAATAAAAGCAAAGACAAGCCCTATCTGCTTATCAATTTTTAAATTTTATTTTCATGCAGATTTTTTTGAAAACAGGAATACATCATTTTCATAAAGACCTTATAGAAACAAGAAAATTGACATATTAGTCAGTTGCTTATGTTTTCTGAATCACCTTTAATTTTAAGACAAATCATATCCGTATTCTTTTCCATTCCTTTGGAATCTTACCATCTTTCAGATATCTTGAAAACTGATCCCCGAGTCACATTCAGCCTATCTATTGACCATGGCAACCCACTATGTAAAATGCATTAAAGAATTTAAATTGGCTCCAGAGATTATCTCCATCTAATGGAAAGAATTCAAAGTGAAGGTTACCACAACCTCCATGAGTCACATAGTTTTGAAAATTGCAAAGGCTCCTAGCCTTTGGTTATTGCACTCGATAGCTGATGGTACTGTAACACTATGAATATTATTCTTATTTCAGTGATGGTGATTCAAACTTATTTTATAGAATTAAGTTCTGTTAAATTGTTTTGTTTTCACTTTAAAGATATTTTTTATTAGGATTCCACAGAGATAGTTACTTTTCTAATTTAAACTACTTCGTTAATAGTTTCACCCTCAATCTGACATTTTCTTCTCTGGTTTTCTCTGGCCTTTATTGACAATTATCTATTAAATTTGATGGACATAAGCTGCCAACTAGCATAGTTCAACAAAGGTGTAGGATTCCTCCAACTACTACATAAAAACCTCAATTTAATACCTCTCTTAAATTCCATTAAATGTTTAACTCTTCTGTTCAAAGCTTCTATAAAATATGATCTCTGACAAATACACAAAATAACTCACTGATGCCACCTGCAGTTGATACAAACTCCCCTCACAAACTCACGGGTTACAATAATTCTTTTAGAAAAATAAGATAGATAGATATACAGATTAAGAAAAAGAAAGTAGGAATCTAATGAACAAACTCACAATGAATCAATGGTGTGGCATGACGGCCAAAGATAGCTAATGCCTTCTAGGCAATAATAAGAGAGTCAAGAGGTTTAAGTTTTGACAGAGTAAGAGAGGTAGTAGTTTGGTCATAACCCTGTTCTAGATGAATGACATCTAGACTATTGTGTTCAAGTATGAGTACCATATTTTTCAAAAATCACAAAGTGAAAACTGTTCAGAAGAGGAATGACCAGAATAAAGACGAGACTGAAGAATGTTTCATTCAATGATTAATTGAAGGAGTCCCTGGGAATGTTCAGCTTGGATAAGAAAAGAGACACAATATTGGCTTCTTAACCCCCTGCAGTATGACTTCTAACCTTAACATTCCACCACAAATGCTCTCTCCAAAGCTACTAATCATGTCTTAGTTGCCAAATCCGAAGACTTTTTGTCAGTTCTCATTCTCCTTGCCTTCTCTGAACCTTTGACACTGTTGACCGCCCTTTCTCTTCCTTGCTTCCTTCCTTTCTCTTTTTTCTCTAGGTTTTCAGGACATTACTCTCTCCTGGGTTTTTCCCTACCTATCTGACTGCTCCTCTTCTTCCCCCTTGACTGGATCCTTATCCAGATCATGCCTTTTAAATGTAGGTGTCCTTCAGGATTCTATACTAGGCCTTTTTCTCTTCTCTCTCTGTACTTCTTCACTTGTGGATCTCCTCTGCTCCCATGAATTTAACTACCATCTCTATGTTGAGGATTCTTACATATATCTTTCTTGTCCCAATCTCTCTGCAGATCTCCACTCTCATATCTCCAACTGGCTTCCAGACATCTCAAGCTGGATGCCTAGTAGAAATTTTACATTCAAAATGTGTCCAAAAGAGAACTTATTATCTTTTTCCCAAGCCAACCCATCTCCTATTTTCTTTATTATTGTAAAGGGCAATACCAGTCCCTCAAGTTCATAATGTAAGAGTCATGATGGTTTCCTCACTATTCATTATTTAGCCCCAACTCCATATCCAAGTTGTTGTTAAGCCCTCATGATTTCACCCTTGCAACATTTATCAAATATAGACCCTTCTATCCTCTAGCATTGCCGCACTATAGGCCAGATCCTCATCACCTCCTACTTAAATTATTGCAATAACCTGCTGGTGAATCTGCCTGCCTCAAATCTTTTCCCTTTCCAATTTCTATTCAGCAACTAAAATGGTTTTCCTAAAATACAGATTCAAACATTTTACCTCCAAAACTCAATAAATTCCAATGGCTTCCTATTGCCTTCAGGAGCAAAGGAAAACGTCCTGTTCAGCATTCAAAACCTTTTATAACTTAGACTCCTACCTTTCCAGTCTTCTTTCACCTCACTAACAAATATATATTTTTCAATCCAGTGACACTGGCCTCCTAGCTGCTCCACAAATAACACACTCTATCTCTCAGCTCCAGGCATTCTCTCTGCTTGTTTCCCATGCCTGGAATGCTCTCTGTCTTCTGTTCTAACTACTAACCTCTATTACTTCTTTTAAGTCCCAACTAAAATTTCACCTTCTATAGGAAGCTTTCCCTAGTCCTTCTTAATTCCAGTGCTTTCCTTCTTTCAATCATTTTCTAGTTATCCTGAATATAACTTTCTTAGTGTATGTTTGCATGCTGACTTTATCCTTAAATTGTAAACTCCTTGAGGGCAGGGTTTTTTTATTTTTGCCCCTTTTTTGTATCCCCATCAACAGTGCCTGGTACATAGTAGACATTTAATAAATATTTGTTGATTGATTGATAGTGGTCATAGAAAATTTGAAGAACCGTCATATGAAAAATAGACTAGTTTTGTACTGTTTGTTTTTAAAGGGCAGAACTAGTGACAGTGGGTGGAAATTACAGAGACATCACTTTGAACCTGATATAATTATACAGGAGTTAGAGCCATCCCTATATGAAACTAGTTGCCTTGCCATTGGAGACCTTTGAGTAAAACTTAGATGACCACTCTGGGAAATGCTGTAGAAGGATTATTTTGCAGGTGGAAGGTTGGACCAGACTGAACCTGTGTTCCCTTCTGGCTCTTTGATTCTGTGATTCTGGAATTCAGTGAATATTGTCCTTTCTCCTTCTCCAAGCAGGTCCTAAGTGCCAACAACAGTTTCAGTGGCAGTAACTGTCAATTCCAATGTCTTCTCACACTCAGATACCCCGTCAGTGTGTCCTATCCAAGGAGTACTATTCAATCAATCAGATAATGACAAAGTGACCCACTTTTATATCGTCTCTTAAACTTGCAAGAATTCAACTAGGGATTCCCTTCTGGGAAAAAGCAAGAGGCAGGGACAGGGAAGCCGTGCAAGGTAGTACAGTGGAAAATACATTGAATTTAGAGTTAGAGGATAGGTCTGAAAGTCAATTCTGCCGTTTCCTACCTGTGTAATATTGGACAATTTGGTTAGGCTCTTCGAACCTCAGTTTCCTCTTGTGTAAAATGAAGGGATCATATGAGAAGACTTCACTGTTCTCTTTTCACTTTAAGTCTGTAATTGTGAATCCCTTATGATACTGCCTACTTGTAAAGTGTCCCTGTACTCATTGAATCTTAGAATTTGCATGCATTTAGTATAATTATTTTAAAATGCTTTTTAATTCTAATTTTATTGTAAGCTTTGAGAAAATAATTAGAGGAAAGTAACGTATGTTTATGAACATTGGTTCCTTTTCTGCAATTTTCACAGTGCCTAGAACTATTAAAGTCAGACAGGAAAAATCTAAGTTCAAATTCAGCCTCAGACACTTAATAGCTATGTGACAATGGACAAGTCATTTAACCTTTTTTGCCTCAGTTTCCCCAATTATAAAATGGGGATGGAACCTGTACCTACTTTGTAGGACTGTTTTAAGGATCAAATGAGATAATCTTTTGAAAGCATTTAGCACAATGCCTGGCACATAGTGGCACTATGATGTTTCTTCACTTCTCTTCCCCCTCCCTCTTCTATTTACATATTATACCTAAAGTTTATTTAATCTGTAAACTAAATTTGTGTATTCTTCCACTGACATTCTCTGATGCCCCATAGCATGGGTTTTTGAAGGTTCTGGAAAGGCTTCAAGAACTGACCTGATGATGGACTATATATATTTTATGGTCATTTTTTGATCACAGCAACAATCTAAGACTGACTCTGAAGTTGGAGAAGGATTGTAATCTGAAATAGCAGAGGGATTGCCCTCACTGATGACATTATAGCTCCTTGAATTATTTAAGTAGAATTTAAGTCATATTAATTAAATGGGAGTTGGTATGGCCTACTGGACAGAGAGGTGAACTAAGACACAGGAAAATCCGGATTCAGGTCCCAGCTCTGAGACATCCCAGCTCTGTGACCCTTCCTAAATCACATAATGTATCCCAGGGCCTCAGGCACTCTCTCTGACCGTCAGCTGAACAGATGCCAATCTACAATGATAGATCAGATCCTTAGCAAGAGCTTCTTATGCCATAAAATCAAAGGTCTAGAAAAAATATATAAAATATTTTAAATACATCACGATAATTAGAAGATACTTCAATTTGTAATACTTTAAAATCATCTCATCTAGAAGATGAGTAGGGCCTTAGACTTCACCTAATCTAGCCCTGTCCTACATAGATGAGGAAATAGAGGCCCAGTATGGGTTGGTTACTTGCCCCAGTTCATACTAGCTAGAGAGAGAGTTCAGTTCTTTCTCACCAGGTTTCCTCCTTTATGTGAAGTTATCTAGCTGAGTGGAGTCCTCCTGGCAATTTTCTTTATATTGAAGATGCCAATATATTATTTTTCATCAGTCTATTAATAGGTTTGTAATTGGAATTTGTCTCACTTACACAAATTACAAAAAGCAGGATAAGCAAGGACCCCACTCACTTCCAGGCAATATCCCCACCCTTGCTGCATCATAAATCATTTTATAATTATCTTTTCTGTTCTAAAGCTGACTCTACAACTAGATCCTATATAGTTCCTGCTTTTAGCTTAGGCAGCAGTTACAATGTGGAGTCTTTTTTTTTCCTTTTACCCCATACTCAATTGATCCACTGCAAAAAACCTTGCAGTAGCCAGCTTTTCTTTTGTTGTTAACATCTTGGCTAATAGACTTTCTGCTTTTACATGGCTTTGAAGGTATCTATCCGTGATGAGCACAGCTAAATAGTTAAAATGCTCCAATAGACTATCACATGTTTGACAGACACACTGAAACAAGCTACTTACAAACCCCCATGATCCAGGCCTCATTCATTCAGAATTTGTGAGAATTCAGACAAGGGCTGATCCCTGGGGTTTGATTTTATCTTTGGAAAGTGAATGAGGGAAGGCCTTGAAAGGAAAGGAAGATTATAAACCAGCTATGAGGGAAATGGTTACCTACTTAAGAGAATAAACTGTTCCTAGTAAATGGATGCTTAAAAACAATGTAATTTTAATGTAAGTAGAATAAAGTGCCACTTAGGCTGGTGCTTTGATGGGCTAATTACAAACTGTTCTCATCTATCCATTAAAAGAATTTCCTGCTACTGGGTACCACCACTTTGTTAGGTTAGTTTCAGTTACCTAGTCTGTGCTTCAAAGGAATGGAACGTGTTTGCTTTAAAAATAAAATAAAATGATGACTTCATTATTTTGCCTATTCAAGCTGGTTTCCCTCAATTTGTCAAGGATACTAAAACATTCCTAAAATTATTTGATTTTGTGGTTGCTTCCCTTCCCTAATAATTTTTCCAGTTATTTTCCCAATTTTTATACAAAATTGATTAAACAATTGGTGATAGCCAAACAAACTTTTCTGAATCAAATGATCCATTATGTTGATGAAAATAAAAGTGGTGGCTTTATTGAGAGACAAAGTTCTAGTACTTTCCTAAAGAAATAGAGAGAGGTAACAGGGGCTGCTAAGCCAAAGACTTGGAATTCTGTTGGTGTAGGATTTGCACTTTGTCACAGATCTCAATGGGATTTTCTTTTGATGCCTCAGAAAAAAATGTTTGTCACTAGAATTCACCAAATCTAGAGAGTGGTACCATAAAATTGAACAATAAATGGAATAGCTTTCCTATGTAAACCATTTTCAAACCACCAACAGTTTTGGCTGGGGATTGGCTTGGAGAAAGAACTCTGAAACTGGACTAGACTGACTAAATCCCAGAATTGGAACAGGCTTCTAAGACGACTGATTCCAACACATCTGTTATCCCCAAGAGATGGTCTACCCTTCACTTGAAGAATTTCTGTAAGTGAAAACTTACTGTCCATGACAATGTTGAATAAGGCCGATTGTTATCAAAATTTTTCTTTACCTCAAATAAAATGGGCCTATCTGCAGCATCTGCCCATTCACTGCCCTATTTTCTTCTTATGGGGTCAACCAGAAGAATGAACAATCTATCTTTTACATGATGGCATTTCACATATCCTAGTACTGACCGTCAGAATCCCTTCCAAGTGCTCAAAATAATAAGAGCTGGGAGTAAACAGAGACTTCAAAAAGAAATGATGGCCCAGGGGTTAATGGATTTGATAACTAGTCTGAGAAATAAAAGAAACAGGCACACGATGTGCTGCCAGATCAACTCACATCTAACCAATAAAATGTTACAACTCTCCCAACAAAAATAATTTTCTGTCTGTCCTAATTATTGTTCAGGGACTTTAGATTAGTGGGATTCTGCAAATGTCCTTTTTCACTCGTACAACTGATTTGTTCAATTTGTATGTAAGGCTTTGTGCATGCAAAGGTAACAACTGAATTTTGGAGGATGTTTTTCCCTAAAAGGAAAGAAATCCAAAGCTAATGTGGTGGCTCTCTATTTAGTTGATCTCACCCAGAAATCACAGATAGCTTCAAAATCATTCTCAATCAATGATCCAAGAAACTTGCTCCACTGGTCACGAGAGAACAAAGGACATTTACAGCACTTAACACTGTCTATTGACTGGAGCCACAGTAGGGTTTCAGAAGAATTAGGTATGGATGCAAAC
Source organism: Notamacropus eugenii (assembly GCF_028372415.1). NCBI lineage: Eukaryota > Metazoa > Chordata > Mammalia > Diprotodontia > Macropodidae > Notamacropus > Notamacropus eugenii. The sequence goes on along the minus strand of NC_092875.1, from coordinate 164,833,858 downwards.
TTCCATTATTGACTGAATAGCTTTGCCTAAATGTTATGAAATAAACTGACATTTTGATGACAATTGTGTAAGTCTTTTCATTAAATGTCGTAAAATTAAACAAATACTATGGGCCACAGAATGGATAGTTTTAAGGAAATTATTCAGTTTTACAGTGCAAACTGATGAAATTAACTAATTTCCTATTCTTTTCCTTTGTTAATGCATGACACCACTTTCATTTTCACCCTGAGGAAATGACATATTTTCTTTCATCTGAATATATAATTTCTTTTTGAAAATGTCTTATCCAGACTACACTCCTCCTTGTAAGAGTATGTTACTATTCACAGTCTTTTTCAATTTTGATCATGACCCTGACACTAGGAAATCCAACCTTTTCAGGACCTCTAGAGCTTTAGCTAATAATAGAGTTGGGTTTGGGTGAGAATCTGTGATACCTCAATCCCACCCCACACTCTGAGACAATCCCTTAGCCACCACAACTTAGTTATGGCTAAGAATCAGTTAAGAGGTGGCCATGGAAATGCAACAGTGGTGAATAGATCATTTAAAATCCTCTCCTCTCAAAGGACTTTAGTTGGGATGAAAGTAAAAAGCTAAAGCCCTTTTGCCTCTTAGGGATAACTTGCATCTTCATAGTGCCTTAGCCACTAAGTGGGAATGCCTACCCCAAGCTGTCTCCTTCCATCCCTCCTGAAGGATAACTTTCTGAATTTCTCATGGTTCTTGGGCAATGTATGTCTATCCACTGCCCCAGTTGTTTGCTCTCCTTAGCTTCTAGTTTCTCCAGGTTACCTCTATATACCTTTCCATGCTCTAGATGCAGTAAGCGAATGAGCACTTAACGTTATAAACCTTAACCCAAATGAGGTAATAAAGAATTGGACATGACTGAATGACTAAATAACAACAAACTGAAAGAGTTCTTGAAATTTTCAAATAATTGGGTTAGGGAGATATAGAATAGCAATAATATTTAAGTGAACAAACTTAAACATAGTTTTGGTCATACAATCCATCTTACAGAGGTAAATACCTGGTAATATTAAAAGTATAATATAAAATCTCAAGAAGTAAATATTACATATGTATAATTCAATTAGAAAATCATTTATATCAGTTATAAAATAGATCACAAAGAAATATAATACATACTACATAAGTTAATAAAGAATTACAATCACTTCTCACTGTATTCTTTTCAAGAGGTCATTCTGAAAACTACATAATAATCCCTGTTATGTGTTTGATCTATATGTCCCTGTTTCATTTGATAAGTCCTATAACATTAGCTTCTTGACATCAAGCTAATATAACTCAGACTAATGTTTAATTTAGATAACACAATGTTATTGACTGGATTTGCTCCTCCTAAGGCCTCCCATATCAGTATCCCTGTAGCATACCTAAGCCGAATGCTGACAAACTGATATTTCTCAATCTTACTAGCCCTGGCTGTTTAGAAAGCAGAATATCTGTTTTCAAAGTGTATGGTCACATCTATTATAATGGCAGTTTAGTCTTCATTGTCTAAATAACCAAGTCTGTTTTCAAGACCTCTCCCAGCCTCAGAACTATTGAATTTACCTAAATCTCAGGGTCTTTTTTTTCTGAGACTTTGATAACTTTAACAAATCTGTTTAAAATAGCACTATGTGATCAGGTAATAGCCCCAATTAGATGAGGACTACAGAAACAGGGGATATGTGGGATCATCAAAACTTCTGGCCCCATTCAATGGGACACAATCTAGTCTGGCTCTGTGAATGAATCACCAGTACATAACTCAAGTAAGAGATCTTTTACTCAAAAAAATTTGAAGCTGTAGCTTTAGAGGTAACAGAATATACATTATTCTGATGAGGGTTGCTGATTAGCTACATATTTTAAATAATATCAGTGCATATTTTAAATTCCTTTCTACTCCTTCCAGGGCAAATGAACTGTCACTCATCTATGGCATTAAGACATCACTTTTCTTTTCACTCAATTGAGATTTTAACTAAAAATTATAAGGAGCTACTGGTAGCCAGAACCAAATATTAGAAGTTATTGTGGCCATGTCTTGTGGTTAAAGGTCACTTTTAATTCTTTTCCACAATAAGAAAACAGTGGGATAGTTGACCTCAATCAGTTGATGCTGTCTCATTCCATGAACTACCTGACTAATGTGTATTGCTACAACTAGTGGTAGCAGGGCCATCATCCACCATCATTTTATAAGGAAGATACAGGGGCTTCATACTGGCCCTTTGGGAGAGGTATAGGCAGTTCTTGGTCTTTTTAAATTGTTCTTTCCAAAACATGGAGGATACACTTGGGGTACTCACACCATTCTTAAAATGGAATGGGATGCAGAGTAGGATGAAAATATTTACTGTGTCAATTTTCTGCCAAGAAGCCAATTTAGAATTGTCCACAAGATCTACATCTGCAGTCATGTTAGTTATCTTATCTTTGGCAAAATTAGCATGGTGAAATCCCATGGGGATTCCAAGGTGCTTTCCTCAGACATTACTGAGATCCCTCAATTTTGTATTTGGAATTGAATGGAAAGTAACTTCTTCTTCAGGCCACCAATTAATAAGGAATCACATTAAATCCTGTAAAAATGCTCTGCCCAAAAGGGAACTTTATTTACTTTGCTTAGAATTTCAGTGAAAGAGTCAGGTGTGTCAGTGATTATGGCCAAATCAATGTACTCAGGACTTTATATTTTTAGACATCATACTCCAGTCCAATTATGGTCAGGACATGTATAATAAATTCCAGTGTTAAATTTAAAATTATGGGATTAAGAGGATAGCCCTACCTCACCTCTGCCTAGATGTTAACACCTTATGTATGGCCATCTCTGCTGCAGATAAAGGTCTTATTCTCCCATAGAGTCTTTTTGCGGTGCTAATAGCTTCCTTGTGCAAACTAGCCCAGTTTAGTGAGGATTATATTTTCTTGTGTGGCAATGAACCAAATGCATTTCTTAGATTGATGCACATTTTTATTTTAAGTTTAGCTTCATCCAAGATGGAATGGAATAAGAAATTATGACCATTGAAGCCATCAATAAGCCTGAAGCTCTCTTGATTTCTGCTGATGCATCCACTTCTTATATTTCATTGATGAATCTTAGACAGAATGAAGGCTTAGACCTTAGTCATGGTATTACCTGGGAAAATAGATCTCCAGTTAAAAAGGTGGATACTATTATCTTTTTTAATAAATTAAAATAGTTGTATTCCTTTGGGACGTAGTTGTATTTATGTGATAAATTAAAAAACAGTGGTTAAAATGTGTGCCTCTGAATTGATCTTCTTCTAGATCCAATATTTAATAACGGGTTCTGGGTTGTGGTCCTGGGGCTGTATTCTTACAATTTTCTGCCTGATTCTATACCTCAACTGGAATAAATGGAACACAAAATGGGTTCCCAAAGTTAGCAGGAATATTGCAATTCTATATTAAAGTGTTCATGACTTGAGGTGGGGTGGCACTGGTCTAAGTACTTTGTATTAATATTCATGCAAAGTTATATTGATCTGGCATGTTGAGGAGACCTCATTAGTTACCACCATATAGGAATGAGTAATTTACTCGATATAGTTTTTGCAACTAGGTGACTTCCTCTACATGGTTTAAATTATGATGACTGAATATTAAACTGGTTTACATCTAATATTATACTGTACTCTGATAAATTTTGATAAGATAATCTGAAAATGCTTTACACTTTTACAATGGTTAAAGTTTCAGGCTAGTCATAAACTGATGAAATTAGTAAATAGCACTATATACTTTAAAATATTGCTATTAATTCCATTTTTAAATGTCTCGATTCCTAGTGTTTTACTTTCAACTAGGATGTCACCATTCATATCTACTTTTGGTCCTGAAATGCTAATTTGTTTTTTTTTAGTTTCCGCTATACATCTGCCTTCATTAGATAATTTTTCCTGTTCTGTTGAGTGTAGCTCCTTAGTTCTTAATTGTTAACTTTTCCAAGCTACCAAGAACTCTTCTTGAGCAGGTCAGGAGAAAGATGTGATTTACCTAGCTATCTTTCAGAGAGGCATATGAGATCTTTTGACTAAACATGGGCCCTCAGTAGGTATAGGTATTTTCAGAATCATAGACTCCATTACTGGTTGTCAGTTGGAGCATAGATCTGTATTTCTTTGATGATTTCCATATCTTTTAATAGCCCAGAATACTTCCTGATACCTACTGCAACAAAAAGCCAGTATGTTTCCATAGTACTTTACAAATGTTTGGAGAAATCTTTTTTTATATAATTTTGAAATTGGGCTGAAAATTTGTCATTCAAAATCTACAGACAATGGAAAGTCTGTTAGACAATTTTCTCTATTAATTCATCTTTATTTGAGGCCATTGACTCAAGACTGATCTTAAATAATATATTTTCTAAGTTAATAGCAGATATGTTAATTTTTACATGTGTTAAATATTGCTAATTTAAAATCTCTCCTTTAAACTTTTCCCCACTACTACCCCATTCTTAACCACATCCCTCACAAAATAATGACAATAATAATCAACTCTCTCTATTTACTAATCTAAGCCTTGACCTGTTTTCTCCCTTATAAACATTCCCTGTGTATTCCTTATGTTTATCTATGCATTATCAGCATTTAACACAGTGTCTGGCACATAATGAGCACTTATAAATGTTTATTGATTAATTGATTGATTAATTCTTCCACTACTACTTTCCAGACCTACTAAAACTTTCTAGTCTAAAGTCATTATTTCTTTGTCTCTAGTAAAATCTATGTACATTTAAAAATGCTAAAATCAATACTAATTTAAAAAAGAAGTACTATGACCTAGTTGGTAACATCAAATGTCATAGCAGAAAGAAAAAAGGATAATCAAATCAACACTAATTAAGAAAGTTTAAAACAATCACCTTCTTTTTTTGGACCAGAAAAGTGAGTATATTTCCCTTAAAATTAAAGTGCAAATAACTGGGTTAGGAAAAGATAGAATAACAATAGCTATACTACATCATGTCCTTATCTTGACATGCATAATGCAGTTTGATATATGATTACTCACAGTCCATATTTCAAAACTTTAGTGACCTATGATTTCCTTGGCATGGATAATCCTTCCACTGATGTGGTTCACAACTGCTCTCTGACTTAGAAGAGGGGCTCGGAAGAGTTTCTGAAGCTACAAAATTCATTAACTTGTATCCGTTACAGTGAATTTATAAAACAGAGTCATCAGCAAATATTCTATATATTACTAGGACCCAATTAATGCAAAAAAGGAATTCTCTTCAAGTGATCACGTTGTTAAAATTCACACTGTATATTTTCTATGAGCTAAAGTCACCTACCATATTTTACATCATTTTATTCACTCTAAATGGTGTGAATTTTTGTTGTTGTGGTTCAATCATTTTAGTGTCTTCATGAAAGACCCTTCATGACCCCATTTAGGGTTTTCTTGGCAGAGATACTGGAGTGTTTTCCTTCTCCAACTCTTTTTTTACAGATGAGGAAATTAAGGCAATGTAGTGCCAATGCTATATTCACAGTGCCTATGGTAGCTATGAATATGCCAGCACAGTCCTGAATCACAAAATGTAACAGACTCTTCACATGGAAGACAGAAAACAGTTATTCGAAAACCAGGAAACCAAATTCATCATAACAACAAAGAAATTCATATGTAATAAAAATGTAGGGGGCACTACTATCCCCAAGCTTTTCCTCTGTTAGGCTTCCCACAAACCAGATCCCTTACACAAAATCACAAACAAGCTCTCCCACTCAGACTAGTTTCTGCCTGCTCTCTCCCAGTTTTGATTGCTCTGACTCTCTTCCTGTTCTACCCATTCAGCAAACTCCTTCCACCACAGGCTGTATGTGACTCAGACTTCCATGTAACCCACATAGATCACATGGACCTATTAATACATGGGAAAGATCTTCCCATTTAAATTACCATTACAGGCAAACAGGATTAAGTGAGTTGACCAAAGTCCCGCAGATACTAAGTGACTGAGGTCAAATTTGAACTTGGGAAGATGATTCTTCCTGACTCCAAGCCTAGCACTCCACCTATTGTGCCACCTAGCTGCCCTTGCATCACCCAACTGCCCTTAAATAGTGTAAATATGTATACATAAAATGATGTACAGGATTCATTATTCATACCAATCAGAACCTCTCTACATCTATCTATCTATCTATCTATCTATCTATCTATCTATCTATCTATCTATCTATCTATATCTAGAAATATACACACACACATATATATACACATATAAATGTACATATACATATACAATAGCATATAAAAATAATTAACCTTTTGAACTGGAGCCCTCTTCATTGCTTTGATGATTTTAAGGTAAAACTTCTCCTTTCCCAGACAGGATATGTAACTTGATCAGTTTCCCCTTTTGTCTGCATTGTATTCAGTTAGCAGGTCAATAATAAGAGTTAACATTTATTTAGTACTTTAAGGTTTGCAAAGCACTTTGGATTTTTTGTCCTATTTGATCTTCACAAAAACTCTGTGAGGCAGGTGCTACATATGATTAGTCTCATATTACAGATGAGGAAACCAAGTCTGAGAAAGATGAATGACTTGTCCAGGGTCATATAAATAGTGTTTAAAGAAGGATTTGCACTTAGGGCTTCCTGACTCCCATTTCAGCACAGTACTCTACCATTATGCATCCTATGGAAAAATGTGTGTGTGTCTGTGGGGGGAATGGGGGGGGGAGGGAGAGAATATGTAATACGTCTCTAATTTATAAAAAAATTTATGATTGACCCCAACTAATAGACAATCAATGGGATAGTTGGTAGTAGGAACTCTAGCCTTACTTGGGAAAAATTTCCCTTTATACCCTAATGCAGGCTATCTGAAGAGTAACTACAGTGGACATAGAGTTACCTTCTCTTATTCAGATGTAAAGAAGTATCATGATACAAAATCAGAAAAATATATTTTATTTTGCAAAGGCAGGATTAATTTGCTGGTGCTCAGTCATAACATAATATGGGGGATTTTCAACTGAAGAATATGGGTCAGTATGCTACTTTCTACCTGTGTGGGCATATCATGTTATGTCTCCGGGTCTCTGTTTCCTCATCTATACAGTAAGGGGCTATACTAGCTGACCTCTAAAATCCCTTCTAATTCTAAATCTATAATACAGTGAACTATCCTCTTTCAACCCACCATTTTGTCACATCGGACTTCAGTAATGATACCTTCCCATAAGACGGCTACTGTTGAAGTCCTGGAACAGAACTGTAGTCACACAAAAATGAGGATTTAGAATTCACTTTTACACACAAATAATATTTTAAAAGGATCTATCTGAAACATCAGGCAGCTAAGAGGCACAGTGGAAAGAATACCAGTCCTGGAATCAGGAAGACCTTAGTTCAAATCCAAACTCAGACATTTACTAGCTGTGGAACCCTAGGCAAGTCACTTAGCCCTATTTGTCTCAGTTTCCTCATCTGTTTAAAATAACTGATCTGGTGAAGGAAATGGCAAACCATTCTGGTATTTTTGCCAAGAAAACCCTAAAAATGGTGCCTCAGAGAATTGGACACAACTGAAAAGACTGAACAAAAATGACCAATCTAAAACATGATATTAGTATTTAGGTTCAACTAAATTATGGCTTAAATTAATGGACTCTTAAGCACTGGCCTGGTAAGTGAACCACCATTATTTCTATAGGAATGTATATTTTGAATCACAGAGAAGGGGTTTATATATAGGTTGTGTAAAGGTCTGGTAAGCACTGACCTCCAATGTGCTATGTGCTATCACAATAAGAATGTGTTAAGTGCTTTTTCCATTGGTCACTGTCCTTGCTTTCCAGAATTACTTTAGAATTTTTCTGGGTTGTTCTTTGACTTGTCATTGTTGCAGTTGTTTTTGTTTCAATTTCTTGGTTTTATCACAGTATCACAGCTTCCCAAAGTTGGAAGGAAAGCACCTCCTGAGGTTATCTATTATTTCTGAGGAGATGGAGAGGAGGAGAGTTAAGGAGAATCCTAATATTATACAGTCAGGAGATAAGGATACTGCTGACACTAAAAGTCTTCTATCTTATAGTTAAAGGACACAAGGTAAGTGAGGAACACAGTTTGACTCTGAGAATAACTAATACAGCAAATATGTGATACACTTGGAGGTTTTAATATTATGTGCCTATATTAAATTATATTTAATACATTTTTGTTAGATGGAATTCTTTTATTTTTATCTATGGGAGGCAAAGAGAATATTAGGTGAGGGGGTTGTTGAATATGAAAAGTGAGGCATAATTTTGTAGAATTTCAGAAAATTGAGAAACCTAGGGCAAATTGGGCCCATTGCATTGGAAAATGGGTATAAAATTAATAGTGTTTCTTATGAGATTACCATGATTCTAAAAGTTTAGTTTAGCCAATTGTTTTTGCCTTTTGAAATACATTTTAATTACTCTGAAACATAATCTGTTATTTCCACTGACCCCAACAGATGGACATAAATTTCAGAAGTTACAAGAATGGGAGACAAGTAAGACAGTTTGGTTGAGGATAGAATTAAATAAGACTAAAATGACAGTTTAGATGATAGGAGGGAAAAAATTATAATATGAAAAACAGACAAAATGGGAAATGGAGAGAGAGCCAAAATAATCTAATCTCAATGTTGTAAAATTATAATGCGTATTGGGCCCCAAAGAAGAGCTACAAGAAAATATCTTACCTTCTTTGCAGAGTTGGGGACCTTGGGTATGAAATATTGCATTTAATATCAGACACACTTCTTGGTGTGTTTGTTAGCTTTAAAGAATTGTTTTCCTTTCTTTCTTTTTTGAGGATTATTAATAAAGTTGGCCAGGGAGAGAAGGGATGAAGAATAAATTGAGAAATATATGTAATGTAAAAATGAGATACCAATAACATTTTAAAAAGAACAAAATACTTTGGCTATATTGTGAAGTATGGGTTATAGTAGAGAGGGAGATTGTCAGCAAGGATACCAGTTAAGTGACTATTAAAATTGTCTGGAAAAAAAGTGATAAAGGTCTCAGCTAGGGTGATGGCTATGGACAAGAGGGAATAAACATTAGCATTACTGTGGAGGTAAAAAAAGGCAGAGTTTGATAACTGATTGGCCATGGGGAAAGGAGAGGGATTTTCAATATCTATAGGGTTTTGAACCTGAGTTGAACAGGATACTCTCTAAGGTTCTTTCTAACTTCAACATTCTGTGATTCCATCCATACTAAGTTTGGCATATTGCAACTGCCACAATCTAAAAGTTATCATAGTACAGTAGCTATTTTTCAGTCGCATTAATAAGAAAGAAAAGAGGAAAGGAAAGAGGAGAGGAAAGAGGAAAAAACTATTGGACTGTCAGAATTTCAGATTCAGACTTATAGGTAGGACTGAAATGATCATAAAGGGTTATATGAATTATCTTCTTATTTTCAGGCAGCACCATATTAAATCATCTAAGACATATGAGAAGATGAAAAGAAAAAAAAGCTACCCTATTTTAAAGATCTTCAGGGAAGATGATTCCAAAAAATTTTTCCACCATCTTTTCCCATGTTTAGCAACACTTCCTTTCATAAACTTTTTCTATAACCTAAATCCTTCTTATTTTACCATTTTTCTTTATTTGTGTGTGAGGGGAGAGGGGAGAATAGCTGGTACCATTCTATGGTAAAACTCCACATAGCTGAAGAACATTCTGGGTAACTTCGGTTTTATTTTCCCCACATTTAGTCATAGTGGTCAACCAGGAGGTAGGAGGAAAAGACATTCAATCTAATTGAATAGTTTGTTATCAGATATGGCTTCTCATTATTATTGTTAAAGTCAATTATTGGTAGATAAATGTATTTCAAAAGAATATTATCTACTTTAACCAAATGCTTATAGTACATAGAAATAGAGATATGATTAGAAGATGGCTGACCCAAATTTTGCAAAAGAAAATGCTACTAGAAAGTCTAAAAAGGGATTTCTGGCAATATGATTTTGTGAAGGTTGTTCACAAGAAGTTGTTCATAAACTCTGCTTAAAACATCAAAACTGATATATGTGTCAAATGGATGAAATCAATAGTTAAAATAGGAAATTCCTAAAGAAATACCAGCAAAGAAACTAGGGAAATGAGAAAGCAACTTCAGAAAAGGACCACTTAGGATTATACATACTCTCAGGAGTATATGGAACTTTTATAGAAAGTGACCATATATGAGGTGTTAGATGGCAGGGATTTGGCAGATAAGTTTGAAAAAAGCAGCAATATTGAAGACAAATCTTGTATATCATAAGGAAACAAAAATTGTAATTAGTTAAGGAAACAAAAGACAAAGATGAAAATGGATAGTTAGTAGTGAAATCCTAAATAATGAATGAGTCTTGAAGAAATCATAGAAATAATTAATAAATATATGAAATACAATAAAAACTACAAGAAAACATCCAAAAGTTGCTGAGATGCAGATAAAATCCTGAAAAGAAAGATACATTAGCAAAAATAGAAAAAAAGAGAGACTTGTTAAAATTGATATGCAAATAAAAATTAAAAACACAATGAACAAAGAAAATCAAAATAAGCACAAGGGTAGAAATCTTTTTTTAATTAAAGGAGAAACATAAATCAACAAAATTAAAATTAATACAGTGAAATCTCAGCAAAACCAGAAGAAATAAAAATAATTATCAAAATAATTATTAAATCCTCCTATAGACAGTAATATGACAAAAAACTGAGAAAACAGAAGATAAAAAGGATTACTTTCCAAAAGAGAAAATATTCAAACTTACAGAATATTAAATGGTGTTATTAATAAATCCAGTCTCAAAAAATAAAATTAAATTAGATGTAAAGAAACCACCAAAGAATAATTCTCTTAATATTGATAGATATATGAGAAAATTCAATCAAAAAATTAAAGAGCAATTAATATTAATAGTACATAAATTATTCTCAAATTGAAAAAGAATGCTTCTTAAGCTAGCCTTCTTTTATGGGACAAATACAACCACGATAACTAAAACAAAGAAGAATAAAGCAAATATGGAGAGCCATAATCAAATAGCATTAAAAATTTAAATGATTTTTAAAAATCTTATCAAATAGACTACATCAGTTTATCTTAAAAATAATTCATTATGTTTAAGTTTAATTTATATAAACTAATAAAAATGGTTGATTATATTAAATCAGATTTTTAAAGATATCCAATTTTGTCAATAGATGTAGATAAAGTAATTTTTAAAAGACAACACTAATTTATGCTTTAAAAAAAAAAAGCCTACATAGTAAATAGGGATAGAATGACATTTTTAATATGGTTAAAAATCATCTATCCAAAACTAAAAGACTTATTTGCAATGCAAAACACTAGAAGTTTTGCAATAAATTTAGGACACATAGAAGAATTCCCACTCTCTTCTATTACTCAATATAGTACTACAAATGCTAATAATAGCAATAAGATGAAAGAAAAAAATTAAAGGCAATTGCAAAGAAGATACAAAAACTATCATTATTAGTTGATGAAATCATGTTTTGCTTAAGAAATCCCCAGGGAATCAGTAATGAAACTGACACAATAAAGAGACTCACTGAAGCCTTAGGCTGCAAACATGCCCACCAAATCAATAGCATTTCTAAATAACAGTGAAAAATACAGTATGTAAGAGTAGACAGATTCTATTTAGAACAGCTACAAAGTGAATAAAATATTTGGGAGACATTCCACCAAAGTACATCAAATATTTGTCAATGACTCAAGTACCAAATGATCCATAAAGAAATAAAGAACTTAAATATCTGCAGGAATATTTAGTACTCATTACTGGGCTATGTCAATAAAATAAAAATGGCAGTACTACTAAAGTTAATTTACAGTTTTAATGCTGCACCAGTGAAACTACCAAAAGGATGCTAAATACAACTACATAAAATAATATAAAATCCATTTAAAGGAGCAAATAATCTAGAACATCTAGTAGAAATAATGACCAAAAAATGACATAAAAGACCTCAAACTCTAATAAAAAAAATAACAGTAATCAAAATTGTTTTGAACTGTCTAAAAACACAATAAATAGATCACTGTAATAGATTATCTTCTGATTGCTTCTGACTATGCCTTTCCCCAATTTGCTGTCCCTTCTATTATTTTCCCTCTCCTATGCCTTCCTCCCCCACCTTCCTGCAGGGGAAAATAGATTTCCATAACCAATTGAGTGTGTATTATACCCTCCTTAAGAAAAATCCCATGAGAATAAGACTCTCATGTATTCCCTTTCATCTCGCCTCTCTTCCCCTTCATTGTAAAAGCTCTTTCTTGCCTCCTTTATGTACCTCCTTTATTCTATATCTCCCTTTCTCTTATTCCTAGTACATTATACTCAACAGTAAATTTTATTTTTTAAGTATTCCCCTCATATTCAGCTCACTCTGTGCCCTCTGTCTATGCATGTGGGTGTGTGTGTGTGTGTGTGTGTATATATATATATATATATATGTATGTATGTATGTATATATATATAGTTATATATACACCCATGTGCATACACATACCTACACATATACACACACATACATATATATATATATAATATACACATACATATATACCCATACACACACATATGTGTGTGTATGTGTATTTCCTCTAATTACCCAAATACTGAAAAAGGTCTCATGAGTTATGAATATCCTCTTTCCATGTAGGAATGTAAAAGTTCAACTTTAATGAGTTACTTATGGCTTCTCTTTCCTGTTTACCTTCTCATGTTTCTCTTGATTCTTATATTTGAAAGTCAAATTTTCTATTCAGCTCTGATCTTTTCAACAAGAAAGCTTGGAAGTCCTTTATTTCATTGAAATTCTATCTTTTTTCACTGAAGTATTATACTCACTTTTTTTGGATAGGTGATTCTTGGTTTTAATCCTGTCTCCTTTGACCTCTGGAATGTTGTATTGCAAGTCCTTCAATCCCTTACTGTAGAAGCTGCTAAATTCTGTACTAAAATATCTAAATAATGAAGGTATATTTAATGGGCATTGGTGGTCCATGCCAGGGAAGCTGGGTGGGGCAGTGGATAGAGTTCTAGGCCTGGAGTCAGGAAGACTCATCTTCATGAGATCAAATCTGGCCTAAAATACCTACTAGCTGTGTGACCTTGAGCAAGTTACATAATCCTGTTTGCCTCAGTTCATCATCTGTAAAATGAGCTGGAGAAGGAAATAGGAAACCACTCCAGTATCTTTGCCAAGAAAACCCTAACTGGAGTCATGAAGAATTGGAAACAACTGAAAAAAGATGGAACAGCAACAAATGGGCCATACCATTATAATAAAAAATGACAGTAAGCAAATTTCTCTACAGATTGGTATTACACAGATTGAATTATCAAAGGAATACTTTCCAGAATTAGACACAATAATGACAAAATTTATTTGAGAAAGTAAAAGTTCTGGAGTTACAAAGAATCCAAAAAAAAAGTATTAAGGAAAAAAGCTTGTACAGTTAGAAATTAGACTCTATGTTTGAATCGGTAGTTGTTAAACCTATTTCTATAAATATAGAAAGGTAGATTAGTAAATGAAGGATAGAAAACATAAGTAAAACCTAGAAATAATGACTCAGTAGAGTTTCTGATAAAATTAAGAACACAAAATTCTGGGGAAAGGATGCAATTGAAAAAAACTCCAGAAAACCGGAAAGCAGGGAGATGTATGTACAAAAATATAAACACAGATAAATACATATATAAATATACATATATAAATTTATAGGTATGCATATATATTTATATACAATTGTCCAATTTACTGGTATTTACGCAATATAGAATAAATTCTGAGTTGAAAAATTATATATATATTTAATTCCACTATGAAAATTAGGAAAGTATAAAATGTCACATATTTCACAATTATATAAAGGGAGAGAGTATTAAGATGTATAATAGGAGGGCCCTGCTCCTCATTCACATCACGTATAGATAATATGTCATGAATTCTGATCACCTAACTACATGATGAGAGGTGGAATTTTGATTGGCTGGAAATGTGTAATTTGGCTGCATTCTGCTCAAGGTGGGAAATGACCAATGTTTCTTCCCCATCCAAAGATTTTTGACTTTGGATGGTTAGTGTCCTTTGAAATCAATGGAGATCAAGATAAGAGTTCCCTGACAACTCATTCAAACAATCTAATTTCCACTTTGGCCTATATAAACTGGCTTTCTCTGTCATTCTGACTTTTAAAAATTATTTTTTTGTCATTCTCTTCCCTGCATAAATCCATTACAACTATCTCTGAAAAAGAATTGACATGATGATGCCTTAAAAAAAAAAACTTTCATTTACTATTTATTGTAAATAACTTCCTAAAAGACCAACTGCTGAAATATATTTCCATATCATTTCTTTGGCTCTGAAGGCCTAACCTAGTTTGTCATTTTTATTGCTGCTGACATTTGCATTAGAAAACTAAAACATTTGAGTTTGAAAAAGAACACTAAAAAATAAAAAAAACCCTCATAAACTGTGCAATAAGAGAAGTTTAAATAGTCCCTTAAAGTTAAACATTCCTTCCACCATCTTCCCTTCCTTATTTTCATTGTTTTTTGCTTTGTTTGTTTGGAGACTGGCATGGGAGGTGGTTACTGGTATGTTTTATGGAATGCTTTTCATTGACTTTTTTATAATAAGCAATTTAAAGATGATCTGTTATGTAATTTCTAGTTGCACATGTTGTTCTTGCCAAAGGGTGACTTCTATGCAGAGATTTACAAAACTGTAGTATAATATAGTTAAATCAGAGAAATACAACCCAAACCCGAAGGCCTTCATGTGTTTTTATACACAAATTCTCGTCCTTCTTTCCATATTTTCACAATAAAAGGAAATGGTGAATTCAGAGTATCATTGACTCAGACTGCTATTTATTATTTGCCTACAAGAAGGTAGAAATTTGAGTTACACTCAGAATGGAGTAATGAAGGTCTTGCTTTTTTCTTTTGTTTTGCTATTCAGGGAACCTGACCCCAGAGAGTCCTTACTTCAGTGAGGAGAGAAAAAAGTCTGGAGTGGGGAAAAAATGAAGAAAAATGTTTCCTTATGGAATTTCCTTATCTAAATGTCTAAGTGACACTTTCTTAAGTAATTTGTCAAATATAATTAATAATACTGAATTCATTTTTCATTTCAAAAAATAGAAATTATATTTAAGTCTCAAAGATAAAAACTAACATTAATTTATAAGTAAGCAACTGACAGGGAAAGAATATTAATTAGATATTAATTAATTAATTAATTAATGCTGTTCACAGTCTTATTCACTCTTTGTTCCTTGCCAGGATATTTGCTTTTGAATAGAAATAGTTTTCCATAAATAATATTATTTGTTGAATTCTGATATGGAAAAACATGAACTGAGCAGTAATGAAATCCCTAATTGACAAATATTCCAATATGATTGGTAGTTTCAATTCAACAAAAATACCAATATATGTATATATATAAATATATACCTTATAATTATCAAACATTCTGTCTAGTGTTCTCAGGTTTGCAAAGCATGTTAGACACACTTTTATTTGATCTTCCCAATGATTCTGAGAAATTGGCAGAATTAGAATTCCCATTTTACAAATCAGGCTGAGAGAATCTGACTTGGTTCAAAGCCAGACCTTTATGTACAGTATTTTTTTTTGATGGAACATACCGGTATATTATGTTTCTCAAGTGTGTATAAACTTTTAAGATTATTGTTGTTTTTTTGTTTTTGATGTGCTGGTGGGGTTTCTGAAACCACTTTTTTCCACTTCTTCATTTAATCATCATTCAAAAAATAATGACTGTTGTTTGGGGAAAAATAGTAGGAAATACTTTCAAAAGTGAAATATGTATATATATATACATGTATACACATATATCTCAAAAGATAATAATAGAATAAAACTAAAAATTTAGTTCTATCAAACTTCTTTTTAACAAAAAAAGTAAGTTACACATTTGTCTAAATGTCAACTCCCAGTGTGACCCTTCACAATATTTTCATTCTGGTCACATATAAAGCTGATTCAAAATACCAAATCAGAATCACTCTTTCCCTGCCAGTTGCTTGCCTATGAATTAATATTAGTTGGTTTTTGTCTTTGAAACTTAAATATGATTCCTATTATTAAAATGAAAAATAAATTCAATGTTACTTATTATACCTGACAAATTACTTAAGAAAGCATCACTTAGTGATGTCCTCTGATAAAGGGGATCCGGAGTATGTTGTTTAAATGTGAATCCTAAGTGAATTCTGCACTATGTGTCCTTGTTAATGGTTCCTCAGACTAAAAAAAAGGCCCAAAGTGAATCAGTCCATTAACAAGCTGTTAGCCAATCATCTTATGTTAGTAACTACTACTGCTTATCAATTAAACTGCTCATCTTCCTGTAGAATATCCCATGCAATTGACACTAACAAATGCATCAATGTGCTGAATGTATTTTTTTCAACTTAACTAGAGACAAGTTATACTGCCTGTAGAAACTAATACAATTCCTTTTGTCCCTCTCTCCCCCTCTGAATGAACAAGTGATGAAAATGATGATCACAGAATTAAGTAGGTGAAGTATTTATTCTAAAATAGCACAAGAATCTATGTCATCTTCAAGATCTGAAGGAGAAAAACTGATTTTTGTGTTGATTTTGAAGTCAATTCTAAGTGAACATTTCCATCAAAATATAACAGATGGCACTTTACAAATATTATCTCATTATCTCATTTGATCCTCATAATAAGCCTTTGAGGTAATAACCCTCATTTAAAAAAAAAAAAGAGGACATTGAGGCTAGGAGAGTTTGTGACTTTTCTGGGTTATATAGTTAGTATACGCTTGAAGCAAAATCTGAACTCAGATACCCAGATAAACTCATCACTCCTAATCTCATCACCATCCTAGACACCACCTCCCTCAGCCTCCTCTCCCCTGTGACTGGAGGGCTAGGAAGTGGAGTACAATCTCCTCCTAAAGTCTTCCATTATAGAGAGAAGAAATTGGACTTTCAGTTTATTCCAGAGCATCAGCTGCTCTGTCTGGTTTCATCTCCATAGAACAAGAGGCTCTCATGCTGGGAACCTCTTGGTCCCTTCCTTCCCCCTTGTGTATTGTCTTTCCCATTAAATTATAGTAAGCTCCTTGAAGGCAGAGACTTCTTTTTTCTTATTTATTTGTATTCTTATATGTAGTCTCAGAGTTTAGCATATACTTGGTACATAGTAGGTCTTCATAAATGGCCAGTAAATTGAAGAACTCCATTTTTCCAAGTCTGGCATTCAGCAACCTATTCACTATATACATATACACAAACATAAATATGTTTATATGTGTGTATATGTATGTAAGTATATATGAATATATATACACAGTACATATATGTATATTCATGTGTGTGTACATATGTTTATACACAGATCACAATGCAAATACAATCTTAGATGCTTCTCTCTGGACCTTATGAGCATATATTCTAGAAGGAAATTGCCATAGATGGACTATGTTATAAAAACAAAATTAAATAGAAAGTAAAATATTATCGGTGTGAGGTGTACTCACACAAGGTGACTGTCATAAGAGGGACTGCTCAGAAGTGAAGTCAGGGCATCTAAAATCACACACGACAGGTTTTGAAAATTTTAATGGACAAAGAAGTATTCAGAAAGTGTCTGAAAGAAAGGAAGGAGGCCTCTGGTGAACTTGCATAAGTGGAAAAAGTAAGCCATGGATTTGTGAATGAGACAGTTAAACCATGGGGATAGAGGAAAGAGATCAAGCATGGTCAAAGCCAAGGAAATGAACATAAGAGGATAGTGTTTTTAACTGTGGCTTTAATAACTTAGAAATAGCTCCTTGTTTCCTAAAAGGTTTTTTTTTTGTTCCCCCATGAAAATCTGGCATGTCCTATTCGTTTTGAGAATGACTGTTTCATCTCTTACACTACCGTTCAGAAGCTCAGATGAAAGGCACCAAAAGTTCACACAGTGTACCCACTGCCTTCCCAAATTAGCCTCTTGCCTTTGAAAGTTGTGTCTGTGCTATGAATAAGGTGATCAAGGCTGCAATGAGGAAAAGCTTTTCTATTGCCGTGCCTTCACATTTAGGGCAGAATCGGTATGCTACATAGCCTTTTCTGTCTTAGGTTCAAAAATTTTGTTGTTCCCTGTCCCCTAGCTAAAGGCTGAAAAGTGAAATAGAAATGGAAGGAATCCTTTGACTGAAATAATACTTAACAAAAACCACAGTTGTAATGTACTAGCAAGAAATAATCTGTGCCTATATATATATATATATATATGTATTATATGTATGTATATATATAGTATACATACCTGTGTGTACACATGTGTATGTATACATGTATGTGTGTATATATAAACATTTATATATTTATACACATATACATACATGCATACATTCTTGTATTGACAAAGAATCTGAGAGGAAAAATAAAGCATCATCTATGTATGTGGTGATTGGACAAGATTAGTTAAATGTTTTGAATACAAAAAGTAGTGAGTACTTTTCTTATACCATGTGAATAACCATTGCCTCTGAAGATTAAGTTAACTTTCTTAAAATACACTATTTTCTACTCTACTTAAATCTATAACCAGGCACATCAATGCAAAAGAAATCAGAGTACAATTATTCTGAATATCTTTCAATAATTATTATTGAACACTTACAGAGCCCAAAGCTGGGACTTAAGTGTTTGTTAAACATGTTAAATTGTAATACAGGGTGCCCCAAAAGTCTTAGTGCAGTTTTAAGCTATTAAAGCTTAAATATAATATACAAAGTATCCAAAAAATCTTAATTCAGGTCTATGTACTTTAAAATATCTACCTACTTATTTACATATATGTGCTAGCATGCACACATATTTACATGTGTATGTATATACACATGTATGTATGTAGTATGTGTGCTTGTACACATGCATGCATAGCCCCTGCCTTCAGGAAACTTATCATATTTTTCACATGACAGAAAAGCTTCAGTTGTCATATTTTTACTAGCTTGCTCCTTGAATTCAGGGTTTTCTCTTGTACAACTCTAAATTCCCCACATAGTTTTACTTATAGTAGGCATTCCACAAAATATTGCTCCTTGAAAGAATCAATGTCTGGCCCAAATTATTTTGGTTTAATTTTTCAGGCACTTCCAAATATATGAGGGCATTGTCTTCATAACTGAAATGGCTCCTTCAGGCACTGTCTCCCTATCCGGTTTCTCTTTCTCCCTGCTTTCCCTTCTCCACCCGTCCTTTACAGAGCTACCAAAGTAATCTTCCTAATGCATGTCTTGTTACTCCACAGCACAAAGGCCTTCAATTGCTATTAGCAAAACAGAGAAATTGCTTAGACTCCACTGGGTGATTCCAACAACTCTTTCCAACCTTATTTCCCACTATCCTGTACCTACTCCCTCATGAACTCTGCCTTCCAGCCAAAGTACACTGTTTGTCATCATCATAACTGGATCTTCAATCAATAAGTTCTGGGATTTATTTAATTTAGGGTGATCTTCATGCCAGAAATTCAGTTCCACATCACCTCTGCCTAACAAACACTTTCTCCTTCTACAAGGTCCAACTCCTTGGTCACTTCCTACATGGAACCTTCCATGATTTTCTCAGCACATGCTTCCCTCCTCAACCTTTCGTCAAGTATTTTCTTGGATTGCTCTTTGGCTCTGTTCTATCTAATATTATGCTTATTTGGTAAATAAAACTCTGTAACTTGGAGTTAGGAAGACCTGAGTTTGATCTTGCCCCAACATTTACTAGCTATGTGAGTTCCTGAGCAAGTCACATGATGATGATAAGGGTGACAATCAATATCATTTATATAGCACTTTAATATTTGCAAAGTGCTTTACATATATTATAACCTAAGATATAGGTGTTACTACTATCCCCATTTTATTAATAAGGAAACTCAGGTGAAGGGGGGATTAAGTGAGTTTCCCGGGATTATACAGCTAGTAAGTATCCAGGGGCAGGACACTTTGAACTCATCTTCCTAATTTCAAATCTACTACTAAATTGACAGTGCCATCCATCTCTTAACCTCAATTTCCACATCTGTAAAATAGGAATAATAGCATCATAGGATCAATGAAATGCTGTATGTAAAGCACTTTACAAAGCCTAGAGTGCTAAAGAAATGTGCGCTACTGTTCCATATCAGTGGAAAGCAAGAATAAGCTATTTAAGCACAAAGGCAAGATATGTTTTTTCATTTCTGTATCTTCCACTTAAAATGGTACAGTGAAATGCCATCACTATCTAGTACAAAAAACAACCCTGATATCTTACCTCATACCCTAAAAAAAGGCAAAATATGACAAAAAATGACAATAGTCAATGTTGGAGAGGTTGTGGAATGATATGCACACTAATATGTTTTTGTAGGAGCTGTGAAATGATATAACCATTTTGAAAAGCAATTTATAATCATGCAAATAAATGACCGAAATACTGATACCTTTTGAACCAGACACTCGATTTCTGGGCTTATACTACAAGGAAGATATTGATAAGAAAAAAAATTCCCATATACTCCAAAATGTTTAGAGCAGCACTTTTTGTGATAGCTAAATATTGGAAACAAAGTAGATGCCTGTCAGGGAATGGCTAAGTAAATTGTGGCACATGAATATAATGGAATGTTACTGTGCTGTAAGAAATGATGCATAAAGGGAACCATGAAAAGGACTATATGAACTGATGATGAGTGAAGTATGCAGATCCAAGAAAACAATATATAGTAATTACAGCAGTATAAATGGGAAGAACAACTACACACGAAAAATATCAAAAGTAAATGTAACAAAAACATAAAGATCAAACAGGACTGGATTTCATTTATTATTAGCAATTTGGAGCATTCTTTTAAATCATAAATATTTTGCAACTCTTCTTTGGAGCACTCTTTGTTTATATCCTCTGATCATTTAGCTATTGAAGAATCACAATTAGTTGCATGTAAGTGTCTGTGTGTGTGCATGTATAAGTTGTTTCCATCTTTTGAATACCAAATTCTTATCAGAAAAAATTTGATGCAAAGATTTTTTTCCCCTTTTCACCACTTTGCTCCTTACCCTAGCACATTAACACTGTCTATACAGAGGCACTTTGGTTTTTAAATAAAGCTATCTATTTTATCTTTCTGTAATTGCATCTATTTCTTGTTTACTTAAGAACACATTTCCTACCTATGCTTGTGAGAGGTATGCAATCTCTTTATCTTCTTTTTTTGTAATTGTATGATCTTTAATATTAACATCTATTTAGAAAGTATTGTGGAATATAATGTAAGGGGTTATTCTAAGGCAGTTTTCTGCCAGACTACTCTCTCTTTTCCTAATAGCTTTTATCAAATGTGTTTTTCTCCCCCAGGTAATATATGCTTTCTATTTTATCAGACCCTGAATTATTGAGTTCTTTTGTTTCTGATTCCCCTTTGTCTACTCCATCACTTTGATCTAGCTTTCTATTTTTAGCCAATACCAGATGGTTTTGATGATTGTTACTTTATGAAACAATTTAAGATCTGGAAATGTTATTCTTCCTTCATTTCTACGTCTCTTCAACATTTCCTTTGATATTCTTGATATTTTGGACTTCTAAATGAATTTTGTTATTATTCTATCAAGATTTATAAAGTTTCCCCTTGGTAATTTGATCAGTTTATTATTAAAAGTGTAAATTAATTTTTGAAGTATTGTAATTTTCATCACGTTGGCATGGCCTAGCCATGAGCAGTGAATATTCCTCCAGCTATTGAAGTTGTTATTTCTTTAAGGAGCACTGCGCCATTGATTCTATACCAGTCTTTTGTGTATTTTGGTAAGTTGATCCCCAGATATTTCATGCGTTTTTGTAGCTAAAAGTTTGTTACTTTTGGGGATTTTTGGTAGCCTGAAACTTTGCTAAATCTATTTTCTCAATTTTATTGATTCTCTGTAATTTCCCAAGTAAATCATATCAACAAATAGTGATCATTTTGTCTCCCCTTTACCTATGTTTATATTTTTAATTTCCTTCTCTTGTCTTCTTGTTGTTGCTAGCATTTCTGAAACTATATCAAATATTTATGAAAAGAATGGACACCCTTACTTCACTCCCATATTTATTTGCAAAGTTTCTAATATAACTTTCAGTATTGCTTCTGTTTTCAGTAACTGAATTTTTATGATATTAAAAAGGTGTCTCTATGATTATACTTATTAGGATTTTTTAGCTTCAGTGAGTATTGTACTTTGTCAAAGGCTTTTTCTACATCTATCAAGATGATCATGTAGTTGGGGGTGTTTTGTTTTAATATAATCAATTATGCTGATTACGTTCCTAAGGATGAGCCATCCATGCTTTCCTAGTATAAATCCTACATTTTCATAATGAATGATTTCTTGAACAAATAGTTGTAGTGTGGTTGATGAGATATTGTTTAAAATTTTTGAATGAATGTTTTTAATAACATTGTCCTATGGTTTTCTTTCTGTGTTTTATTGTTCCTTAAATTAGAAATTAGGATTATTTTTGCATCTTTAAAAGACTGCAGCATGGTGCTTTTATTCTCAGTTTTTGAGAATATTTTATGAAGTAGGGAACAGAATGTTCTTTAAAAGTTTGATAGTATTTTTCCTTTGAATCCATCCTTTGAATCCCAGAATCAAGAGGTTTTTTCTTTGAAAATTCCTTTACTATCAGATTTATTTCCTTTTCTGAGATTGGGTTATTGAAAATTTCTGATTTTCTGATAGTTTGGATAATTTATATTTTTGAAGGTATTCCTCTATTTCTTGTGTGTTCTGTTTTGGTAGCATGTAACTGTATGTAATATATTCTCATTATTCTTTTATTTCTCCTGATTTTGCCATAATGTCACCTTGCCCTTTTCTTAGATACTATAGTTGTTTCATCACATGGTCAGTCCACCCAAGTAAAATCCAAATGTTCTTCCATATGGACATTGATGGAAATAGATTACTATAGAAACACCAGCAGATCCGACACCTTTCACATCTATTTGTTGTTCTTCTCCCACTATTGTCTATTAACAGTCCATGAAATATGTGGTTTAGCTTGTGTCCTGCTAAGTCCATTCTCTTCTACTTGCTTTTTCCTGTTGCATGAGGTATTAGCATTTAGAATCTTTTGACTTCTTGTCAGCCACAGAATTTAATATGCTGTTGTTTGGTTGATTTATTCCTTCCTGATGTTTTACAAACGAACATCTACTCTAAACCATTATTGTAGCAGCCTGCTATATCTCAATCCTTGGTAGGGAAATCAAGTGTTTGTTCATTAAGGTGATTTCTGATCTCTTTTGATTTCCTCTTTGTGGCAATGTTTGGAAATCATTAACATCTCTGAGAAATGGTAATAGCTATTTTTACTTTCCGACATATAAAATTTAAACAAAATGGTAAAACACTAGTGGAAAGAAATACTTCCCAAGCTAGTATGTAACTAATCACCAAATTAATTATACAGATAACTGTATCGGAATTTTGAGAAGAAGCAACACTTTAAACAAAATTGATCAGGACTGTCCAGAGGAGAAGACTAGCCTGAATTTTGAAGAATGAGTAGGCTGTAGAGAAAGAGAGAAGAGGGAAAGGGTATTTTTGGTCAGAGCAACAGTGTGAGGAAAAGTACCATAATATTGAAGTCTCTGTCCTGTAGTTATATCTTTATTTCCCTTGATTTTCTCACCCACCTAGCCCCATACCACAAATCAAAGGCATAATATTTCTTTTCATTTTCTTTTTCATATCCACACAAGAAATCTGATCCATCTCTTCTTCCTAGGCATATTCTGCCTTCATGGGAACTTAAACATCAGAAATGTGATATTTTTACAGAGTTTTCTTTTCTGCCTTTGTGTTCAAGCTTTATTGTTTGCATCACCCCCAAGCAGGGGGAACAAACAAAGAAATTGATTCACTGACCTGAAAATGTTTATTTTCTCTTTTTCTTCTGTTCAAATTCATCAATGGCATTTCATTCTGATCAAGTAAGGAACATTGCATTTGTAGTCTTGAATCTCTCATCAATCCTCATCTAAACATAAATGTTACTACATCAGAATTTAGAAATGAGTTTCTTAAACCTTCAGAGTTTTTAATCATGGGTTTTCTTATCTTCACATGCTGTTGTTTCCTTTATAATTTCTTGGTATTTACCTGGAAGGCTGACATTAAGTTTAACATCTGTTCTCCATTCCTCTCTACTAATGAACCAACATTTATTAATTGTTTCTGTCAATAAATTTCCCATGATGTCTTTTGAGACTTTTTTTGCGTCTCTTTGTTTAGTACCTCTTAAGTAACTCTCCACTCACCCAGAGCAGACTTGCTCACTTCTTTCTCTTCATTTTGTCATCTTTGCTTGTCTTTACATTTTACACTATTTATTTTGTGTATGTTTGGCTTTTTTTCCATTCTTCCTCTGTTCCTGAATTGAATGCATGGTTTATAAAAAGAAAATGATTGCAATGTATATAAGGTACCTGTTGAAAAGGCTTTATTGCTAATTAGATTTGGGAAGCCATTCTAAGCTAATTAGAAAAACAACTGGAGACTATGAGTATATTGCTTAACAAAAGTACAATGGCATTACATAACCCCATTCAATAACCAGTATAACCATATCCTAACAAATTCACAGAAAGTCCTTACTTTTATTCATAATATAGCTTGAAGCTCTGATACCTTCCACTTGAATCAAGGTTTCATCTGTAGGTAATGTTGTGGACAATGGTAATTTGAAACATTTTGTTTTTACTTTAATCAAGTAACTAGTGCTCATGCATCTAACTTTTAAAAGGAAAAATGATCTACCTAACTAGATCGATAGTTGCTACATGCAGAACCATCTCAACTTCAAATCCTCCATGATTTCATTAGTTTGAGTGCTCCCTCTAATGATAATAATTCACATTTGCATAGAGCTTTAAATTTTGAGAAGCCCTTTAGATAAAACACACAAGAAATCCTTAAATTAAATATGAGTCCACTGAGAGGCAATGGGATGCAGTGGAAAGAGCATTAATCTTGGATTTCCATGACCTGAGTTTGAATCCCTAGTGTATCATTTACTATCTATGTAACTTGGAACAAGTCTCAACTTCTAAGAGTGTCATTTACCTCTTGTATAAGATTAAGGAGTTAGACAAGATCACTGTTAAAAATTCTTCAAGTCTGAGAGTTATGATTCTATGATATTATCATTATTCTCACTTTACGGATAGAGAAACTGCTTTTGTGAGAGCTTCAGTGTCCTATCCATGGTCATTGAATGACAGGTAGGATTTAAAGACAGGTCTGCCTTTTGACAAGTTCATCACATTTGCCATCACCTCCTATGAGACACAAATCTTAATCTCTACATGCCTTAGTAGATGTGTTGATATAAATGTTTTGGGTCATGGTGGTCAACTTCAAGGTAAATAAATCTTTTTGAGCTCAGCTAACTTGATCCTTGGGTTAAGTCCATTCTCAAAGTCTTTTCAACTTGTGCTCCACTAGAACATTCTTGAGAATTTGAAAGGAGATATCATCGAAGGCATATGTCGCCTTTGAAAATGAGATGCCATCATCAAAGGCATAGGTGACAAATACGAGTGGAAGGGACGTTGTCTGGCAATACTCTCAAGTCAGTCAGGAACCAGATTAAAATATAATTGGGAAATATTTAACAAGGTAAACAAAAACACAATAGAACATAGGTGATGTTAAGGTTGTTTTCTAAGTCAATATGTGGCGTGCTGGGATCCTTAGTTAGGTTTAATGGTACCATTTCAAACAAAGAGAAAGAGGGAGAGGAGAGGAGAGACAAAAAACAAGACAAATGTGAAGTATTGTACTTGCTTAAAATATTTATAATATCAGTTCACATACACTACAAAAAAATCCTTTCTTTTCAGTAGAATTACTCCTAGTTTCCACATTTTCATGTTCCTTCTCAGCTTAATTAACTTTCCTTCTGCTGATCATTTGGCTATTGAACAAAGCTATTTATAGGCTGGGAGATTGCTTGTCTTTAGTAAACAGAAGGCCCTTTCAAAGGTGGAGGTGAATATTGTAATTTCTTCTTAAGGGATCTGAGGCCTGGATGGGCCACTAGCTTCATCTAACACATCTTCTCCCTCTCTAGCATATATCTAGTGATATAGATAGTACAGGAAATTTCCTGCATGAGAATCCCCTCCAACAACACAGATAGTAATTCTTTATTACTCAGTAGCTAAGTCTTAAAGAGCTACCTGAGGCACATAGAGTTCAGTGGGTTATCCAGGGTCACACAGAAGAAGGAGAAGGGGGAAGGAGGGAACAAGGATTTGTTGAACACCTATTATATGCCAGGCACCATGATAAATGCTTTACAAATCTTTTCTCATTTGATCATTTAGGATAGGATTTGAACTTTCGCCTTTCTGACTCAAAGCTTTAACCCCCTCTTCTGGTCAACAGCAATGGTAACAATAATAATTCCCTCTTACAAGGACGCAGCAGATTCTTCATCACAATTTTTCTAGATTTTTGGTTGCCAAAACTCAGAGAAGGTATTTTTTGTTGAGATTTCAATAACTGATGATTTTCAAATGGTTTGCTTTGTACATTTTGCATGCTGATTGATTATTTCCTATATCTGAAATCATAGAAAATTTGTCTTATTTCTTCTTCTTGCTTCCTTCTTCTTCACACCCTCCATTAATTCTTACCTATCTCAAATTTAGTCTTCCCCATGGTAACTTACCAGGTACCCCATTCAGTAAATAAATGTGCTGCATTTAATTAGTTCCAGTAGGTATCATTATCTGACACTCTTAGTAGTTACATTTTCTGTGGTGGTATCTGAATAAGACTGATATTTCCCTTCATGAAAGAGTAATAGATCAGTTCATTTGGGTGTGGACAATGGGGCAATTGCTTATTTTTAAACATAAAAACTGAATTCTTCTAGTTAGGCATTTCATCAAAACATGCTGAACTGGTCCTATCATTTACAGAAAGAGAAACTTTACAGCCTAAAAAATTAGCTGGTGAAGCTCTAAAATAAATAAATAAAAGTATTCCATTATGTCTTAACTCATGATTTTATACTGTAGGTCTTCTCACTGCTGTTCTAAATGTGTGAGACCATCCTGCTTTACAGTTTCAATATCTGGCCCTTTTGTTATGACACAGACACAGTTCATACAAAGTTACTAACAAAACATATAAATCGAAAACTCAGAAATGAGAATATTGGTTGTTTTCTAACCCCAGACCCTTAGATTGGGGCTGGAAGGAGGAGGAGACTAATATTTAGGGCTTGGAGAGCTTCTAAAAGGACAAGAAGTGTACTCTCTGCCCCCACTTCCTCCCTTGTGAGAGGGTCAATGGTTGGTGCAATGAGATTACATAACAAAGATGAAAATAAAGTCATCCAGATATTTCAGTGAGCCAGTCATTGGCTACATCCCATGATCTGGGTGTACTGATAGGGATGTAAAGTAGACTGGATTTAGAAGGAAGAAATCAGAGGTGTGAAGTGCAGATGTCCTTCCCAAAGAATTTGGATGTGAATATGAAAAGTGAGAAAACAGTATTTGGAGGGGAGTTGGTATAACAGAAGGTTTGGAGAGGATAGGAGAAATTTAAAAACACTTGCACACAGAAAGAAAGAAATCAGATGAAATAGAAATGTGGATGAAGACAGAGAAATTTAAGAGATGTGGATTGATGAGAATGTAGGTCCACTGTAGTGAAACGTGTTCTGGGACATTTGAGTGGGCATATACAGAAGAGAACAGAGGGAAGAATTCTTTCATCTCTGTCTAGAAAGGCATGATACTCATGCCCTATGGCATCTAAAGAGGAGGTTCCAAGTTCAATACTAAGAGGATAGGTCTGTAGACTACATGACTTTCTCTTTTTATTGAATCACCTTTCGGTTTCCCTGCTTGCCAGTTTTTCCTCCTTCTAATCATTCCCTTTCAGTAAATTTACTTTGAAATTGAGGATTACTGTCTTCAGATGACCTTTTCTTCCAGAGATCCTACTACTTTATTCACTGCAGAATTAGTAGATAACATATGCTCTTTCTATATTGAATTATACACACTGCATTCTCAAATCATTTCACAGACTTTGGGACACTCCACCAAGGATTGATAAGATTTATGAAGGATGTTGTGGAAATATTCTACATTTATTGGCCTTTGGATCAAAATTTTAGCAACTGGGATATTTTTCACAATTATTTCTAAATAAAATAATGACACTGATCTTAATCCTATCCTATAGACTTTTCTTTCCAGAGATTAAGTTTACTGATCCCCACCCTTCAACATGACAGCTACTTTTGCAGACAAAAAAGAACCCTGATACAACATTCTATCTCTAGATTCTGTGCCTTAGCACAGTCTATTCCTTATACCTGGAATGCACTCCCTCATTACTTCTATCTCTTTGAATCCCTAATAGTTTGGAGAATCATTAGCAGACAAAGTTTTAAGAAAGAATACCAGTCTAAACGCCAGGTGGCCACTAACTTCAGTTTATGGCTTTAGAATTTACTAGTCATGTGATCCTGTAAAGTCATTTAATCTTCATTTTGTTCATTTGCAAAATGAAACTAGTAATATTGATATTTCTTGCATATGTGTGATGAAAAGGTAATCCATTAGAGTACGCTTCTTGGGGGCAGGGACTATTTGTTTTGCTTTGATTTTTGCCTGTATTTGTATGCCTAGCACTTACACCAGTACCTAGAAATGCTTTATATTTATAAGTGCTTAATAAATGCTTGTTGACTATAAACCTGGAAGTTCTATGTAAAATGCTTTGTAAACCTTCTATATCTATGTAGGTCAGTTCAGTTGTTTTTCAGTCAGGTCTAAATCTTTATTGCCCCATTTGGGGTTTTCCTGGCAAAGATATTGGAATGGTTCACCATTTCCTTGTGCAGTTCATTATGTAGATAAGGAATTGAGGCAAGCAGGGTTAAGTGACTTGCCCAGGGCCACATAGCTAGTATCTGAAGTCAGATTTGAACTCATGAAGATGTCTTTCTTATTCCAAGCCCAATGCTCTATGAGTCACCAACCTGCTCTCTATATCTCTTTCTCTCCACACATATATATGCATACAGACACACACATGTATATACACATATATACATATATATGTGCATATGTGTATGTATGCATATTGGTATGTGATTTTTTTATTATAGTGTTTCGATACATGGATCAGTCTGTCATTTCTGCCTCTATTAAATTCACATGTGGGTTTAGAAGGATAATGGATAGAGGGGTTGTCCTCGGGGGAAGGATGTTCTTGGTTCCACTTCTGCCTTTGAAATATAGTAGTTATGTGACTAGGAAAGTCATCTCCCCTTTCAGTACCTCAGACAATTTCATGAAGCTATAAGTAGCAGAATAGCTTTTAATTTGTAAGGAAGTCTTCTCTACCAATGAAATCATAGGTTCATACCAAAAGACAGGGGGGGAGTGGGAGGAGAGAGGGAGAGAGAAGGAGAGAGACAGAGAGAAGAGAGAGAGATTAAACACTTCTGGCAGATTGTAAATTCACTGAGAGCAGGAATTATTTCTTTTTTAAAAAAAAAAATTTCATCTCGGATGAAAAGGAAGACTTCAGAGAAGCCTGGAAAGACTTATATGAACTGATGCTGAGTGAAAGGAGCAGAACCAGGAGAACTTTGGACACAGCAACAACCACAGTGTGCTAGGATTTTTTCTGGTAGACTTAGTACTTCACTGCAATGCAAGGACTTAAAAAATTCCCAATGGTCTCTTAAGGCAAAATGCCTTCCACATCCAGAGAAAAAACTATGTAATTCGATCACAGAATGTAGCAGACCATTTTCTTTTGTATTATGTTCTGTTTTGTTTTATGATTTCTCCCATTCATTTTAGTTCTTCTATGCAACATGACTAAGGTGAGCATGTATTTAATAGGAATGTATGTGTACAGCTTATATAAAATTGTATGCCGTCTCAGGAAGGGGAGTGGGGAGGTAGGGGGAAAGAAAGGGGAGGGAGGGGGAAATATCTAAGCTATATGGAAGTGATTGTAGAACACTGAAAACAAATAAAATAATAATTTTTAAAAATTTCATCTCTAAATCCCAAGGGCCAAGGATAGTTCCTGGCAAAGAGTAGCAACTCAACAAATGTGTATTGATTAATTTATTGATAATGCATAGTCACTGGTTCTTTGTCTTGTTTGTGTCATGGGCCCATTGGCAATCTGGAAAGCCTATGGACTCTTTCTCAGCATAATACTTTTAAATGCATAAAAACATAGCATTATAAGGCAAATTACTTACATTGAAATACACTTATCAAAAAATATTTTTAACTTCCTGATGGACCCCAGGTTAAGAATTCCTGTACTTAAAGGAAGGAAGGACCTGTTCAAATGAACTTCTTAGGATCTCAGTCTTTATGATTGAAAGAAAACTGAACTAAGCATAAAAATGTAGTTTTCTTAAGGAGATTAAGCAGGTAAAGAACGCATATTGTATTAGAGTCTGACTTAATCAGCTCCTGTCACTAGAGAGAAAGCAACAACAAAGCAATTCCTAAATAAGATAGAAGATAACTACCATTTTCTAGAAATGAATCCAACCCAGGTATTTTTGAAGCAGCTGCAACATCAGTATCTCAAATAGCTGCACCAGAGGGCAATAGAAATAAAGAACACTATCTATGTCATTTTGCTCACCTTTAGTGTTCACTTTAGCCGAGCTGTGAGAAATCTGTCATTGGGGTTTGAAGAAATGGGTTAATATGAATTTGACCCAGATGAGGGCACACATCCATATGACCACACTGTCACTTTGTAGTATTCTAGTTTGCATTGTATATATGAAGCCACTCTGTACAGAGAAGAGTAAAGGAGAAGAGACAGAGAGAGACAGAGACAGAGAGAGAGAGATTCAATATAGACTTGTCCTTAACACTAGGGTGATTTTTCTACCAGCCCTATTTTCCCCTCATATTATGTGATCTACTCATTTAATACAGTGAAAATATATTTACCTTCATCTGGTGACAGCACTCACTATAAAAGCAAGAGATTTAAGGAATTCAAAGTAATCTAGTTTGCCTAGTTTGAATATAATCCTATGGAAGACATGCTCCTTGAGGGGAGGATTTTGTTGTTTTGTCTTTTTGGTTTATGTTTTGTCTTTATTTGCATCCCCAGGAATTACTCAATAACTGGAATATAATCAGTGCCTAACACATGCTTGTGGACTATAAACCTGGAGGTGCTACGCAAGCAAGGGAAAAGGAGGAATAGAGAAGGAATAAATTCACCTTGTGCCAGTTCAGCAGCAAAGTCAGTCCAGGCAGATAGCTACTTAAGTGGGTCAGTATGGCAGGGAAGGCTCTGGCTGCTCGTGATTATATTCATTTCAAGATAGTTGTGTAGAACTATCCTTCCCTTGCAATTACCTCAGACACTTGACACTCAGTAGCTGTGTGACCTTGGGCAAGTCACTTAACCCCAATTGCAGTCATCCTGATGAACATCTGGTCACTGGATTCAGATGACTCTGGAGGAGAAGTGAGGCTGGTGACCTGCACAGCCCTTCCTCACTCAAAGTCAAGTGCAAGTCATGTCATTATTTCTCTGATGGCATGGTCTTCTTCAGCAATGAAGGACGAACACACACACATTACTGGTCTGGAGTTCACCTCAGGTTTCCAAAGTTCTTGGGTATCCATCCACCTACATGGCTTCTGCCTCCAGTAATCCTTCAGTCCCCTTTTCCAACTAAGAAAACTACACTTCCTATCAGCCCCCTTGCCACAAAAGGACCACAAGATTTAGTGCAAGTACCAGAAAGATCTTCTTATCAATCTACCAATTTTACAAATGAGGAAAGTGTGTCCAAAAATGATTGTATTGAGATTCTAGAAATTGTGTATTTTGTTGCAGTGTATATCATGTTTACCCTGCTAGATTGTATGCTGTGCAGGACAGAACTCAAGTCTTAACCATCTTTCTGTGCCCTAGTACACAGAATAATGTTTTTCATACATAGACACATTAAAAGGTTGTTGAATGAATGATAGATTTTAGAAATTATTTCTAATAATTTTTTTAAAGATAGAGACTTCTCATTTGAAGGTTTATTTTTTTCAAGTCATCTCAGGTACTAGTATATATTAACTGTATGTTCCAAAACAATTGCTGGTATTCATTGATAGAGATAGCTTTTTCAGTAATAAAAACAGAGGTCCAACCTCTCTCTCTACTTCCCCCACCGAAAAAGCATATATATGTATATGTATATATGCAATTATAATATTATAAAATAGTTAACATAAGACAGAATATGGAATTATATATTATACTGTACTATATATTATAAATGGAATGTAAATATAGCCACAAATTTTGTACATGCATGCAGATACAAATGTGCTTATTTTTTGTCTGGACCTAAGATAAAAACATTACCTGCCAATGCACATCAGCAACAAACATACATAATTTATACCTACATACACATTCATAGTTATTATAATTTTTGTGAATGCATAGATCATATTTTTCAAGGACATTATTATTTTCCTGATATCAACAGATTAAGCAGATCTCAAAGTTGTGTGTATATATATATATATATATATATATATATATATATATGTGTGTGTGTGTGTGTGTGTGTGTGTATGTGTGTATTTGTGATCCCTGACCATAATTTTATAGGTATGGTAAACTCTTAGGAGTGAAAGCTCATTCCAGTGATGTCAGTTGATAGGCATCTCCTACTTTATTTAGAATGTTAGAGATCTGCCTGAAGTATTGAGTATAGAGTAGTGGATAAAGAGGGGATCATAAAGTCAGAAAGACCTAGATTTCAGTTGATCTTTACCACATAATGGCTATGTGACCTCTAGGTTCCCAGGCACCTTTCCAAACTTATGAATTGTAGAGTAGATCCCAATTACTCATTGACTGAGGGAGACCCTCACTGATAGCTCCCTATACTCATTAAATCAAAGGTCCGGTAAAATATAAACAAATGGATATGTGGCTATGCATAAGTATCTGTATGTTTATATAAACATATGTATTGTATCTGTAGTCTTTATTATGCATATTTATTTGAAAACAGAGCTTTAAACTGATATTTTTGTGCTCTAGGTAAGATTTCAATAATTAATCCTAATGCTCCCCTGTGTATTATTTCTACAGATGCTCTGTTCCTGGGCACTAAATATATATGTTTGTGTGTATGTATACACACATAAACAAACAGGCAAGCTTACACATAAGATATATATGCCTGTACATATGCATATTCATATACATAGAGAGGATACCAGAAGACAATATGAATAATTTGTCTATATAAAATTAATTTTTTTGTACAAACAAATCCACTAAAAGGTTAAAATGGAACATTAACTAGGAAAAAATAACTCTTTTTAACAAGTTCCTTTAATAAAGGTTTCATTTCCAAAATATTTAAGGGACTGATTCAAATTTGTAAGTATTAGCCAATTGTTTGAATGGTCTAAAGATACGAACAGACACTTCTCAAGAGAAGAAATAGATTTTCTATAGCCTATTTGAAAATGCTTTAATCCCTACTGATGAGAGAAATGCAACTTAAAACAACAGCCCCTCAGAGCAGCAATGACCCCCACACACACACATACACACACACACACACACACACACACATGAAAATGACAAAAATTGGAATGGCTATGTGAAAACAAGAATATTGATATACTGTTGGTGAACATGTGAGAGGTTATCACCATTCTAGAAATTAGTGGAATTATAAAACAAGTAATGTTATCAAAATAATTTTGTTGAACATACCCATTGTCTATAGATGTCCTGGAACCAGCTCTAACTACCTTTCAAGAGTCATTGTAAGATTTTCCATGTGAACATTTATGCCTCAGAAATCACAGGTTGATTTAGTGTTTCTGCTGATTATCTAGACTTAAGAAAGTTAATGATGCATATGAAACTTTAAAGCATGTGCATACATTTTTCCAGGGGATCTATGATTAATTCACCAGTATGCCTCCGGCTTTGTTCCAGTTATACCGCAGTTATACCTCTTTTACCCAAAAGAGAGTTTTTAATTAAGAAAATATCCTATATTTATTAAAAAAAAAAAACTATAGCAGTTCTTTCCGTGATAGTAAAAAACCTGGAAACTAAAGGGATGCCCATCAATTGGAGAATGGCTGAATTAAACCATGTTACACAAATGTGATGGAATACAATTGTGCTATAAGAAATGGGAAAATCGTTGATTTCAAAGAAACATGGAAAGACATGAACTGATACAGAAAAAAGAATTGGAAAAACAATTTATAACATCAATATTACAAAAATGAACAATTTTTGAGAAATGAGAACTTTCACAAAGTAATTATGAATGCAATGAGCAAAGTTAGGAAAAAAATGTCTATAATAACAATAACACTGTAAAGAAATTGTAAAAATTATGATTAATGAAATGACCATCCATGATTTTAAAGAACAGGTGATGAAATATGTTATCCATCTCCTAACAGAAAGCAGACAGATTTAGGACACAGAATGACATATGTTCACATATGTGTGCATATGTGTATATACACATATATACATATATTTGCTTGTTTGTTTTTTTAAAATGGGGATTTTTCATAAAATTTGAAGTTTTTTCTAAGACAAACAAGTATTATGCTTTTACTAGTATGTATGAATGTATGTTCCAAAACAATTGCCGGCATTCATTGTTCGCTGTTTTGTGGGAAATTCCCATCTTAAAAAAAAAAACAGCAGAATAAATATATTAATTTTGTATATTTTGGCATACAGTCAGTGAGGAAATGTCTTTTGCTTAACTATACATATTTGTTACAAGAAATTTCCTTTTCTTTTCTTTTTTCCCAGTGGGATAAGACATGTGAGGGAAAGAAAATAAATTTCTTCTGATTAAAAAAAGGCATAAGATTAAGGTAGGGTGCTACAGATTTAGGACGCTGCGATGTAATTTCAGATGAGGTAATTATTTTGCTTTACCTTCACCATCATACTTTGTTCCAAGGCAGTTCTCACAGGGTGGGAATAATTTGAAAATGTTTGTAAGGTAAAAACAAAACATGTCAACAAAACTTTAAAAAGTAAAAAGACATACACAGACATCGTGCTTTCACCCACAACATGGTTGAATCCATGGACTAGTCCTGGGAGGACTTGAACTGTGCTAAAGACTCAAAATGTCTTGATTTTGTTGTTGTTTTGGCAAAATAGTTGAGAAGGTAGTTTTCATTAACATTATTCTGAATTCTATTTGAAAATCTAGGATAACGTATTCCAATTAAACATACAATCTTAAAAACATGTAATATATGTGACTTGACAATATCAAACCAAAGTGACCCACAGAGTATTAGATCTGGCTTCAAACATTAACTAGCTGGTATGATCCTGGGCAAGTCACTTAACCTCTGTCTGTCTTAGTTTAACTGTAAAAAAAAGGATAATGATAGCACCTGCCTCCTAGCGTTGTGAGGATCAGATTTAAAAAACACATTTTTAAAGCACTTAGCATAGTGCCTGGCACTTAGTATGTACTTAATAAAGGCTTATTCCTTCTCTAATATAATTAAACTGTTTAATCATAACCAGTGAAGTTTAAGTTATTAAAACACTTTATTCATAAAGAATAGAAGTGTACAAAAGGTGGGCTGGAGTTGATGATCCTGAACACAAATATCTAAGTATAAGAGTAAAACTCCAAGGGATTAAGTTACTTGCCTCATGGTCCTGACCACCAATGTTAACAACCTGTAACAATCTATGTGTGTGTACATGTGTATACACATACATATACATACATATATATATACAACACAAGTATATATATGTATGTATATGTATGTGTGTATATATACATAATATATACACAATGATTACATAATATCAGTTTGAAAGTTTTTGTACAAACAAGACCAATGAAGCCAAAATTAGAAGAAAAGCAGGAAACTGGGAGGGGGGAGGTGCAGAGAGTCTTACAATAATCTTTACAGTTTCTCTGATAAAGGTCTGGTTTCTCAAATATGTAGAGAATTGAGTAAAATTTATAGAAATTCAAGTCATTACCCAATCGATAGTCAAAAGATATAAATAGGTAATTTCAGAGAAAGAAATCAAAGCTCTCTTTCATATGAGTCATAAGAAAAAATCCTTTAAATCACTAATCATTGGAAAAGATGTGAGAAAATAGGTACACTAATGCACTGCTGGTAGACCTGTGAACTAGTCCAACCATTTGGGGAAACAATTTGGAACTATGCTCAAAGGGTTTTAAAACTGTCTATATACCCTTTGACTTATCCATATTTTTACTAGGTCTATATTCCAAAAGAGATCAAAGAAAAAGGACAAAAACCCATATTTTGTAGTGGAAAAGAATCAGAAATTGAAAGGATGCCTATCAATCAGGGAATATCTGAACAAGGTATGGTATATGAATGTGATGGAATACTACTGGGCTATAAGAAATAATGAAATAGTACAGAAAGTTTCAGAAAAGTCTGGGAAGACATTTGAACTGGTGCAATGTGTGCAGTTAGAAGAACAATATACACAGTAAGAGGAATATTATAAAGATAATCAACTATGAAAGACTTATTAACTCTGATCAGTATAATGATCCTCCATAATTCCAAAGGATTCATGTTGAAAAATGCTATACAGCTACAAATGGAGAACTTACAGATTCAGAATGAAAATTGAAACTTTTTTTTTTATTTTTCTTGCTTTTTGGAGCACAGCTAATGTAAAAATGTTTCATATGACTTCATACGTATGATGGATATCATTTTTGCCTTCTCAATGGGTATAAGAGGGAGAGAATTTGGAACTGAAAATAATTTTTTAAAAGATGATGTACCTGATAAAAATTGTACATGATGACAAATTGATCAAAAGTAATATAGAATTCTGAAACTGTGATTCTTATGAAATAGAAAAAGAAAATATACAAGAGAGGGAATAAAAGAGTTTAGGAGAAAAGTTGCATGATCATCTTATAAAAGATTCCTGGATTTAAACCAGATTATCTCTAAATTTTAAAGAAAAAATTATATGTAGGTTGTTTGAAAGGGTTAGCCATTACAACTACATTCACAGCATAGATTTAGAGGGTAACTCTTAAGATAAGATTCAACCTAAAGGATGAGATACAGACACTAATTTCAGCTAGAGAATAGGCTAATTGGCAAGTAAAGGAGAAGGAAGGTCACTTTAGCAAGTGTGGAGGATAAGCTGGCAATGGGAATCAAAGAAACCAAATTTCTTGGAGTTTTGATCTGGTGAGAGGAGTTTGAATTAGATAGAACTCTTATATCAGCCTTCTTGCTCCATATGCAGGGTGTCTCAAAAATCCTGGTGCAGTTCTAAGTCTTAAAAAATTTAAACTGAATCAAAACTTTTGGGTCACTCTGTTTATATATGCATGATAAAATTACTCATATGTGTCAATAGTTTCTAATGTTTTATCAATAACAATTTTGATATTCCTAACAAGTTTGATTATTTTTCCTTTTTGAGCGGAATTTATCCCCCTTTGAAATATCTTGAAAATCATGTCTTGAGTATCATTAAAATTCTGTCTCCTCCAGTATGTATTTCCTCTGCACATACATTGGTCAGGTCTAATTGATTTTTTCCTGACTTCACTTTCTTAAGTGCCATTTCTACTTATTCTTATAGCACATTGTGTACTGACGTGTTAGAACGCAAATGTAATAACTCCAACTGTCATAAAGGACAAAAATAGATTGCTATAGAAATATTCTCAGATCTTTTCTATTTCACTTCTATCTATTGTCTTCTTTCCAGCTTCCAGTTTCATTTAGAAGTGTTCTTCTGATAAGCTGTCTTAGTTGGGTCTCATGCCAAACTTTCTGCAGGTTCATTT
Source organism: Notamacropus eugenii (assembly GCF_028372415.1). Lineage (NCBI taxonomy): Eukaryota > Metazoa > Chordata > Mammalia > Diprotodontia > Macropodidae > Notamacropus > Notamacropus eugenii. The sequence goes on along the minus strand of NC_092875.1, from coordinate 164,795,787 downwards.
TCCCCTCCATTGCTTTTGATACTGTAGGAAATATATGTCCAACATGTTATCTAAATGTATAGGCCTGCTTCATAAATGATATAGAGAGATATGAGCTGAAGTCCAGCACACCTATGCAGAAGGAAAGAATCAAGGGCAGTACCAGTACTGCTAGGAGCTCTTCAAGGATGAGTGGTCTTTACTCAAGTCTCCACGAGCAATAATAAAATAGAATTATATCTATCTGCTCCCCTCAAGTATCAAGGTCTAGTCTAAAAGTAAAAGTGTGAATTCATATGGAAAGCCATTTCCCAGGTAGTTCTTACCTCAGACTCACCAGATTGGCTCCTTCCCACCAAATACTGACTACAGTAAAGACCAGCACAATTAGTGAATCATGAATAAGCCTAGAAAAAGAGAAAACAAATTGGAGAGATTTTATAGATTATAACGTACCAGAAAATACACAGTGAATGAGCTCTTTCTCTGGGAACATGACCACGCCTCATCTCCAATCATGAGAGAAAGCCAAATCTCACCAAAGTTAGTAGGGAGATGAACTGTAAACCAGGGACATGTTGAAGAACTGCCTTCGTTCTTGCTCCCCTCACCACGCGTCTCTCCCAAATCATTTATAACACCATAAATGCCTTTCCTAACATTTCTTTAATGACTCCAGTTCCATCACTCACTCACCACAAGCACCCATCAATGCAATCATTCTCCTTCTTAATCAGGAGTCATGCCTTCTTTCATATACAAAGCAGCCAGCAGAAATCCCTAGCCTTGGTTGGAAGTCCAGTCAAACTATTTTATGAGACGTCATTGCTCCTAATTTTGGATTCACTTCTTTGTAAAGCCTTGCCAGTAACCTTAGCATTTCCCTTCACTATCATACTCTTCTGCTTCTTAAGGAGAGTGTAAGTTTTCAAACTCACTGCTTCAATCACAGCTTACCTCTAAATGGTTGGGTTTAGAGAGTAATAAACTAATCTGGATCACTACTAAGACTGTGTTTGATTTGGAAAGCACACTTAATTGATTGTGTGACACAGAATAACTATGAAGGTCAGGAATATCATGGTACCACAACCTGACTCAGTGTTTGAATTTTCTTCTATTGAGGAGTTTGTGATCATCTAAGGAGGCTCCCAGACAGCACACAGTCCATCAGTGAACCATACTAGAAGCCCTTCCTGCATGGTAAATCTCTCTATAACTTGTGTCCCATTACCTTGAGCTTTAAAAACACAGTCACCCCACCACCACCATCCAATCATGAGTTGCTAATGAAGTAAGATTTTGTGGGAGGAAATGCAGATGATAAGAACAAATACTGCTTACCTAACTCACTATCTGAATTTGTAAAAGATAAAACTTTTATTTTCTTTTTCCTGTAAACATCATTACATCTTAGTAATAATCCTTTTGGGTAATTCCAGGTGAGTGACTTTTCACTGCTAATAAATTATAAAATTTGTTTTGACAACCCACGAACAGATGTTATTCTGGTAATTTCCATTACCTGTTTATTTGATCATCTAAAGCCATTCCTTTCAGTAGAAAGCATTTCCCAACTGTGCATTAAAATTCCTTGTTATATAAGGCAAAACTGTGTCTCAGTACTCCCATAAACATCTTTACAGGGACATTGTTTTCATAAGCATTTTTGTTTACTATTAACCTACTCAGATCACGTGGATATAAGCCTTTTACTCTGAATATGTCCAAATGACTTCACGTGCAGCACTTTTCTCAGTGCTGGTTCCTATATCACTCCTTTAACAACTGTAGTTTTTTTTTCCTCCTACCTGTCAAGTGACAACTATTCTTTCCATAAATTTTGTAAAAGCAATGAAACATCAGTAAGACTTCTTCTCCACTTTTTAAAGGCATATTTACACAGGTTCAGTTTCATACAGTAATTGGCAGCAGAGAACTATACAGTGAACAGAGCACTGTTCTTGGAATCAGAAGGACTTGAGATCAAATCTAGTCTCAGATACTGATTAGCTCTGTAATTCTAGGAAAGTCACTTTATCCCTGCCTCCATTTTCTCATCTATTAAATGGGAATAATAATACAACCTAGAGTTACTGTAAGGATGGAGTAAGAAAATATTTGTAAAGCATTTTGCAAACCTTCAAGTACGAAGTAAATGCCGGCTATAATTACTACTATTCTACCAGGGCAGACACTTAGACACGTGAGTTCTATTTATTTTTTATTTAGGTGGCATCCATTGAATGGGTGTTTTCATCATTTTCAACAGATATTTCTTGAGTAACTACCATGTGCAGAACATTGCGCTAGACCAGGGACACAAAAGAAGTATAATATGTGGTCCCTGCCCTCTAAGAGTTTATAATATTTCTTCCCATTAAATCAACCATACCATACTGAACAATATGTGTGAGCTATATGCCTCCAGACTTTTATAATATTCTCCCTTCACCTATCTGATCACTCTCTTTTTTGTTCTGCAAAATCACTTTTCTCTTTTTCCAAGCTAACCTCTCTATTCCCTTGATCCCCTCCCCTTCTATCTCCTTTAAAACCTTGCTTTTTCAATCATACCCTTCTCTCCCCACATACATGTCATTTTCAATCTCTCCTTATCTACTGGATTATTCCCCTCTGCATTAAAACATGCCTGAAGTTTCCTCTATCCTAAGTAGAACTTTTCCTTCATCCTATTATTCCCTGAAGCTGTCATCCTACCTTTCTCTTCCCTTTTGCTGCCAAAGTTCTAGGAAAAAAAGAGTCTAAAATCATGCCTCTAATTCCCCCACCCACTCTCTTTGCAAGCTGGCTTCCATCCAAACCACTCTACTAAAACTATTCTCTTTAAAGCTATGCACAACTTGCATACCATCTAACCCAATGACCTTTCAAAGCTTCTATCCTCCCTGATCTTTCTGCAATATTCGACATTGTTTTGCTACTACCTATTAATACTCTTTCCTCCCTTGGAGTACATGACACTGCTCTCTCTCTCTCTATCTCTCTCTCTCTCTCTCTCTCTTTCTCTCTCTCTCTCTTCCCTCCTCCTCCCCCTCCTCACCTTCCTCCTCCTCATCCTCCTCCTCTTGCATTATTTCTTTTCTGTATTTTTCACAGACTCTTACCTTTTCAGCCCTCTGTAGACCTTCTCTTACATCTTCTAATTTTCCTCTTCACTCTTCTATTCTCATTCAATGTGCTTTCTCCCTTGATCATTTGTTAACCACATGGGTAATTTTTTACTCAAATGACTCTCTAAACAAGATTTTCCTTCTTTTACTTGAGAAGTCAATTATATTTACCTCAATAATCCTTTCTACTTAATTTAATTAAATTTCATGCCTTTACATGCAGTCAACAAACACTTATTAAACCATGTCCCAGGCATTGTGTCAAGCACTAAGGATAAAAAGAGAGGCAAAGGACAGCCCATGTCCTCAAGAAGGTTATATTCTAATGGGGAACACACATGTAAATAACCTTATACACACAAAATTTATACATTGTAAATACATAATCTCCCTTACTGCTAATGCCTTTATGATGAGATTAGGAAAGAGCTCCAGCAGAAAGTCGGATTTGATGTGAGCCTTGAAGAACGTAGGGAAAGGTAAGGGGAGCAGGTGAATACAGAGAGCACAGCACGCATGACCTGGGTGACAAGCTGAACAAAGTGATGGACTCAGGACACAGTGTCAAGAGTAAGGAACAGTAAGTAAGCCAGTGTAGCTTAACCAGAGCACAAGAAGGAGACATGTAAAATGATTGGAAAGGTGAGAAGAGAGGGGACAAAGTGTGAAAGTGTGTGTAATGTTAATATATGTATGTATGTGTGTATACTCTGAGGTGAGGTTTTGCTTTGGGGCTCACTTTTTGAAAGAAGGTGCATGTGCCAGATGAGACTCTAGGTAGCTGCTAAGGAGCCCCCTTGTAAACCCAGATGTTGCTACTTCTCTCTCTGGTAACTATGTATGTATGTAATGGTCAGACAGTTGAATCTGTCTGTTTATCTGTGATATATGTTATGTTTATGGTCAGATAGTAAGAAGTCCTGTCTGCTGGTCTTTATTTCTCTACTTGTATTTTCTCTGTTGGTGAAAAGCCCCTTTTCAGTTGCTTTCCTTAGAAAAGCAGATCTAAGAACCTATGCCAGAAGGTCATCCTGGGTATATGTCAGGGTGTTTACTGTTGCACTATGCCAAACAGAGCGTTTTATATATGGTCATGATGGAAACAAGGAGCCATTTGGGCTTACTGAGTAGGAAAGCAGCCTAATGGTATCTGCAGTTCAGAAAAATCCCTTTGGGACATGAGAGGAGGCTGGTTTGGGGTCGTAAGCCACTGGAGACAAGGAAAGCTGCGAGAGGGTTATTGCAACATTCCAGGCAAGAGGCAAGAAGAGTTCTGCTATAGAGGGCTATGTGAGTGGAGAAGAGAAGTATACAAGAGATGGAAAGGTAGAAATAAAAAGATTTGATTTAAAAAAATTACATGTAGAATAAATGAGAACAAAGAGTCAAGTGTGACACTGAGGTTTGCTGGCTAGAATTACTGGAAGGACAGTGGTGCCATCAACAGTAGTAGGGAAGTTTGAAAGAGGGTTGAGTGTGAGAGAAAAGATATTTACTTTTGCTTTTGACGCATAGAACTAGAGATGCCTATGGGACATCCAGTTCCAACACTGGGGATACAAATAAAATAAAGAAGACAGTCTCTACCCTCAAGGATCTTGTAATCTAATAGGGGAAGAGAATACACAAATAGAAGCTGAATATGGGGAGGGGAAGGGGAGATACCAGAGAGTACACCATGTGCAGGGGCATGATGTTATTGGAGTGAAAACCAAGCAGACCAGCTGATGGGAAATGAAGAGTTAGCTGGAAAATTCTGAGTCATCTATAAAGGGAGGCTTTGGGAGGAATCAACTGGGCCAGCCCTTCAAGCCATCTAATCTGAGGTAGGGGAGGCAACTAAGGGTGCTGAGGAGGTGATGAGTATCAAAGATGAATGATGAAAGCTCCACAATGATAAGACTTCTGGTGATGATCTTTATCCTGGGGATGGCATGATGATGTTCATGGAGTCTGAAACTAAGCAGAGCAATTAATGGGAAATGAGAGGTTAGTTGGAAAATTCAGAACATAAATTTATCAATCACTGTTATTTAATCATGCATCTAGCCTTTGTGTGAGCACTTTGAATTATTGAGAACTCACTGTATCTCACTATGACTCAGTGAAGGTTGTTGGCCTTCTAGTTGGTTCCTAAACAGGACAAAGTATCTCATCTCTCAGTAATTTTTCCATTTCGTGCATGAAATCTACTTCTTTGTCACCTCTATCCCCTTGGAACTCCTATCCCTATTCAAAGTTCAACTAAAATATAACCTCCTACAAGTTAGTTTCCCAATTCTCCCAGTTATTAGGGCTCCACTTTCCCTCCTCCCCCTCATCCACCATTCCAGATTTTTTAAAACCACTCTATATTTATATTTGCATTTATTTTTAGTATTCTTTGAGTGCCTGCTATGTGCCAGACAGCGTACTACCCTTCTCTGCATACATTTATTTCTCATCAGTAAAGCATAAGCTTCCTGAATGGGCCCTATTTCAGTTTTGTCTATTTAGCCTATGTCCAAGAAATAGTAAACTCTTGAATATTTGTTGACTGAAATCAAACTGGACTTGTATGCCTGAGACAGAGGAAGGCTCTTCTCCTTGCATCTCAGGAAGGTATATTGTCCTCCCAAACTTGAAGGAGAAAATCGAACTGAGCATACTCATCTTTCTCTTGACTGCAGCACCTTTGCATGTGGCAAACTATACAGCTTTTATCATGTTTCTTAAATGCAATTTTAACTTATGTAAAATGTAGTCGTCAGACACAGTCAGCAGACCAATGGAAATTTTAAAAGCAAAGCAGAAGCAGGGTATATCTTAAAATATATGTCATCACTAAGGGAATTCCAGTGAATTGCTGTATAGTTCTTACCTGTATATTTGAAGGAATGAATGAAATTCTGTGCAGACGGAGTAGTTTCTGGCTGATAGTATTTGATGTGTCTTTTTCACTTTATATTACAAAGAATACAATTAGTAGCCTGTGTAAAATGAACGTATGGCACTAAAGTACTTTTATGTGCATGTCTGTGTGGCTTTGAAATTGTTTCAGGTTATGAACCTGATCTTTATAGAATGTTAAATACTTAATCCATTAAAAAATATAATTAGAGAGGTGGGATGTGGGGGAAACAGACAGACAGACACATATATAAGCTAGGAGTGAGGGTGGTATGTATGGCTAAGACTAGCCTTGGACTCTCAGGAGTTGACTAGGCTACATGTGTAGCTCTTAGTCCTGGAGACCTAGAAGAGAATACAAGTAGTGTGGTACCACACACAGGGGTGGGCAACCTGCAGCCTCAAGGCCACATGTAAGCTTTTGGGTCCTCAAATTCAGTCCTTTGACTGAATCCAAACTTCACAGAATAAATCCCTTTAATAAAAGGAATTGTTCCATAAAACTTGGACTCTGTCAAAAGGCTGCACACAAGGACCTAGAAGGCCACATGTGTCCTCAAGGTTGCAGGTTCCCCAATCAAAATTGATCAGCTAAATGCTTTTTTGGTAATCTGATCAATCCAAAATAAGTCCGAGTTGAAAAGAAGCACCTGCTGGATTTCTCATTTCCCTACAGGATGTTGTAGCCATAAATCTAGGCATATCCCTGTGAATAGACTACCTAGAAAACTTCTCCTATTAATGAACATCCTGCTTAAATATTTACAACTTTCCTGCTTTTTTCCCAAAAAAAGAGATTTTTTTACATTTTGTTTTGTTTTGGATAACTCACCCTTTGACTCATTCTCACCAAATCATTACTTTGCTCTAAGTATAAGAATACATCTAGCCTGAAATACTTCCCTATTAAAATTAAATTTTAAATTAAGTTAGACAACTTCTCTAGGATTGCACAACCATCACGTATTCAAAACAGAACCTGAAACCATATCTTTTTGATTCTAAGTCTGGCAGTTTATCTCCTATACCACATTGTTTCTTATAATTTATTACTGGAAGCAAAAGAAAATGGAAAATAATAATTCACATACTTAGCTAATCCTAAACTTAAACATTCTATAAACTTTAAGACAAAATGAAACAGTTCCCAGCTTCATCCATGTCAAGCTAAGATCTATTTTCTAATGCTACCTTCCTGCCTCCTTCCAAAAGCATAAAGAAAACCTTAAATACAGGTAGTCTGATCTTCTTTAAACTTTAATTACTCTAATCACTGGCCTAATGTTTAAGCTCATTAAAGTGAACTTTCATTATTCTAATTAATAGAGGCAGCTAGGTTGCCCAGTGGATAGAGCAGCAGGCCTGGAGTAGGGAAGATCTGAATTCAAATCTGGTCTCTCACACTGACTAACTGTGTGACCTTGGGCAAGTCATTTTACCCTGTTTACCTCCATTTCCTCATTTGTAAAAATGAGCTGGAGAAGGAAATGGCAAACCACTCCAGTATCTTTGCCAAGAAAACCCCAAATGAAATCACAAAGAGCCAGAAAGAACTTCAACGGCCAAACAACAATGATAATTAATTTTGTTTTTCTTTTTCCCAGTCATGTCTGACTCTTCATGACCCAATTTGAAGTTTTCTTGACAAAGATACTCGCGTGATTTATGGTATTCTTCTCCAGCTTATTTTACAAATAAGAAACTAAGGCAAACAGGGTTAAGTGACTTGCATAGGATCACCTATGCAGCTAGTAAGTGTCTGAGGCAAGATTTGAATTCATGAAGATGAGTCTTCCTGATTCCCAGCCCAGGGTGTACCACCTAGCTGCAACACTCCAATTATGTAAGTTAATTTCCTCATCCTTCTTTCCCATATTTCCTCCTATTATATGCTTCTTCTCCTCCCTTTCAATTCCCTTAAGATCATCAAAACATAACAGGACCACTCTTAGGTTCTCTGCCTAATTAAATTCCTCTATGACCTCTGATGATGATAGAGTTTTGAGGAGAATGGACAAGCACCAAGACAGGCATCAGTTTCCATGAGGAGACACATGTATCATATCTCTATATTCAAATACAAATAGTCTATCTTTGTCTTATCCCTTATGTTTGTTTGTTCAAGCTTACCATTTTATGTTCCTTTTGACTCCTCAGTTTGTATTTCAAAGTTTTTACTCAGTTCCAGTCTTTCCATCAGGAATGCTTGGAAGTCCTCTATTCCATTAAAGATCCATTTTACCCTCTAAGATTATATTAAATTTTGCCAAGTGAGATATTTTTGGTTTCAAGTCTATATCCTTTGCCTTCTGGAATATCATATCCAAGCTATCTAATTTTTTTATAGTGGTTGCTGTTAAATCATGCGTGATCCTCACTGTAGCTCCTCAGTTCTTTGTTTGTTTTTTTTCTTTCTAGATGCTGAAAGTATTTTTTTCTTTGCCATAAAAGCTCTGGAAAAATATTCCTGGAAGTTTTCATTTTTTGTGTTTCTTTCAGGATGTGACTGGAGAATTCTTTCAATTTCTACTTTGCCCTCTGCTTCTAAGATATCTGGTCAGTTTTCTTTTATAATTACTTGAAATATGTCTAGATTCTGGGTTTTACATATTTTGTTTTTTGGTTTTTTGGTCATGGCTTTCAGGTTTTACAATGTTTCCTAAATCATTCCTCTTTTACTTGTTTTACGCATTAGTTGCTTTTGCTATGATAAACCTAATATTCTCTGCTGTTATTTTCAGTCTTTTGTCTGTGTTTTAATATTTGTTTTTGTCTCTTAGAGTCATTAGCTTTGATTTGGTCTGCTCTAATTTTGAGAGCATTGTTGTTTGGGTAAAGTTTTGCACTTTTTCTGCCAAGTTATAAATTCTATTTCCACCTCTTTCTTACATACCCCTCATTATTGTTCCATATTTTCTTTCAGTGCTCTTATTTACGTTGCATAAAACATATATTTACATTGCATAAAAACTCCTGCTTAAAACTTTCTAGTTCTAGAAATTCTAGTTCAACTTGTATACAAGTTGAGTTTCTCTTTATGGCCTTGTTTGTAGATATTTTAGAATTATTTTCCCTTTCTGATTTGTATCTTGATTATCCCTCTCATTAGAATATCTCCTGATGGTCATATTATTATTTTGTTTGTTTGTTCATTTTAACTTTTTGCTCTATATTTGTTTGTGTTCATCCTTTGTTGCCAAAGAAGACCATGCTATCAGAGAAATGAAGATATGACTTGCACTTGACTTTGTTTTAAGTGAGGGAGGGCTATGCAGACCACCAGCCTCACTTCTCCTCCAGAGTCATCTGAATCCAGTGACCAGATATTCATCAGGATGACTGGAGATGACCCAGGATGCACTGGGACACCTTGGGTTCTTTAGGCCAAGGTCTATGCAGGTACTCACTTAGGGTGAGATAATGCCCATCCCTCCCAGTCTGATGTCTTTCTTTTCTTTGTATTAAAGCATAGAAGAAATGTAAATTCTGTTTCCCCCGTTTTTCTTGGAGTATTGAGTGTTGTGTTACTCTAGGAACCTGAAGACTGATCAAACTGGGAATCTGGAAGTTTTTAGTGCTTTTAATGTTGCCTGATCCATTGCAAAGTTTGTTCCCTGTCCTCTCCTTCTGAGTTCTGCAAGTTCCTGAGTTTAGGTCTGAGTAACACACCAGTAGGTCTCCTCTTATTGGAGTTCCAGTAAGACTGCTGATGAATTCAGTTACTATGAATCAGCTCCAGCTAGAACAGCTGATTCAAGACAAAGAAAGCAATAAGCATTTATGTAGTACCTCCTATGTGTCAGGTGCTGTGTTAAGTGCTACTTTTTTAAACAAATATTATTCATTTTATCTTCAGAAAAGAGTCATTTACAATTGAGAAAAATGAGAGGAACAGAGGTTATGTAACTTTCCCAAGGTCACACAGCTAGGAAATGAGTCAGTTCTTCTAGATTCCACTATGGCGCTAGCTGCCTCTGAGTTACAGAACTGATTCTCTGTTCAGAGTGACAGACTTGCCAGCTTCCCTTTGGTATGAGATTCCTGCCCTGGTTACTCCATGGTAGGTTTCAGACTGGGCTAGGGGCTACAACTGAGACCTTACTTCATTCATTCCCAGGGTCACAGCCACATAGCTTCTGTTTCATTTTGAACTTGCCTATAGCTCAATCCATGGCCCAAGGCCCACAGCCACTCCTCATTCTAGAGTGCCAGCTACTCAGAATTGCTAGTTTGTACCTACACTTGCCATCTGTACTTATTTAGGATCTTCTGTGCTAGATTCAGAATCTATTTGTGCACTGATGTACAACCTCTCCTGAGCGAAATGTTCAGAATCTTTGAGTCCTTTGAGTCCCATCCTCAATGTCCATAGACCATTTCAGTTATTTCCCTATGCCTACATAGACTGTAAATTTATTCACCCTGATTCTTGTCTTGGATTTCCCTATTGGGACTTCTACTGTGTTTGGTTGTTTCTTTGGTTGATTTTTGGTTTGTTGAATTTTTTTTTGTTTGTTTTTTGTTTGGGTTTTTTTAGATCTTTGCAGTGGAATTAGGATGAGGAGGTAGATTGTCCTTCCTGCTACTCTGACACATTTTCTCTGCCCCTTTGTGTAGGCAGTGTTCAGTTGGGGAAAGTACTCTGTAGTCAGTGAGATTTATGTTTGGGTCCTGTGCCCAATCAATCCCCTGTGTGACCTTCAGCAAATTATTTAATTTTACTTGGTCTTTGTTTTATGATCAACAAAAGATGGGGAGGACAACAATATGTATTATATTGTTTGTCTTTCATTTCAAAGAGGATCAATGACATCATGGGGTGATGTCTTGACTCCTGGACGAATTGAAGTGAGGCAGAGTTACACAAAGTCATCAGCCTCACTCTCTCTCCTAATCATCCAAGTTCAGTGACAAGACAAAAGTCAGGATGATGGGCAATGACCCAGGATGAAGTGGATGACTTTGGCATCTTCAAAGTCTACCAAGTACTCCACAGTACCTGCTTCAGATAATTTCATGGTCATTGGAACAAGTTATTGTCATCCGTTCATTTAATCAGGTGAAGTTTTCAAATGTTTATAGTAGATACCCCCTTAACTCACTGACAGGCTTGAGGTTTATGAGTTACAGTCAATCAAGTTTTCAGCCTGTCTGTGAGATGGTTTTACTGAGGTATGGCTGCTGCACATACTACAGCTTCTTGGAGCTGCAAGTAGGTAAGAGATAGGTGACAAGCGGACGGTAAAAGTAGATGAATATCTCTGAAAAGTGCTTGGCAATTCCTCATTGCAGAAGTTCGAGTCCTCCCTAAATATCCCTACATTCATAAAAATATTATGCATGAATGAATAAATGAAACATATAAGAGCTTAATACTACTACTGATAATAATAGTTAACATTTATATGGTGCTATAAGATTTGCAAAGCACTTTACAGGTATTATCTTATTCAGTCTTCACAACAATCCTGGAATCCTAGATAATTCATAATTATCCCCATTTTGCAGATAAGGAAACTGAGAGAGACTGAGTAATTGACTTGCTCAAGGTCATACAACTAGGAAGTATCTTACTATGTGCCCAGATAATCAATTGAAATGCATTTCACATCAGAAAGGCATCTTTCTATGGGCCCCAAAGTCTACCTATTTTACTCCGCTAGTCAAAAATATCAGTGCTAAACACTATGAGTACAAATATAAGCAAGCAAAATAGTCCTTGTCCATAAGGAACTTACATTCCAGAGGGGAGGAGAACACTTGCAGGGGAGGAACAACCAGGGAGGAGTGTTTTGTACGGAGAAGTCAGAGGAAAGGGTGATGGGCAAATGACTGCCAAGGCCTCTCTAGTAATGGTATGCTCAGACCTAGAGTTGGAAATTGGTGGAAATAGGGATAGTTTGAAGAGGAAGATGGCTTTTAGATGACAATCCTGATGCCATTATTGTGCAAAGTTATACAACTAGAAATCTGGCAAAGTCAGGACTGGATCCCAAGACTTGTGACTCCAGCTGCCCTTCCTACTACACCAGGCTTAAAGTCCTTTGCTTGCCTCACAAGGTTTTGTGAAGATGAAGTGAGCTTGAGTATACAAAATTGCTTTGTAAACTGTAAAAGCGGCCTCATAAGTCCATCTCTGGTTTCCTTTCCACAGTTAAACACTCCCATTATGCCATTAACTTTCAAGGAGTGTTAGGTTTCTACTTTTCAGTGTTTATCTTTGATTTTCTCAAAAAGATGGCCAACTCATCAGTGACAAGGACAGTATTTTGTATGTGGTGGGCACTTCATAAATTGTTGAGTGAATGAATGAATGAATGCATTCAATTTCCCTTACATGTTCTCACAGCATGCATTGCAATGTGAGGCACAGAATGAATGCCCAAATAATCAATTGAAATGCATTCCATGTCAAAATGTCGGTTTTCTATGTACCCTGAAGCCCACCTATTCTGGTAGTTGAAAAATCAAGGCAGAAGGTAGATGAAACTAAATTTAGGGGAAAGAATTAGGAGCAATGGATGAAAATTGCAAAGAGATTAATTTAAATTTTGATATAAGGAATAACGTCCTAACAGCACTATCCAATGATGGTCAAGTGTTATCATAAGATCTCACTGGAAGTGATAAAGCAAAGACTAGAATGCTACTTACATGTTGTAGACACAGTAGGTCTTGTGGGACGACTGCTGGATCCAGTCAGAGAATTGAGTTCATGCCCCAGATCTGCCTCTGTAGTAATTACATAAACTTGAACAAATCATTTAGCCACTCTGAGCTTCAGCTTCCTTATCTGTAAAATAAAATGTTGAATTAAATGAACTTTAATATCTTTTCAACTCTAAATCCATGATCATAGTGTGAAAAAATAAACAATATTTTAGATCAAGATTTCTAATCTTTTGTATGTTACATAGCCCTTTGTGGTGAAGCCCTTCTGAAATTAATAAAATAAAGTTCATAATACAAAGGAAACCAAACATATTGAAATGCAGTTATCAATTTAAAAAAAAACAAGTTTGTGGACTCCAGGTTAAGGATTCTTATTATTGGGGCCAATGGGAAAAGACCTGCTCTATTTGAATAAGGACCCTAAGTAATAAGGATCTCAAAAGAGCTAGACTCTAACATGAACTGACTTTAAAGGGAATTTTTGTTCAGGCATTGTTTGAATTTGATGACCAATGAAGGCATTTCAACTGTGAAGTGCTGTGATTCTGGATTCTGTAATGAGAAATAATTGGAGAAAGAAGAAGAGGGCATGTATTACAGTGAACCACAAGAAAGAAGAATTCTGCCAGGTATGTGCCTGGCAAACCAGAAGCTATGGAAGGACTGGGAAAGAACCAAAGCAATGAAGCAACAGGAAATGACCTGTTTTGGTCTGATATTAACTAAACAGAAATTGTCCATAACCTGAGGGAAAAAAGATTAGACTTCCAAATCTGAGATGTTGTTTGCTACTCTCTTGCCATCCTTTCATATATATCGTGTTTAAGGTAATTAATAGACTATACAGCAAGTTCCTATAAGGCAGAGTTTATAGCTTATCTCTCTTTGCCACTCACCCCACATACATACACACACTCATATTCCATGTTGCTCATTACAGTCTTCAAAAATATGTTTACTAAATATTGAACAAAGAGTTTTGCTCACAGGTAGCACTATTGAGTAATCTATTTGAGCAACACAGCTAGTTTCCCAGGATACAACAGGAGGATGAATTAATTGTCCATTGAAAGCTAGGGACAAACCATTTACTTGTTTGTTGACTACTCTTGTGATTGAAGAAGGGGACCTGAGAAGAAGATATATTTGCCTGGTTGAAACTGAACTAGAACCTCCAAAAAATATCAGTACTTTTTGGTTTAGTTTCTTCTAGTTAAATATTTGGGTCAGACAATTTTGCTATATGTGTTAAACAGTGAGCCTGATTCAGATTGGCATTGATGAACTGTGTGAAAATTTGCTTTCAAAAATTATACATGCATAATGGAATGTATTATTTTGCTTTTAAAAATTATCCAGAGCCTCCCTTGTATTCTGATACCTTTGGAGGTCAATAACCAAGGCATTTTGTATAATGCCTTGGTTGCATATCTACATATGTCTTTTTAAATAGATACCTGTATAGATTATAAAGACAGAGATATAAATATAGATATATACATAAACATAGAGACATATATGGATATAAGTATGGATATAGACATGAAAATAGATGTGGATATGGGTATAGATAGAGATTAGCTCTAGGGAGATAAATAGTATATTTTAGGTTGTGTATATTTTTCGGGGACATGAAAGAGAAGCTTATTTTGCATGTAGGCAATAGATTTTCTGTGCTTGTATTCTCAGTGCTACCTGGCACATATTAGACAATTAATAAATACTTGTTGATTTATTGATTCTCATCATCTGCAGAATAATAAAGTGAAAATTCTGCTTTCCCACTCCTCCTTTTCTTGGCCTCTTCTCTTTTTCTGTTGCTCACTCATTTCTAAAGATGAAATAAATGTGACCCTTTTTCACCCTGGAATTGACCACTGCCATATTTCAAAACTTAGCAATAATCTCATTCATCAAGAGGATGTTATCATGTTCAATGCTAAGTGCTCCACCATTGGCAGTAATTTCAAAATCTTTAAACTCTGAAACTCTCCATCTTAACATCTTTAAAATATACTACATAAGACTGTCAGAATAATCTTCTTTATACATAATTTCAGTCTTGTAATTCTTCTACTCAACAACCTTCATTGGCTCCCTATGACCAACCAATTCAGGTTGGAACTTCTTTGTCTGGTATTTAAGGCACTTTACCACCTTGTATTTCCCATCTTGTTTCATATTACTACTATCTTCCATATACCCTCTGATCCTGCCAAAACATACATCATTCAAATTCCTCTCAAATGCTACTTCCTACAAGAAGATAGTCCCTAATCTTCTATCAGTAAGATCTTCCTCCTCAGACCTCATTTTCCACTTGCTATATCATTCATTATATTATAGTATTATTTGTTTGTGTCTTATCCCTATAATAACCAGACTTTAAACTCCATGAAGATTGGAACTGCATGTGGCCTCTCCCACAGAACCTAGCAGGGTGTCTAATATGTTTATGTTCCATGTATTATGTTAACTAATATAGTTTTATAGCATTATCCGATATTTTAGTGATTATCATGAAGGCTCTAAGAGTATTCTGGCAAAGAGGATCACTGAGAGCAGTCATCAGTGCCAGAATGACCTAGATTCAAGCTGGGTGACGCTAGACAAGGCCTCCCAGTATTCCAGAAAACTCTGAGACCATGCACTGCAGAGAAGATTCAGGTCTATATTAAAATAGAAAGCTTTCTCTCTAGAGAATTTCATATTCCAATGACATCACAGGCCCAGTACCTATTCCCCTATAATGAAGAGCAAGAGTAATTATTCAGATTTTTATATTAATAACAACATAGGACTTAAAGATGTGTCTTAATGTCATGCCCCCTTGAAACCTACTCAAATCTCTCATCTAGTTATGAAAAAAGAACACTGATACAATCATGTGCCTTTAATATTAATTGAGTTTGGGATGTTGATTTGTAAAGAATTCAGAACCAGATATTTTTATTTCACATTGCTTGGTGTCTGTGGGACACCCAGCCTTCCATTCTTGCACACCAAAATGCCCAAATAAAAATGTAAAACATAATTCATAGCCTATTTATTCCCATTCTACTCTAAACTTCCTTCCCCTTCTTTTGAGTTTACCACTTCCCCACTTACTATTCACCTATCACTCAGTCTGGCATGAGTCATATAATTCATAGATCCCAAGATCTGATTATGAACTTACTGAATGTTTCAGCCTTACAACCACTCAGTTTCATAACCTTGACCTTACATATCCTCCTCACCCCAATTCCCAAAATGTTCTGATTGCTCCTAATAATATGTGTGGTAATGCTCTCATGACTTCAGAAGTCTGATTCTCAAAATAGAATTGATTATTACTTAATGCAGCAGCAAATACACTATCACAAGAGCTAGTTTATCCTAGTCTGAACGACTGTTTGTCAGGGATGTTGAAAAGGGGATTTATATTTCAGGAAAGGGATGACCTCTGAGGTCCCATTCAAATCAGACCCTGGGGCCTCTCAGATTCTTAGAGCTTTCTGATCTTTCTAGCTAGATAACAAAGTTCTATGACTTCCAAGGTAGTTATAGGCCCACTTACTAAACAGTTACCCCAAGGATCCCTAGGCTCTTTATAAATAGATGACAAAACAGCCAACTATATTACTAAGTGTTTGTATTTGAAACAATTAAGCAATCAATTAGGCAGGACGAATTCATTCTTTCCCAACTCTTTGCCCATCAGGTATCTCCATAGATGGGAAAAGAGTTGGGAATTCTATCCTATACTCTTGTCATTTCTTTCCTGTGTATAGATGGTGCAGTGGATAGAGCACCAGTGCAGGAGTCAGGAGGACCTGAGTTCAAGTCTCACCTCAGACACTTGACACTCACTAGCTGTGTGACCTTGGGCAAGTCACTTAACCCCAATTGCCTCATCCTGGGTCATCTCCAGTCATCCTGATGAATATCTGGTCACTGGATTCAGATGACTCTGGAGGAGAAGTGAGGCTGGTGACCTGCACAGCCCTCTCTCACTCAAAACAAAGTCAAGTGCAAGTCACGTTCATTATTTCTCTGATGGAGAAATGCTTTCTTCGTCAACAAAGGACGAATACACCATTATGTTGTCAGCAAACTACATTTAAAAACTCAAAGAATGTGATCAGCTATTAGGACGTTAGACTTATTCAAATAAAGAAATTTTCAGTTTTGAGCCATATACATTTATGCAATAGTACAGATTTTTTAAGATATAAGCCATTCCTTGTCTCTCTTAAAATCCTTTTTGAGAAAAATCATCTGAATATTCACACATATTTCTCTACTTCCAATATCTTTCAATGCCACATTTTTAAGCATCTTGAGAACAGCTGGTTTGCACATGTATTGATCTGTCTTACTCAAAGATGGCAAAAAAGACTGGAGTAGAGAGGGCAAAACTTCACAGCCACCAAAGTTTAGCTCTATTTCCAAGCTACTGCCAGCTCAATATGTTGTCTTTTCAAAGACATAGATACGAATTGAGAACAGAACATTAACTCCTTTGAAACAGTGTGTTTTAAAACAAGCAAACAAAAAAGGTAAAATAATCTCAAAGATTCGTTAGGGAATGGAGTGCTGGATTTGAAGTCGGTCAGTCAATAAGCATTTATTAAGACCCTACTCTGTCCCAGGTACTATTCCTGGCAAGGCCTGAGTTCAAGTCCTACCTCAAATACAAGCTGTGGGAGCCTGGACAAGTCATTTGACCTTATTTCCTCTTATGTGAAATGAAGAAGCTGAACTCAGTGGCTTCTAAAACCCTTTCCTGTTCTCTGTGAACCTCCCCAGCCAAAGGGCTGTTCTTAGAAGTTTCCATTTCCTCTGTCCCTCTCAGAAATTCATAATTTTTGTTATGTCTTGGGGTCATTGAAATGTAATTGCAAAAACAATAAAATTTGGGGGGAATTGGGCAATTGTGCTGTTTACCTTTGTTGTCCAAGATGCCTTGTTAAAATGTCAATACATCCTCATTCTTTTTGTTTACACTACTAAAATTTTAAAAGATGAAAGGAGGTAGCAGTAAGGTACTATTTAAGCTGATTATTCAAGCATACAATAAAATCCAATGGTTCAATCTAATTACAAAGAAGGGAAAAACATTATAGAAATTATTTCAAGTATAATGAGTATCATTCAATTAGAATATTAATAGTCAAACAGGTGACTGTTATTTCAATAGTTTACTCCTACAGATTGTTGTCTCTGTCTTTCTCTGCCTGTCTCTCTCTGTCTCTGTCTGTCTCCCTCTGTATCTCTCTCTCTGTCTCTCTCTCTGTCTCTCTTTCTCCCTCTCTTAAATGAGAAACCTTACTTCAGTCTTAAAGTTGAGACAATCAGGAAAATAAACATGTATTCTGCATGCCCAAGTCTGTAAACAGTAGGCATGACTCAAGATAAATCAGACAGAAGTATCTGTGCTTTGATTCTCTTTCTGAGTAACCTTAATTTCTTTTTTTGAAGATTCTGTTTAGGGAGAAGAGGGAAGCAAGTGTATAAAATCACTTATGTTGGAAAAGAAGTTCAAGTTATGTGAAATGCTATTGATAAAAGATGGTAGCCCATATGTACTCTGATTGATCCTTATCCTAATTCCCATTTCTACCAATGGGCTGGATCCTCAGAACTTGGCCACAACCTTACTCTTCAGAGTTCTGGGGCTACCCCTCAGGAGTTTGGGGTGATTTCCTGTTATTATTGACTTGAGCCTTCACTATTGTGCTTCTCCCCAAGATTATCAGTTGATTGTGAATTTAGTGAGTCAGCTTTAAATAGATTTTAAGAAAGGGGGAGGGAACAATTATTTGTTTAGCATCTACTCTGTTCCAGGCACTGTACCCAAGGCATTACAAATAAAATAGTATCCCCTTGGATACAACAACCATATGAGGTATGTGCTATTATTATTCCTATTTTACAGTTGAGGAACTGAGATAGACAGGGGTTAAGTAATTTGTCTAGGGTCACCCAACTAGTAAATTTCTTTGGCCAGATTGGAATCAGTTCTTCCTGACATCAGGCCTGAGTGACCTACTGTTGGAAGTCAATAGTACTATATTTACTAATATGGTACAATAAGAAAAGTTGGCACAAAACACTCCCCTTCCCATTTGTGAAAACTTCTCCCACAAGTACAGTCAGCCTCCAGAGGAAAGTTGACTCAAATTTAGGGAGCACATGCAGCAGAAAGGAAACATAACTACTGGTTGCTAGAAGTCCTATTCATCCGTTCAGAATTTCCCCTTAAATATGGCATAATGCCTCTGCTAAGCTTCTTGTATGGCTCTGAATCCATCCTATCTTTGTCTTCAGTGCAGATGTGACCTGCAACTGCTACTTTCCAAAGGGAAGCATGTTAAGATATTGATGGGAAGGTGGGGAGGTCCAAAATCTTTAAGACCTTTCCAACTTGACAAGGTCCTCTACTGACCAATGCTGAGGGTGAGAATTTGGAGTATAGATCTAACCAAGGGAGATGCCAAGGCCTTTTCCTGCCCAAGGTAGTGTCTTCTCAGAGTTATCTTTGAAGACCACATTTGCTCCAATTTCTGAAAATCAATCCCCTTTCAATTGGCTTGATAATTTATAGATGATCTTTATGGTGTGACTAATTTTCCTTGGTATATCCAAAAGATTCTTCATAATATAATGTTATTTCAGCATGAAGGCCTGTTAGTACTTAGTTTAAGGCCTGCCTGTGATAGTTTGAGATATGTTCACACTTATGTAAAAGCATCAGGCTAAAATGGGGTGGGAAGGTTTCTAGCCCAGCCTTACAGAAGGAACACTTTAAAAAGTAGGTAGAATCAATAATTTTGGGAGGCATCATGACATTTTTGAAAACTTAATGATCTTTGACAACTATCTGTTAGGCTGAATAAGTCTGTCTGCTATTTTCCAGGAATTTAACCCAATAATAGAAACTCATATCTATGTATCAGTTTGAGGTTTATTCTTCTCAAAACAGTGCTATGAAGTAGAAGAATTATTACCATTCCCTTATATATGAGAAAGTAGAGGCACTGAGGTCCTTTGCCAAAGTCACACACGTAGTGTCAGAGGAAAGCCTCAAACTCAGATCAGTCTGAGAATGATTCACTTTCCAGATATCAAGTGGGCTTTCAGTTACTCAGTCAACAAATATTTATCAAGTACTTACTATGTGTTAGATACTGTGCCAAGTGCTGGGGAAACAAAATGAAGTAAAAGATTGTCCCTGCCCTCAAGTAGCTCATAATCTAATGAGGGAGATACTATGCAAACAAATGCATGCAAACAAGCTATATACACAATAAATTGGAAATAATTAAGAAAAGGAAGGCATTAAAGTTACAAAGGTTTGGGAAAGACTTTCTACAGAAGATAAAATTTAATTAAGACTTGAGCCAGGAGTCAAGGATGAAGAGAGAGTAGATTTTAGGGATGGGGACAGCCAAAGAAAACATTCAGAGCTAAGAGATGGAGCATCTTGTTTGTGGCTAAACCAGGAGGCCAGGGACACAGGATTGAACAGTATGTGGCAGGGAGGAAGCTATGAGAAGACTGGAAGGATAGGAGGGGGCTTGGTTAATGAAGGACTTAGCATTTTGTATTTTATTCTGGAGGCAATTGGAAGCCATTGGAGTTTATTGATGGAGGGAGAGGGTGGGGAGAGAAATGGCTGGACCTGCACTTTAGGAAAATTTTGGTGGCTAAAAAGAGAATGGATTAGAATGAGGAGAGACTTGAGGCAGGCAAGTCCACCAGAAGACTATTGCAGTAGTCCAGGTGGGAGGTAATAAGGACCTACAACAAGGTAATGGTAACTTCAGGGTAGAGAAGGGGGCTCTTTTGAAAGATGTTACAAAGGTGAAACAAACAGACTTTAGCAACACTTTGGATAAGGGGGATGAGAGATAGTTAGGAGTCAGGGATGATTCCTGGGTTGTGAGCCTAAGTGACAGGGAAGATGGTACTGCCCTAAACAATAATAGAGAAGTTAGGAGGAAGGGAAGGGTTTGGGAAAAAATAAGTTCAGTTTTGGATACAGTGAGTTTAATATATCAATTGGACATCCAGTTTGAGATGTCTGAAAGGGATCTGGAGATGTGAGATTGGAGACCTTACTGTGACTCATTCCCACTGAATCATTCTCTCTGATTCATTTACCCCTAAGAATTCTGAAGTTTCCAAGTTTATTCTTAACTCCATCACCAATTTGCTAAATACCTTAGGATATAGTCAATTACCTTTTTAGTCACTTCATTTGCCCATCTAGAAAATGGAGATGTACAACAAACCCTTCTCCACCGCGAGGAATTATTCCAGATTAATTGGAATTAATGAATTTATGAATCATTTCATAAATATGAAATGATGCAAAAATGTTTATTAGCAATATTCTTCTGAAACTCTTATCTCACAATATTACTTCATTCAGGATATACTTTTCCACTGTCTGATTGACTTAACTGTCAGTCAGTAAATTAACCTTTATTAAGTGCTTCCTATGGGACAAGCACTAATCTAAACTCTAGGGGCACAAAGAAAGCCAAAAGATAGTCCTTGCCCTCAAAAAGTTTATCTTGCAATGGGAAAGACAACATGTAAATAACTCTGTATATACAAGATGTTTCTGCTGTCCTCTTTTATCATACAAAACCTTTTGGAGTAGTTATCTATTCTGTCTTTGGCATAAAGTTCAATAGAATAAAATCCTAGGCTGTCATTTGCATAACATTTAATATGTATTTGAGCATTAAAATAATTCTGTGGGGGATGTTGGCATCGTCTCAGTTTCCCAGTTGAAGAAACTGATGCTTAGAATATCTGACTTACCTGTTGTTTGACAGATAATAAAATAGCAGAACCGGGAATATATTGGTAAATGTTTACCAAGGTGTTCTCTGGGGAACAACTGCAGATGAAACACACTTTTAAGTTTATTCTGCATTATTATAATTCCATCATGACTCTCTTAAGCATAGAAAATCAACAAAACAATAAATCAAACCTGTAGCATTTGCTGTTTTCTTAGGAATAAATGCTCAAAATTTACCAATTAGGTCTCTGGAGCCAGGTGAAGCTTTCTCACAATTCACATCTCTCCTAACTCCAGGTGCAAAACTCTTTTTAATGAACCAAACTCTCTCAAAAATATATATTTCCACACACATGAAATGGGGAGATTTCAGCAGTTTTTGTTCATTTATCTACAATTTTCTTTTAACACAAAAGTTATATAGCATCCCAAATGTCTTAGTGAAGTTTTGAGCTTTAATAGTTCACAACTGCACTAAGACTTTTTGAACTCTATGCAAGGGAAAATAATCTATAACCAGGAAATCTGTGGTGATATGATCTCTACAATAAATCAGATCTCTAAAATGGCCAGTTTTTATGTAATACAAGTTTTATCTTTAACTTTCCTGGAAGAAGATTTTTTTACTAGCTATATTCCATAACTTGTTTTGCATTCACAATGAAATTTCAATAATTATAATAGGATTATAGATCAGTGAGATCATGGTGTTAGAGCTAGAAAAGACCAGAGAAGTCATCTACTCCAATACTTTTATTTGATGGATGGAGAAATGGAGGCTGAGAGATTAAATGACTTGCCAAGGTCACCAAGCTTATAACAGTCTGAAGGAGGATTTGAACCCATATCCTCTTGCTTCTCCAAGTATAGCTCTAATAACTATTTTACGGTGTTGTTATTAATAGAAAATCAAAAGGTCATTTATTTATATTATTGGCAGAATTAAATCCAAACATTTGATCTAATCATAGGACCATAGATTTAGAGTTAAAAGAGACCTTCAACATCATAGAGTTCAACCCCCTCATTTTATAATTGAGGAAAAATGAAGCCCAGTGAGTAATGCAACTTGTCCAAGGTCATGTAGGTAATGATAGGATTCAAAGTCAGGTCCCATGACTTGAAATCCAGCACTCTTTCATTTTCACATGCTGCCTCTAAATAGGTGTTTATTAGAAGCAAAGGAATGAAGGTACTACAAAACACAAAGATGATCAATGACTGTCCTATCTTTAAGAAGCTTTCAGTCTAATGAGGACCAAAGTCAAGTATGAAAATAATTATGATTCAAGGTAGAATGTGATGAGAGGAAGAGAGACCCAACCAAAGTCCTCCAAGAACATCTAAGAAGGAAGAGTTCATTTTCTGCTGACACCACAAGGGAAAGCTTCAGGGAAGACATGGCATGGCAGAAATTTAGCAAAATTCCTCATTCCTCATCTACTGGACAAAGGGTACCATTGCAAAGTCGCCTATACACAAGCACATGCTGATAATTATGTGGATGATGGCTATGCCCATGTGGGAAATAAGAAGAAAATTAGTGATGGGCTTTTTTCTTCAATAGCTTCTTTGACCTGAATTCCCACTGAAGTCAGAAGGAATTATATATTCAGAAAAAAATTCTTAGAGCAATTCCATAGGAGAATGGAGTGAGAAAAAAAATAAAAGTAATTCAAAACAGGTCCCTGACTCTCAAATCACCCAACAAGGGCCAATTAAGGAGCACTTGAAATGCCTAGCAATAATGTTATTTGCTACATTTTACAGACAGTCTCATTTATTTCTAAATATATTAGAGATTATTATCAACATTAAATCTTGGTTGGACAGACCAGTGGCTATATATGATTAAGAAATACCCAGAATGGAAAAATAACACTTCATAGAGTAGATATTTTGATAGCTAGCTAGTGCACTCCCAAAATGCTAGATACGATAATAGCTGATATAATATTTCAAGGTTTTACAAAGTACTTTTTACACATTAGCTCATTTGAGCCATATAAAAATCCAGTGAGTTACCAATCTTATTTTACAGATGAGGAAACTGAGACTGTGGAATGTTAAGTGATCTATAATTATACAACCACTATGTGAAGGATTACAATTTGACCCCATGTCTCCCTTGATTCCAGGTCATACACCCTTCACATTATATATCGCTGTGATTCTTGTCTTCAAGGAACCTATATTCTATGAGGAAATAATAAACATAATACACATCTGTGTCTACTCAGACACAGTTAAAGAATAACCTGCTAATTCAAGTGAAAACATATTTACAATTTCAGAAAAGAGGGGTGTTCTAATTGATCTGTCTAATTTAGCTAAATATACATTCATTTACATATCTTTCACTTTGGAAAAGATAAATTTATAATTGAGAAAGACTCTCTCTCTCTCTCTCTCTCTCTCTCTCTCTCTCTCTCTCTCTCTCTATATATATATATATATATATATATATATATATATATATATATATATATATATATATATATCCCTTGAAAATAATCAATTAATATATCGATTGGACATCCAGTTTGAGATGTCTGAAAGGGATTTGGAGATGTGAGATTGGAGAACTTACTGTGACTCATTCTCACTGAATCATTCTCTCTGATTCATTTACCCCTAAGAATTCTGAAGTTTCCAAGTTTATTCTTAAATCCATCACCAATTTGCTAAATACCTTAGGATATAGTCAATTAACCTTTTAATCATTTCATTTGATGATAACAACCAGCACTTACATATCTCTTTAAGGTTTGAAAAGTGCTTTAAATATATGATCACATTTGAACATATATGCTAGATGCTACAACAGAAATTGTGAATTAACACACCCAAAATAGGTTTATTGGAAATTTGAGAAGCTAGAGTCAAGTGCAGTGGATACAGTACTGGGCCTAGAGTCTGGAAGAACTGAATTTTCTAGGAAAGCTAGAAAGCAATCTGACAGAAACTAAGTTTAGACTGACGTTTCATACCATATGCCAAGTAAGGTCAAAATGCATACATGATCTACATAGAAAGGGCAATGTTATTAGCAGGCTAGGGAGCATGGGAAAAAATTCCTCTCAGATCAAGGGATAAGGGAAGAGGTTATACTCAAACAAAAGATGTAAAGAATCATAGAATACAACATGAATAATTTTGATAATACTAAATTTAAAAGATTCTGCAGAAACAAAATCCATGCAGTCACAGTTAGAAGGAAAGCAGGAAATCTGAAAAAAGATTATAGCAAGTGTCTTATAAAGGACTCTTTTCTCAAATATATAGGAATCTGAGTTAAATTTGCAAGAGTAAGAGCCTCAAAGGATATGAACAGGCAGTTTCAGAAGAGGAAATCAAAGTGATCAATAGTCACATGAAAAAAAATTCTAAATTACTATCGATTTGAAAAGTATGAATTAAAACAACTGAGGTAACACCTCACCTATAAGAGTGGCTACTCTAACAGAAAAAAATGATAAATGCTGATGGGGCTGTGGGGGAGAAGTACACTAATATGCACTACTGGTAGAATTGTGAACTGCTCCAACCATTCTGGATGACAATTTGGAACTATGCCCAGTGCTATGAAACTGTGCATATCTTTTGACCCAGCAATACTACTAATTGGCCTGTATACCAAAGACATCAAAAGGGGGGGAACCTATAGGTACAAAAATATTTATAATAGCTTTTTTGTGATAAAATATTAGAAATTAAGGGGATACTCATCAATTGGAGAATGGCTAAACAAGTTGTGGTATATGGTTGTGATGGAATTCTATCATGCTATAGAAAATTATAAAGGGAATGGTTTCAGGAAAAAAAACAATGGGAAGAGTTATATGAATCAATGCAAAATCAAGAGAGCAGAACCAGAACATTGTATACAGTAACAGGAATATTTTAAGGATGAACAAATTTGAAAGACTTTAGTTCCTGTGATTGATCTGAGACAATTCCAAAGGATGCATCATGAAAAATATTATCCATTTCCAGAGAGAGAGCTGATGAACTCTGAGCGCAGATTAAAGTATAGGCTTTTTTCATTTTCTTTATGTTTCTTGGTTTTTTTGCAACATGATTAATATGAAAATATATTTTACATGATTTATATGTATATAGGGCATCGTGTTCTTTGCCTTCTCAATGGCTGAGGGAGGAGTTGGAGGGCAAGAATTTAAAACTAAACCTAAAAATTAAATTAAAAGTAACCACTCAAAGAAAAGGTAAATCTGAGTTTAAATCTGGCCTCAGACACTACCAACTGTCGTACTAAGCAAATCACTTAACCTTTTGCCTCAGTTTCCTCAGATGCAAAATGGATATAATAAGTACATACTTCACATGATTGTAGTAAAAATTAATGAAATAATATTTGTGGGTTTTGTAAAGAGCTTAGTAAAGTGACTGATACATAGCAGGTGCTATATGAATGATTATTTTTTGTCTTTTCCTTTTTGATTTAATAAGGAAACAGACAAAAGAAGAACTTAATATGTACAGGGGCAATATGTGAAAGAATAAGGCTAGAATAAACAGTGAACAGAAATTGGAATGAAATCTTTTGTAGAAAAAAATGCAAAAAAATGAAATTTTAAAAAGTTAATGAACAAAACAAGTCAAAGGAGAAAAGAGAAATTTTACTTGAGTACCTGAGAAAAGGAAAAAGAGGAAATGAATTAAATAGGTAGATAAAACAAGCAAGGAAAAGGAACTATAAGCAAAATCCAAACAAAGGAAAGAGATAACAAATGGGAAAAAGGTGATTTTGGGTGAGTGGAAGAACACTTGTGGAATAAGGGTCACTAAATTAGACTAATTTAAAATTACTGACAAGACAATACTGTACTTACAAAGGAAGAAAGGAAAATCCTAATTTGGAAAAAAAAGTCAATATTAGAGACAAATGTAAAAATAAATCTAACACATGACTGTAAATGTGAATGGATTAAACAATTTAATAAAATGAAAAAGAGTAACAGATTGGATAAGAAAATCTGTTGCTGAGGAAAAAAACATTTTAAAAGCAAAGGCACAGAGAATAAAAATGAGGGGCTATAAAATAAATTTATTATGCATCAGGTGAATAAAAAATGATTTGGATTGTTTCAAAGTAAAAAAGTAAAAAGTAAAGTAAAAAAATGTCAAAAAACATAAAAAGGAATAATGTTGAAATTATACATCATGCTGAAAAGGAACATAAACAGCAAACCAATATCAATGTCAAACTCATATCTTCCAAATGTCTTAGCATCAAAACTCATAAAGGAAACATTAACTGAACTACAGTGAGACATAGATACTAACACAATAGCAGCATGACATTTCAATTTCCCTATTTCAATTTTGGATAAGTTTAACAGAAAGACAAAGTAAAGGGAAATTATAAAACTGACCAAATTGCTATAGAAACTGTAACTAAATTATTTATATTATCCTTTACATGGTGCTACAAAAGATTATGCATATTTCTTACATCCACACAAAATTTTTTTTAAATGACCATGTTTTAGGGCACAGAGGTATTCCAAACAAATGTAAAAAGGAAGAAATAGTAAATACTTTTAGAGACCCTAATGCAATCAAAATAGAAATCAGTTCAGGGACCACAAATAAAAGATGAAAATCCAAATACAGACTTAAAAATGAAATCCTGAGTAATGAGTGGATCAAAAAATAAATCATAGAAATAATGATTATGTGAAAGAAAATGCTAATGATGAAACAACATACCAACCTTTATGAGATGTAGCTAAAGCATTTTTCAGTAGGGAAACCATATACTTGCAAACATGCAATAGCAAAGTAGAAAAAGGGAGGATTGAGAAACTGAAAATGCATTTTAAAAACTAGAACGTCAACCAATAAGCTAATCTTAAATAAATATGAGAGAAGATAATTTAAAAAGTAAAAGGAAATGCATAAACTGGAAAATACCATAAAAGTGATGAATGAAACTAAAACCTTTTATTTAAAAAAGACTAATAAAATTGTTAAATCTTTAGCCAATGTTCTTAAAAAGTGGGAAGAAAATAAAATTTTAAAAAAGCAAATTAGCGAGGAGAAACTACATATAAGCAGATCTTTTAAAAATTCAGAACATATTATGCACAGTTATACAAACACACGTGTGCGTACACACAGACACACACACACACTAAGAATAAAAATTAAATAGAGGAATACTTTCAGAATATTAAACATCCCAAAAGGTAAAATATCAAATGGAAATCTTCACCCAGTCTCAAAAAAGAAATTAGAATTAGCTGTAAAGGAACTACCAAAGGTAGAGAAAAGAGGAATGGAAAAACTTCCTGATCCTGAGGGATTCATAGAATTCTATCAACCTATTACAGAACTATTAGGTACTACACAAATTATTCCTCCCAAATTGTACTACAAAAAGTATGAATTATTCATAAAAAATTGAGAAAGAAAGCACCCCTGACATAAATACAATTCTAATATCTAAGTAAGGAAGGATAAAACACATAAAAATTATAGGCCAATATCATTAATCAGTACTGATTCAAAGATTTGAAATAAAATCCTATCAGACTACATAAATTTATCAAAAAAGTCATTCATTATGACCCAGTGGGATTTATACCTGAGATTCAAGAATGCTTCAACATTAAGAAATCATATAACAAAATTAGTCATATTAAAAATCATAATATCCCCAAACCACATGACTATCTTGAAGATGCAAAAAAAAAAATTGACAAATTACATTTCTTTATGTTAAATCTCTACAAAATATAGGTAAATAGGGGCCTTGTTAATATCACAAAAGGTATCTATGCAAAACCAAAGCAAATATTATGTGCAATGGGGATACATAAGAACCTTTCCCAACAAAGATAGGAGTAAAACAAGGATGTCCATGTTCTCCATTATTATTTAATGTGGTTCTTAAAACTGTTACTGTTTCCCTCCCAGCCTGACGACTTTCTATTTCTTGGCCTCATTAAAGTGGCCATGCCCTGGCTACCTCTTAAACTATCCTGTTCAATGAATAGGCGTTGCCTTCTTGTAAGTGAATACCTGCAAAGACCTTGGCAAGGTCTCCCAAGTGCATCCTAGGTCATCACCAGTCATCCTGATGAATATCTGGTCACCGGATTCAGATGGCTCTGGAGGACAAGTGAGGCTGGTGACCTGCACAGCCCTCCCTCAATCAAAACAAAGTCAAGTACAAGTCATGTCATCATTTCTCTGATGGCATGGTCTTCTTTGGCAACAAAGGACAAACACAAGCAGCAGAATAAGGCAAAAGAAATTAACACTTACGGTTATCTAGAGAAGATAAAAACTATCCTATTTTCTTATGATATGGTGGTATTCTTAGAATATCCTGTGAAATCAGCAAAAATACTAGTTGAGAAAATTGATAGCTTCAACAAGGTTGCAGGCTATAAAATAAACCTTCAAATATCAACTGTATTCTTGTGTAATAATTATAAAATCTAAGAGGTTATAATTGAAAGGGAAATACTGTTCTACAAAATGTATAAATATCTATGGATCAATCTATCAAAGCATGCAAAAGACTCATACGAATTCAATAGCAAAGTGTTTCATAACAAAACTTAGAAGACAACTTAAATAGCTGGAGAAATATTTAGTCCTCATGGCCATATTGTGGCAAAATAATAAAAATTGATAATAACACCAAAACTATAATTTTGTGATAATATTATAATTTTAGTGTTATACCAATCAAGTTATGCATTTATTGCATATTATGAAGTTCTAACAATAGACATTTAGACTTGCATCTCCAAGATATTAACATCTTTAAAAACAAGTTACTCCCCATTAAGCTTGGGTATTTAAATGTCCACATATTCTTCCACAGCTTTCCCTTTGTTTACATTCTGTTCAAAGTATCTTTCCTGGAAAGAACAAGGTCTTTGCAGGTATATCCTTTATACTGTGGTCCAATCTGGCCTTCGGATTTCAGCACAAAGCCTTCAGTTCCCATATGTAGCACTGATCCATTAAAAAAAAAACCATAAAAATATTTTAACAGTTTTCATCATACCAGATACTCATCAACCTCCAAGCTGCTTGAAACAAGAAGCATTCAAAATATAGAGATCCAGATGAAATCAAATTTCTGTAGGAACAGTGTGTTGTACATAGCATCTCCATCACCTTGTCTACTCTGAAAATTGTATCAAGAATTATTTCAGTGAAGCTACATAAAATGAACTTATATACCAATACTTCTATTCAGTTACAAAAATAGTTATTTATAGAACTTTAAACACAAAAGGATGATAGGATAAGAACTAATCCCAGGATTCTTTCCATGTGAATTTGATCAAATTTCCACTATCACTATTAATAATTATTATCACCACTATCATTATTATTATATCTAACAAGAAAAAATATAATCACTAAAATTATCTACCAGAAATTTGCTATGTTTTATAAACAAAGATAAAAATAATCCCCATATGAACCTCTAAATATCCTAGAGAAATCAAGAAATAAACAGTGATGGAATAAGAACATCAAAAATATTGCCCAATATTGCTCTAACATATGCCTTGATTCATAAAAATTTGAGAATGACATTTTAATAACAAACATTACCTTATACCAAATATTTATTATCCCTGTGCTTCATGGAATGAAAAACTTAAAAAATGGAGACCTCAAAGAAAAATATGAAATCTTATCTACTGCCATAACAGAGTTGTCCTGAAGATGCTTTGGGTAAGCCTGTAGAAGAAAGCTAATGCCTCAGTTCCTTTATTCAGCAACAAAAATCAATTATTTTCTCCACCTGCCCAATAGTCCACAGAACATTAAATATAAAAGACTGATTGCAGGCTTACAAATTGAACCAGGACCATTTCTGACTCCTTTGCAAAAGATAATTGAATTCATTATTCTCATTCTCTTTCTCTTCCTCCTCTTCATCTTCCTTCTCCTTATCATCATCATCTTCTTCTTCATCACAACACATTTTGTAAAACAAGGTTTAACAAAGTATTTGACTTATGGAGATCTTTCCTATAGATTGTAGATTGATTGTAGCCTCCGTAATGTGAATTTTATGTGGTTTTGAGTGATCAATAGACATTTATTTGAATAAAAAGCTTGCCCAGCACTTGAAATTATTATAACATGTTTGGATTTATTCTGAGGCTAAGAATGGGTACAGCCTTCAGGGAGTAGATCTGCTTCATTAAATAGAACTCTCATTGGCCTCAAATAGGAGAGGAATGTTGTTCTGGGAATGTATGTTAATAAATACTGGGAAAAAATGGGCACAGACTGACATTTGCAACCAAGCACACACATGCACAAAAAGAAACAATGTAAAAAAAATCATCTACAGAAACCCAGGACCTCCTCTGTGGTGTATATTTTACAACCCTATAATTACAGTATTAAGAAAATTAGCATTTTAGTTAAAGTTTAAAATAAATCTTGCTTCCATCTTTACCCCCTGTTTTCCTTAGCTCAGAATTAAGTGAGGGGGTGGGTGGACGAATTTCATTCAATTGAAATATTCCCTGTTTATTATCATCCTTGAAATGGCTATAGGGGAAAGGGAGAGGGATATTGATTCCAAACATAAATTAAGGGGTTAGTATATAGTTAATAAATAAATACACTGATGAAATAGTTACCCCTCCCACACAGTTCTGGAAGCCCAAAGCCAGGTCTGGCATTTTTCAGTCTCATGTTTCTTTGTACTAAAAATCATCAAAGACAGGGTTTAATTCAGACGCTGCATAATTGGGGGTGTGTCTGTTCAGGGCAGCTAAGTAATTCCCTAGGGTGACTGGGCAGCTTTCCAGTTGCTTTCTGTTGTCCTGGACAGTACAAGAAGGGAGAAGAAAGAAAGGATTTCATCCCCCACTGAATCTGGCAATGACTATCCCTCTTTTCAGATCTGTGGCAAGGAATTAGACACAAGCAGCCATCTAACTTGGGATCTCAAACTAACAGAGTAGCTATACTGTGGGTAGAGGAGCTGTGGAACGTTTTGGGTATAGTATCCATACTTCCTGAGTGTCAAAGTCAACCTCTCCTGTTTGCAGCTCTGAGCACACTGCCAAGGTATCATTTCAGACTTCTTGATCAGTTATATATAAACAAATGACGTTTGCATAGTGCATTGACGTTTGCAAATCATTTTGTGACATTTTACCATTATTTGACCATCTCCTCCAACTCATTTTACAGATGAGGAAACTGAGGCAAACAGGGTTAAGCAACTTGCCCACGATCACAGCTAGTAGGTGTCTGAGGTTGCATTTGAATTCAGGTCTTTTTCACTCCAGGCCCATCACTCTATCCACTGTGCTTAAAGAACTTCAGAGGTACCTGGAAGCTGGAGGTTTTGTTATTGATTCCTCTAATGTGTGGTATAGGTTTCTTGAAGTTGAAAGAAAAGAGGTAGAGGTGGAAAACAGTTAAAAATTACTATTAACTATTGCTGTAAAGAAAAAAAATGGATATGGTCAAGACAACACAGAAACTTAAGTTCTGAAGATTAGGAAAAGTTAATTTTTATTGGTGAAACTCACTTTTTCATTCAATACCATAACAAAAAGCTTATCAGAAGGAGACATACGTCTATAAAATCTGGGCACCTGTACCAGACTATAAAACATCCATCATCACTACCACCCCAAAAATGAGACCTCCATTGAATGACATTTGATAAGATACCTTTTGGAAGAGATAAAAACCTAAACATTTCTTGAATCTGATTTATGCCAATTCTTCTTTGGTAAGACATTCCATAAAAATATCTGTTAATGCACTTTCAATTAAATCAAAATTTCATTTTTTATATTGACACACTTTGGAATCTACTTCTTACACCATTCATTCCCTGCTCTATGCCTTAAGCGTTCCTTAAATATTACAAATAGGTAAATTTGTCCCTTTTGTCATTAGGCTTAGCATAATTGGCCTTGCATTTTGTTTTTGCCTTATTTCCTTGATTACATAGTAAGCTCTGTAAGGGCTTTCTCTTTCCTTTTCTGGAATAATATATGTGCCTACCACAATAAATATTCAGTAAATATTTACTAAATGAATTAATGAAATGAAACAATGAAAAAGTTCAATCTGATGAAAGAAAATGATGATATATAGAGATCTTTCTAGTTATAAAACCATATACGGTCTTCTCTCTAATATTATAGGAACACATATATTATATATATATTTATATACACACATACATATGTATATATAGAGTTAATTTTGAATTAAGTAATTAAAGAAGAGTAACAACGTCATCGAGCTGGTAGGAACCTTAGAGTTATCACTAGGTTGTATTCCATGGTTTAGCTCTTCTCCTTTGGTCATCTTTTCTTTATCTTTTTTTTTTATTCACCCTCAGCATTTTCACTTATTCTTACCCTTTTCTATCTTAGTTCAGCTGTCAAAAACCAACCTGTTCTGGTCATTAAGATCCTAAAGTTCCTGTCAGGCACTTTGACATCTTGTCAGCAATGTTACACCCTCCGCCCCATACCTGTCACTGACAACTCAACATGATCATTTGGGAAGGAGAATTATATAAAAAATAATAAAGGAATACTTTAGGCAGTGTTTGTGAAATGAAATAAAAAACGAAGAATTCTACCTATCTCTATAAAAGATGTAAGCAATAGAGTAACATAAGTTGAACTGGAAATCTTGTTAAAAGCTAAAAATGAGGCTTGTGTTCTTCCTATTGTGCATGTGGTTTTTTGTTTTTTTTTTTGTTTCATTTTCCTTTGTTCCTTATGGGCACAACTACTGAAACAAATGCCTCAGTCAGTAAATACCAGGAACATAATGTCTTGAAAATAAATCTCCAAAAACAGGCTTTATATACATAATGAGCACTTAGTTTGTGGAACCTGAACAAACTTCTTATTTTAAAAGGAATTCATTTACTACATGGATTTGAAACATGAAATCCACTTTAGCTAACAAGTCACACAGAATAAAAGTACTTAGCATGGCTATTTATGGAACAACACTGGTTGTTCAATAGCTTGAACATGACAATGACCTTTACAGATTATCTTGTAGTGCTATTTCAGCCCCCAAAGACAGTCATTTCCTCCACATCTTATTGAACATAAAAATATAAGTCATTTCTATATACATTTGTTAAAGTGGTAAAATTTCAGAAAATTATGGGGTGTGATAGAGTTGGGCTTTTTTTCTTCTTGGCTGGGAATCCTGTTGTGTTGTTGGGTGTTTTTGTTAATCATTGCTTTCCAAATCACTATAAGCTCTCCTAAATAAAGGTCACAGTAGATGACTTTGTATGTTGAAAATATCTTTGTGGAAGCATTGTTGTTCAGTTGTGTCCAACTCTTTGTGATCCCATGGATCATGTCATGCCATACTTGTCCATTGAGTTTTCTTGGCAAAAATACTGAGTGGTTTGCCATTTCCTTCTCTAGTGGATTAGGCAAAAAGAGGTTGTGACTTATCTGGGGTCATACAACTAGTGAGTGTCAGAGGCCAGATTTGAATTGGGCCTCCAGGTCTAGCACTTTATCCAGTGTATTGAAATCTGCTTGTTCATAAACTTTACATTATTTTTATTTTTAAATCCCCCTGCAGCTGCTTACAAATCTCCCAGAAAGGGGGTAATTAAAAATGTATATTGACATCATAAAATATAGAAAGAAAATCTTTAGGATTCTAGGTATATGTCAAGGTCTTCAGAGTCTAATATCCTGAGTCATTTAATAATGACCAAGGAAGGCCCACGATGATTTCCAGGTGAGACCACATCTGAAGTAAATCAACTATCACCTGGACTTGGTTCAATATTCTGCAAAATTCATCAGATATATGTTAACTCTGAGATATTTCACTTTAAAGAATAATAGCAAATGCTTCCATTGTCCTATAAACAGTGTGGTTCCTAAGTTAAGATGCTAAAATTTTCCTATATTAAAATAAAATTATGGTGTGAATATTTTCATTTCATCATACCTTGTCTTTAACCACTGGGGGGGAGGAAAATTACTCTCAGACTACATTTGATTTAATTAACAATTCAACTGATATGTTAATTACTATCAATACATAAGAAAGGAACAGATCTTTTACAAGTAGAATTAATGATGATTCTTTAGAGATAGATCAAATTACCTTACATTTTAGAAATGACACTGAGAATTCAATTTATTTCAATAAATCTGTATTAAATGCCTAGATGATAGAAAACATACATAAGAAGGCAACCAAGAGCAAGGGCAATGGAAAGCATGGCACTTAAGATTCAATTAAAGAAACTGAAGGTATTCAGACTAGAGAAAAGAAGACTTAAGAAGAACATGATAACTGTCTTCAAGTATTTGATGTGGTAACAAATTAGGAGAAGGATTAAAGGTATCCTTATTTGCCCCCATAAGCACAGCTAGGAGCAATGATTGAAAGCTGAAGAGAGAAAGAAAGAGAAAGAGAGGTAGACAGACAGATAGACAGACAGAGACATTTGTTCAATTTTTTTTAAATCTCCTAACAAAGCTGTTAGAAAATGGAGGAAGCTGCCTCAGAATGTGGTGAGTTTCCCCTTATTCAAGGCCTTCAAGGACAGGTTGAATGATCATTTATAAGGGCTGCTATAAAGCAGAGGTGTCAAACACATGGCCCACGGACATCATGGAGATCACAACCTGTAGCACCAATGCAATATTCACAGCACCTACAACAGCCATGAACATCCTGGCCCCATTCTAAATCATGAAATACAACAGACTCTCCACATGGAAGACAAAACCAAAACATTGATTCAGACACCAGAAAGCCAAATCCAGCATAGTAACAAAGACATCTATACACAATAACAATGCAGAAAACAACATCATCCCCAAGCCTTCCCACAAACTAGCTCCATTAAACAACATCACAAACAAGCTCTTTCACTTACGCTAGTCAGTTGCCTGCTTGCCTGCATCTTTCCTATCTCTGACTGCTCTCTGACTAACTTCATCTTAGCTCTATTCTTGCTCCACCACTTCCTATTCCACCCTTCCTGCTCCACCTCTTCAGCAAACTCCTCCCACCATAGGCTTCATGTGACTCAAACTCATGTGACTTAGACTTCCGTGTGACTTAAGCAGGTCATATGGACCTGTTGATGAATGGGAAAGATCTTCCCATTTAAATTATCATGACACAACCCTCCTGAGTATGGTCCAAATCAATGTAAAATATAATTGGGAAATATTTAACAGAATGCAGTAAAACATACATATATTACATTTTAAGACAATCAACGTGTGGCCTAAAGAAATCCTTACGTCTGATTAATAGGTTCCATTTCTATTTGAGGTTGACACTATTGCTACAGAGAGAGATTTTCATTCAGTCATGGGTTGAATAAGATGACTTATGAAGAAGTGCCTTCCAATAATTTCAGAAAGATTGATGATAAGTTTATTGGTGACAGACAGATAGATAAGTGCTTACTGTGCATGAGCTATTATTGTCCAATAATCCTTACTTTTCTCAGTTTAGGTAATTTCTCCTACCAATAAAGATTACTTCTCTTCCT
Source organism: Notamacropus eugenii (assembly GCF_028372415.1). NCBI lineage: Eukaryota > Metazoa > Chordata > Mammalia > Diprotodontia > Macropodidae > Notamacropus > Notamacropus eugenii. Next base: position 164,759,762 of record NC_092875.1, on the reverse strand, counting down.
TGACTTAGTACTTGAGTGCTTCAGTACATGACTTACTGTAATCCCTCTCAAAAAAAAAAAAATTGTCAACTAGAGGCTGACCTTCTTCAAATTTAGGTGGACTAATCCTCAAAAGACAGACAGATGGATAACCTATCACGAGGGCCTGGCAGAAATTGTGCTGTGCTGTCATAAACCTTCAAGACAACCCCCAGCCACCTCTACCATGATGAGGTATTGGAATAGGATGGCTAAATCCCTTACCTTTAAACATGGCAATTTAGTGTATAAGTTGAAATAGTCCATTCCATCATATGGCAGCTGATTAAATGGTAGATTGCTTTTGGAATGATTTTTTCCCAACTCAGTTGGAAAAGTTTCTAACAGTCCCTGCAGCATGTTTCAACACCTCTTTCTAAGCTCTTGCCCAGAAATGAATTGCAAAGAAATTGATCTGGAGGTACCACTGACTGAAAATTTTCTTTGAAGCATTGCAAGAAAGAAGTAACAAAACAAAATCAGAATTCTTTTACTCAGAGTGTTATACCTTGCTTGCCCCAATAAATAATATATCAGACCCCAAACTGCTGTTCAGTTCTATTAATTCAATCAGATAAATTGTTTAACTGAATGGACTAGATAGTTCAATCATAGTTGTTGAATTAGTTTAGTTTAGCTTAGTTTTTTAGGTTTAATTAATTTTTCTAATTAACAACGCTTTTCTCTCTTACTCCTCAATCCCCATTGAACTAACTCTGAATGAATGAATGAACAAATGAATGAAGCTCTCATAATAAGTATTCATGATCAAGCAACATCCCTTATGGCCACGCCCAAAAATGTCTGTCATATTTTGCACTTTAAGTTTACCTTGATGTGGGTAGCATGCTCCATCACAAATCCTTTGGAATCCTTTGGAACCATTCATTTCATGAATCAGAGTTCTCAAGTCTTTCAAAATTACTTTTCTACATAATGTTATTGCTACTGTAAAAAAAAAATCAGTTTTGTATACAACTTGCCTTGGGTAGCTGAACTCCCTCATTCAGACTATAGACTCTGTCCAGTCTTGTACAGCTACCTCATCTGGTAAGATGAAAGGAAGAAGTTGTTAAAGGTATGCCCATGAACCCAGGGGTATCCTTGATACCATTCACCTAAATCAGCTTAGATTTTCTGAATTGTCTCTGGAGATTAACCTAATCAAAATCAATCCCCAAACTCATTCCCTTCATAGAAATTAAATAAATGCTTACCAGTGTTGAAAAGTGAAAGAATTTGTTCATTGTCCCACAGTTGAAAAATGTGGTCTTCTTCACTTCACTGTATAATAAGCTATATGTTCACACATTATAGAGAACTCACACAGTGCAAGCATTAACATTGTGGTCAGAAGAAGCAATACAAGGACACTCTTAAGGTCTCTCTTATGAACTTTGTAATTGATTGCATGACTTGGGGGACATTGGCATAAGACCTCTCAGCATGACATACCCACATCAGAGAAGGTGCTGTGCTCCATGAGCAAAGAAGAATTGAAATAGCTCAAAGGAAATCTAGGATACACAAATTTAGAGTATCCACCTTGAATGTTCACATGCAGTATTTGTGCCCAACCTGAAGTAGACCATTTGGAGTTCATATTGGTCTGATCAGCCACAGTTGGACACATTCAAACTTGACTCTGGCATAGCAATGTCATTTTGGTCCTCTTCGAGAATGAAGGATGACAACTGACCATATCCCCACATGAATGGCACAACTTTGAGAAAAGTATTGGGATGTTTTAAAGTTCTGTTTTCCTAAATTTCAAATGCAGGATGAGAAATTTCATAGATGATTACTTCAATTTCTAGTTTCCTTAAAAATTAAAGTCATGGAGAGAAAGCATGCATAATGGAGTGGGCTGATTTTAAACCTAGGGTTCTTGGGTTTTTGTTAGATTTTGGTGGACCCCTCTCTTCTGCCCACAAAGCACTCTATGAGTCTTACAAATATGCATTTAATTATATTGATATCCAAACAATTCACTTTTTTGAGGATGTAATAATCTGACACAATTAAAGACATCTTGGAGTACTGCATAGTTTCTGTTTTGTTTTGTTTTTAATTCTGGTTAATCTTACATCAAGGCACTACAGTAAAGAGAGCTGTCTTTATTCTGTTGGATTGACCTTGAACAAGTTGTTCATCCTCTCATATTTTCTTAGTGAGGGAAACTGGGAATTGTAACACTTGTCGCTTCATACCTCACATGGGTGTTGTCAGCTTTATCCAGGTCATGTTTATAAGGGGCCTTGAGATTCTCAGACGTAGGGTGTTAAAAAGATATCAAATGCTATTATTAATAATTTATTCAAGTTAAACTTAGATTCAGCATATATGCAAGGGCTCATGTATGAGATGAAGATACCATCTCATAAATTGTGATTTCAGAATCACAGGATTTATTTATTATTTCTAAACAAGACACAAGCTCTCTTTCCCCTCAAATTCTCCTTTGTTTACTTAAGTATACTTTGCATTGCTCAGGAGAATGTAAATTCCTTGATGCCAGCGATCACTTTGTATCTTTTTTTCTTTTTTTGTCTTTAAATTCTTAGCATGAAGTCTTTTGGGGTTGGGGGAGGGGGTGGTGCAGCCCTGGGTCTATTATTTCATCAATAGATTTCATCAATCTCTACAAATACAAATTAGCAAATGTTCTGCAACTCATCATCTTAAGAGAGTTACCCAGGGCACTAAGATGGTTTTTGCCAAGGATCACACATCCAACGTGTCAGTGATAGGACTTGAACTCAGGTCATTTTTCCTCTCTAACCCCCTCATCACTGTGCCTTTCATCTTACATATGGTAAACATTTGACAAGTATTTGTTGAATAAACTTGAACTTGTATTTCTCCCCCCTTTGCTTTACCCACTTATACAATAAGTGAATCAACATTTTTAGTTCTTTCTTTATTTGTTTCTTTGTTTGCTTTTCAAGTTAGAATTACATCTTTTTATTAATTGGGAGGAAATTTTGTTTTTTAAGTTGCTGTCAGGAATTTTGAAGGATGACTATGTGTGAACAGAAGATAGTCATCTAAACCTGGGTAGCAACAAGGCCAAGGAACTCCTCCAACAAGCATGTTTAGATTTGGAAATACTCTTCCTCTATTTGTGGGCAATTCTAATTTTGACAAAATTGATATAGAGAGGTTGTAGGGGTCCAAGATTATTTGTGAAGGAAGTTTGGAGACAGAGTCTGATTCAGCTGACCTCCAGAAACAATTCAGAAAATCTAAGTTGTTCTAGGAAAAAAGATTCAAGGATATCAGTAAGATCATGACTCCTTTCTACCTCAATAGATTCTGTCCCATAAAGTGGACAGAGTTCAAATTCATATAGTTTATTTATTATTTATTATTTAAATTAGCGTACCTTTTCTCTCCCCGCTACTACCTTACCCCTATTGCATTGTAACTGAATGAATAAATGGAGCTCTGATGACAAAAATGCATAATCAGGCAAAGCAGATCCCTTCATGGCCATGTCCAAAAATGTATGTCTCATCCTCCCAAAGAGAGGAAGCTATATTTTATCCTACAAGCAATAGGGAACTATTAAAGTTCCTTGGGAAAGGTATCTGGAAATTTAGGTGACACAGTGGATAGAGTGCTGGACCTGGAGTCAGGAAGACTCATCTTCCTGAGGTCAAATCTGACCTCAGACACGTACTATATACGGGACCCTGGCAAGCCATTCAACTCCATTTGCCTCAGTTTCTTTATCTGTAAAATAAGCTGGAGGAGGAAATGATAAACCATTCCAGTCTCTTTGCCAAGAAAACCCCAAATGGGGTCATAGAGTCAGACATGACTGAGAGTGACTGAACAACAATGACAAGATTTCTTTATAAAAGAAATGAAGGAATCAGATGGGTACTTTAGTGGTACTCCCTACCCCTAGAGCTCCTTCCTCCCTCTGATTAAAGAGGATAAAGGCCAGTCATTGGAAACCTCCTCTCAGATCATCTATTTAAGGAGAGTAGCCAGGATTTCTTTCTCTTTCTTTCCCACCTACCAGAATTGCTCTATACTTCCTCATTGCCCTGTGCCGCATACCCTACTTCTGCCTGCTTCCCTTTCACCCCTATATGGTATCTGCTGGAATATCTGATCACTGGATTCAGATGGCTCTGGAGGAGAAGTGAGGCTGGTGGCCTGCACAGTCCCCCCTCACTTAAAACAAAGTCAAGTGCAAGTCATGTCATCATTTCTCTGATGACATGGTCTTGTTCGGCAACGAAGGATAAACACAACAGTATGGTATCTGCTATATAGGGTTGTTGTGAGGCTTATATACAATAAATGAGAATAAGGTGCATTGCAAGCCTTATAGCATTATATAAAGGAGTGCTATTTTATTCCATTAATAATTCACATCTGAAAAAAATTGGCATTATCCTTAGTTATTTTATTAATAAATCTCCAATCATACATTATATGCTAAACATAGCTAAAGTATTTGAAAAGGAAATCCCAACTCTAATATCTTCAGAATACCCCAGTCTTTTTGAGGGTATGAATTTATAACTTCTACAAGTGACTATAATGTGAACACATAAACATTTTTAAAACAAGAAACATGCTTGTTTGTTTTCATTGACTGAAGTACTTGTTCACCCTTTCTCTATGTCTGACTTATTTTGTATAGATTTTTGTTGTTCATTTGTTTTGGTTACATCCAACTCTTCATGACCCCATTTGGGGTTTTCTTGGTAAAGATACTGGAGTACTTTGCCATTTCCTTCTCCAGCTCACTTTACAGATGAGAAAACTCAAAAGGCAAACAAGGATAAGTGATTTGTTCAGGATTCTACAGCTAGTAAATGTCTAAGGCCTGATTTGAACTCAGGAGGATGAGTCTTCCTGATTCCAAGCTTTGTGTTCTATCCAATGTGCCACCTAGCTGTCCTTTTGTATATTCAGAGTATTTCAAAAGTCTTAATGCAGTTTTAAGCCACTGAAGCTTAAGCCCACACTAAGACATTTGGGACACCCAGTATTTTCAGGGTTGGTTTTCTGTCTTTCTTTCTCTTTTCTTTTTTATTTCTTCTTTTTTTGTGAAAGGATTTGATATAATTCTTCATAATCATTCAAATCCAACTTTTTCCCCCAGAAATTGAACTAGTCATTCTATTATATAAATAGAATTTTAAAGATAATTGCTGTGGGATTTGTTCTTTTCTAGCACAGCATTGATCTTTCATACAATATTTTATAGTTATGTGCACTAAATCTACCATAGTTTAAAAAATGCATTGCTCTTTTCCTTTGAAAATACATAGAAGGTTGAGAGTTTCCATTCTTATTAATGACCTGACATTTGTAGTTAATTGAAAAAACAAAGCTGATAGAGATTTAGAAACAGAAATACAGACAAGAAATCACTCAAATCCTTCACAACCACTGTCTCATTTTTGTTTTTTTACTGTGGTGAGATGGATGCTTACTATGCCAATGCCAATATGCAACTCACTCAAGAAGCACTAACACTGACTGTTAGGATGGTACTTCCTTACTAAAACATTACGTGATGATACAGCTCCATGTTGCAATATGGAGCCATTAAAATATAGAAATTGAGGGATAATAAACCCAAATGTTCTCTCCAAATTCAATTTCCATAGGATGATTATTCCAAAAAACACATGATATAATATCACTGATGGCTCTGTCAAAGGGAAAAGGGAGGAAATGCAGATGAAATACAAAAATGAGATTTGAAGAGACCTTATTGACAGATCTCTGATCCCTAGCAGCATGCCATTCAGAGATTATGCTGCAAAATATGATTGAGTAATTCAATAAAGAATTTTTATTGGTAAACAATGTTTTAAAGATCAGAATGGCAGTGTCTAGATGTCAGTATAATTTCTTTAAAATCAAGATAATGTGAACAGTGTTTTCAAAATGAAAGCCAACAAGCAACTGGCAGAATTATAAAGGAGACCATCTTTATGCACCATATGAGCAGATAATTCATTAAATAAAGTTTTATTGTTTGCCAAGTGGGATACAATAAAAATATGCCAAAAAATAGAGACAATACCACGTGGCTAGAGACAAATCACACTGTGCTCACTACTAATAATTCCCTGTCTCTCTAAAGAGTGTTGCTGAAATCATAGGTTCCTGAAAGCCAAGTACATTCTCTTTATGAGCAATATAAGGTTCTTTGTCAGATGCTATTTAATAAGATCCTATATTTTCCTAAAGGAAGAGCCTTAGTGCCGTCTCCAGTTCTGTCACTGGGTCATGGGCAGAACCTGATTCTTTTAATGTCCTTATTGAGAGGACAGATAATATTTGTAGAATTTGTGGAGGGACTAAATCATGCTGTCATATGAGAGGGTACTATCTCCATTACTAAGTGACTTGAAGTCAACTCTTGATGTTTAACAGTTCATTATTCCATCTATAGTGTTCTTTTTTGTTTAGTACATTTCATGCAAGACTGGATGCTTTGCCAGGACCTTTTTATTATGTTGAAGCAGTAGACGGGAGGACATAGAGAGCATTTTTTAGTGTAACCTGTCACTGGTTGGCTGAGCTGTCAGTCAGCATTAGGCTACACAGCAGGGAAACAACATCCAATTAAAATAATCTCTGACTGCCCTGATGCTGATGGATAGCTCAGTAAGCCAGAGACATTGATGGAAAAAAGAATAGAGAGGAGAAACCATGTCCCCATCAGTAGTCAATTTCAGTTGAGAAGCAGTTTGCAAATTATAAGACATTTTAGAATAGCATATACTATGCATGTACATTCCTACATGAGATATGATTCTCTCACCTTCCTCCAGGGAATAATTAGCCCAAAATCACTCCATACATCCCTGAATGAGTAAAAAGAAAACCTTCAAGATTCACTTGCCATAATGTATGTTTTAGATTATCTATCTTGTCTTGCAGCAATAATAATTCTATCCTTCAAAAGGTGGAGGAAGCAAAGAGGGGAACTCCTTTTATGAATTTAATTCTTAACAAGGAGAAGTCAGTGATTGGAGTGTCAATAATGGGAACTTTGTAGTGAAGAGACCATTCCATCATAGAGTTTGTGATAGAGGGAAGAAAATCTGGGAATTGTTCGACTTTTACCCTACATTTTGAGAAAGTAGATTTTTAAAGTGTTCAAAGAAAGGAGGTGGGATCCCACAGAACCCTACAATGAATATTGACCTGAAATGGATGTCAAGTTCTCAAAAATGAAATTCTGCTGGAAAACATTTCTAGGGATAAGGGAAAAAGGAGCTGCTTGCGGTAAGACTGAATTTGCCAAAGAATTCAGGTTCTTTTTAATCCACTAGATTTATTGCAAGAACAAGGGATAACTAATAATAAGCCTGTGTTCTCCAATCATATCATCATTATATCAAATGAAAGTTAAGGTACCCTGACACCTTAGATAGATATCTTGTGACAAATTTATGTGAGAATATAAACAAGAGTCAGAATGGCAAGAATGGATGGACTACGATTGGCATTTTTGGAAGAAATACATCAATGAAATCACAGATTCATTGGAGTATAAACAAGATGGGAGGGAAAGCAGATGACTGAATATAAGACTGGGTCATAGTCCTTCAGAAAGCCATCTACAGTTGGTGCTTCCATTTTATCTTCTCTCACTCCCTTCTAAACTCTCTGTAATCTGGCTTTTGACCTTATATTTTGACTGAAACTGCCATTGCCAAAGTTATCAGTGATCTCAGAATTACCAAACAGAATGGGCTTTTCTCAATCCTGAGCTCTATGACTTTTGCACTTGTATTGAACACTATTGATTATCACCTCCTTCAGGATATTCCTTCCTCTAGTTTGTCATGATACTACTCTTTCCATCTTCTCTTCTTAGCCATCCAACAACTGCTTTTTAGTCTCCTTTGCTGGTTCTTCAAGCAACTATGATTATCCCTCTCCCCCCATGACTCTGGCTTGGGCTCCCTTCAACTTTTGCTCTATCCCATCTCACTGGGTGACATCATCAGCTTCCATGGATTAAATTACTATCTCCATATTGATGATTTCCATCTCTCTACATCCAACCTTAGCCTCTTACCTGAGCTACAATCATGTATCTTCAAGTGCCTCTTGGATACTTTCAATTGGATGGTCTGAATTCAACACGACTAAAAAAGAGCTCATTGTATTTCCATCCAAACCTTTCCCCATTTCCTACTTCCCTATTACTATTCACCATCCTCCCAATCACCCAGACCCAAAATCTAGCCATTATTCTTAAATCTTCACTCTCACTCATCTCACACATACAATACATTGCTAGATCTTGTTGAATCTGCAATAATATCTCTCCAATATTCCCCCTTCTCTCCACTCATGCAACCATAATCAATTCCTCATTAGCTCTTGCCTGGACTACTGCAAAAACCTGATAGCTAGTCTTCCTGCCTGAAGTATCTCCCATTCCAACCCATGGTCATCTGCTAAGGCTATCTTTGTAAAGTATAAATCTAAACATGCCTTCTCCCACCTTCTTTAGTCACTGTCAAATCAGGGACCTTCTGACCCTTTGCTTCCAGAAAGGATTCAGGATGGATTGAAGATCAAATTTCTGAGTAGCCTACAAGTTTTCAATTTGATTTTTGTTGAGTCCTATGCTTTCATCAATATAAAGAACTCCCTCTACCAATGCAGATCAGCAAATATTCTACAACATAGAATTTCCTGGGACATGGGGGGGTTAAAAGACTTGCCTTTGATAACAAAAACAGTAAGTCAGAGACAGGACTTGAACCCAAGTTATGGCTTGGTTGACATGTTGCTGTGGTCTGGTGACATACAGATTGATAGATCCATATAGACAGACACAGATAGATAAAGGGGACAGGAGAGAGAGAGAGAGAAAAAGAGAGAGAGAGCGCGAGAGCGCGAGAGAGAGAGAGAGAGACAGACAGACAGACACAGACAGACAGACAGACAGACAGAGGGAAAGAGAGAGAGAGAGAAATTTGTACTCATGTGCCAGGCACTATACTGTTGGGAATATAAATCCAAGCCCCTCCTCACCAAAAAAGAGAAATCCCTACGCCCTTAAGGGGCATACATTTTAATGGTAGAAGATGAGACGTAAAATAGATGAAAAGCTTCAGGGATGAGGAGGAACATGCTCAAGCGAAAGGTGGAAAAGCTTGTGAGTCAGGAATGCAAGCAACAGAGAAGTGAGTTTTGATCTGTGTACTTCCTCAAATAGATGTTTCATGCAGGAAGTCACTAATCAGAGGAGAGCGTCATAGAAGTAGAAGCAACTCCATAGTAAGAAGTTTGCTTTGGCAAAGCTGCAGAAAAGTCCCTTGGAGTTGGAAGAGGAGCTGGATGGTGATGAAGTTCACTATGCTTAGCTACACTTCTCCTAACAGAGCAGATGTGACTTGTCACTAAGTTCATGCTCAAAGCTGTTCTAGCTTTCCAATATAACTGTTCTAGCTTCCCTTATAAACTTCATTTTCCATGAGCCATAACTTTCAGGAAACCCAAAGTCACCTCATGAAGAAACATAGCAGTAGGATCATTCAGTAATACTGCAGTTATATCAAAGACACTGGTCCAACTTGAGAGCAAACACACCAGAAAACTGATTATCCAGTTGTAATCCATTTTATTTCTGTTATACATGAATCACATTCTAATTATATTATAGATATTAGAAAATTATGTGAGGTAGTATATTATGGAGAATAATGGAAAGGATAAAAAGTCATAACTATATTCCAAACACCATGACAAGTATTGAGATACATAAGTACAAAAGAAATACCATTCCCTTGCTTTCAAAGAACTTACATTTCAAAGAACTTACATAATTAGGGAAGACAACACATGAAGGAAAGTTCAGCTGAAGGGTAGGTAGAAAGGCCCATTGCTATTTAGGGCAGAGTGGTAGTGAGGATGCCAAGTACATGGGGGCTGAGGATATGTTGTCGTGTCGAATGGCAACATGCCTTGGAAGTTTAGAGAGGATGGCAGTAGGGATGTGAAAATCTGAGAGTCAAATGCTGAAATGAAAGCATAGTAATGCCCAGGGAACTTTATCTGACAAAGACAATTATATTTTGTGACTCCCTACTAATCCAAACAGTGTGAGAAACTATGTCTGCCCCCCCACCAAAGAAAGGAGGAAAGGAAGATGGAGGGTTCTAACACATGATCCCTAGGCAATGAGGAATCGACCTGAAGGTCATTGTTGAACAGTAACTCTTGCTTCCCTTTTGAGAGTGTGAAGATGGGGAGATCATCATCCATTCAGGTAGGGGAAGAGGGAGCTCTCATGAAAGTTGGACATTTATAATGCTCCGTTGGGCTCTCTAGCATCTGCTGGGGCTTAGTTAATAAATAACAGAAATTCTTATGAGTCTGGAATACCTGAGTTTAAGTCTATCCTCCAACACATAGTGAATATATGATAACAGGAAAATCATTTAACCTCTCAATGTCATAGGCAGTTAAAATCATAAGTTAGAGATGAGTTATTGATTTTTATCAGTGAAGCATTTCTTACATTGATAAAATTACCGGTTGGAACAAAAAACAATATTCCATGAAGACAGAAACATGAAGCTTTTTAATCTATATATTCTCAGTGCCTGAATTATTATTGAATTGAATTTGTTTATTGAAATTGCTTCCTTATTTCCAAAAAGCATAAGAGAAAAAAATTAATGAATCCATTATGAGGGACTGGTGGAAAATTTAGGCTTTGAGAATTTTGATTTAATTATTTTGAAAGACAGAAGAAAGCAAGAAAACTAGTTCTTATTGAGCAGAGCTTAATTATTTTGCTTAACTCATTAAAGAAAATAGTCCTAATAGCTTGGGATTGCCATAAATGGTTCCATGAAACAGCAATGCTCTGAATTTAGGCCATAAAAGCACTACAATCTCTGAGAAGTTATCTTAATTAAGCACTTCTAATAGGCACACAACTCCTGTTTACATAAGATGTGAAACTGATCAAAGCTCTATTGGGTTCCATGGAAGAAGATATTAAAAAGTATATATTCTTGTCTGGGGGGAGGTAAATAATGGCCAATCAAAGTTGGCAATGACAAAGAAGGGAATGGACCAGATGGTCTCAGTTACATAAACTCTTTAGACAAGGGGTGGAAATTGATTCCTCCTTAGACTATGCAGAAAGGATTATACTAATTAATCAGATTAATACTTTGTTCCATCATTAAAAGGGACAAGCTTTTGAGAAGATATTGAAAGAGGGGTCAGTAACTGAAAAGACAGAAAAGTAATCATTTTCAGAATCATTCCTCTCATTCAAACTCGTCAAAAGATAGGGGAAATGCACCAAAAATACAGTAATTAAAGATGAAATAATCAAAACTGATAAAAAAAAAACCAGAAGTATGGCACAAGACAAAAGCCTTACTAAATAACACTGAAGGAGTTATGTAACTATAATTTTCATTTGCCCTGCCCACCACACACACCAGAAGCACTTAGCACAATCAAATGTGCAGGTTTCTATTTCCAGTTTAGAGTCTGAGGGTCCCCTGGAAGCAAGAACTCAATCTGAATCCTCTGCATTCCAGGAGAGGTAGAAAACATTGATCCTGAATAAACCCAGAAAGTAAAAGAAATACAAAAATGCAACTAATGTGGGGGAGGAGGAAGTTCTTAACCACTTTGAAGAGAATCAACTTTCCATGTCTAAAGTAAAAGAGAATCAAAACCTAGCACTGATTAGACCTCTCTGATTGAAGTTTATAGGGTATAGCAATCTAGTCAGGGTCCCATAGGCCTCCCAACTAGAGTCTGAGAATGATTGAACTCAGAGAGGACGGTGTTCAACTGGTAGAAAGAAGTGGGGCAGGCCAGAGGGTGAACAGCTAATCAATCAATCAAACAATCGGTCAATCAACCAACAAAGTTATTAAACAGTCACTGTGCTGAGAATACAAAGAAGGGCAAAAGCAAGAAATTGAGAAGGAAAAAGAAATGCTTATTAATTGGGAAAAAAATTAAATTTCAAAAATATGGTCGTAAAGGCAGTGGAAGGATTTAAAAATTAAAAAAATAGGATAAAATGCAACCTGTAAGAATAAAATTGATGATTATTATCCTTCTTACTCTCTGAGTTTGACACTTCTGGTTTAGGAAATGAGTTCTTCTAAACTCACTGCTCCAAAATGAAAGGACGTACAATATTATTCAGCAGCATCTCAATATTATCATCCTATCAGCAGGTAGGTGATCCTAGTTATGATAGAATACTGTGCCAGGAATCAGGAATACCTGGGTTCAGGTCTGGTCTCAAACACTTACTAGCTGGGGGAAGTCAGCCTCTTTTACCCTCAGTTTCCTCAACTTGAAAATGGAGATGATAATAATAGCACCTACCTCTCAAGGTTGTTGTGAGAATCCAATGAGATAATATTAGTAAAACATGGAGCACAGTGACTGGTACATAGTAGGTGCTTCACAAATCATTGTTTCCTTCCTTCTTATCACTCATCACTATGTAAAATCCTACTTAAAAGATTTCTGATACATAGGATGCTTGAGAACAAAGAGCCTTCTATAGGTGCTGAGTGATATTTCCTCAGATTTCTTCATTCCCAGGAGAAGAATGTCTCAATCATACAGTTGGCAGCATTTATATAGTGCTATAAGATTTACACAGAGTTGTGCGTGTTATCTAATGTGACACATACAACAACCTTATAATAAATAAAATAGCAAATAAAAGAAAGTAAAAGGTAAATTTTGCTCTCAGTGATTATAAGGATTGCCAGAATCAGGCAAAATTGTGGACATAATTCTAATTAAAGAGGAGATTCTAACAGAATAAAAGTGATTCTTTTTCTCTTTACTCTAGGCTTGAATGGTATATTTCTTGTATACGTCAGTGTTTAAAGGGGAGAATTAGACTCACCCTTTGCATCACAATATAGTCCATCCACATTGGCTCCACATGGATCTGGGTTCAAGTTGTGAGTACTTTAACTTTTAACTCACCTGATCTGGATCTTTTTGTTCCAATCCAGTTTAAAATTGGGAACTTCTAAAGTCAATTTGGTTGACTGAATATCGAAACTAGATATTCAGTTGCTCCCATACTAATAGATGTGGGCAAAAGATAGGCCTAAAAGAAGTAAAATATTTCATTAGAATTTAAACAAGTAATAGAAAAATACCTAAGCAAATATAACCTCATCTCTCTCCACCTTCCTAAGTGGTTTAGGACAGAGGTACGCTGCAATCAGATTAAAATGTAATTGGGAAACATTTAATTAAACAAATAAAAGTATAAAACAGCATAGATAATATATTTTAAAACTAAATCATGTGATCCATGGGAATCCTTGTATACAAATTGATGATCCTCCTTTATTTGAGTTTGACATCTCTAGTTTAGGAAATGAACTCCAAACTCACTGCTCCAAAATGAAAGGAAGTACAATATTTGCAGCAAGGTGGAGGTTAAGAGGGGAACTTCACCCACTCACTGCCTCCCTCTCCACTTGAGATCATCAGTTGTCTCTCTATAGCTTGTTCTCTCCTTATTTTGTATGACCACATCCGAGTTGTTTACAGACTCTTGAGCTCCCAGACAGAACCACCGCATTTTCAGAATCCTCACAGGCCCCTCCAGATGGCACCTAATCCCAGAAATGTGTAGATATTCCAGGAGGATTAGCATCTTTGGTGTGAGGACTTGCTGAGCCTTTTTCAGAAATGATCATCTACTTTTCACCCAACTCTCACCTATGAGTCCAAGAAGCTGTAGCATGGGTCGTGTCCACATCCTAGTAAACCATCTCAGCAGAAGGCTAAGCTAGATTAAAGGTAACCAACAAACCTGAAACCAATCAGTGAGTTAGAATAATGTCTACCCCAAGCATTTGAAGACTTCCTGCATTGGAATAGGCAGATCAGAACAATTTGTTCCGAAGACCATGAAGGTTACTGAAGCAGGTGCTGTGGAGTACTTAGAGCTTGGTCAGACATCAAGGATGCTGAGGTCATCCACTGTGTCCTAGGCCATTGCCAGTCATCCTGACTTTTGCCCTGCCACTAAACTTCAATGACTCAGAAAGAGAGAGTGAAGTTGATGACTTTGTGTGACTCTGCCTCATTGAAATCCAATTCACACATAAGTCAAAACATCACCTGTGGTGTTATTGGTTTTCTTTGGAAAAGAAGGACAAACGATAAAAAGCCCAGAAGCAAACTTTCACCACCAAGACCCCTATATTCCTTCTAGAAGTTCCCTCTCTCCAATCTCAAATTGGACCACTAGTATATGACTTCCTGGGAAAATGAAGTCTTGTGAAATTCTCCAGTGAACACAAGTTCTGGTCCCAGACATTTGTTAAATGTCCTTCTTAAACATATAATTCTTAAAACATAATTTGAAGGTGTATGGGTGTTTAAGCAGGACTAGTATCTTTAGTGTGAGGGCTTGCTGAGCCCTTTTCAGGGCTCTTCATCCACCTTTAGTGTATGCCTGATTTATCCAACTCTCCCCTGGGGCTCCAAGAGGCTATGCCACACATAGCAGCCACATCCCAGTAAAACTGCCTCAGCAGATGGGCTAAAGCCTCAAATCCATTGGTAAATTTGGGGGATATCTACCCCAAGCTTGTAAAAACTTGCCCATTGGAAAAGGCAGATCAGAACAACTTGTTCCAACGACTATGTAGGTAGCTGAAGCAGGCACTGTGGAGCACTTAGAGTTTGGTCAAACATCAAAGATGCCAAGTCATCCATTGCATCCCAGACCATTGCCAATCATTCCGACTTTGGTCTTCTCAATGGACCTCCATGACTCTGGAAGAAAGAGTGAGGCTGAAGACTTTGGGCAATTCTCGTTTAAATCTCACTGAAAGCCAACCCATGTACAAGTCAAGACATCACCCTGTGATAATATTGGTTCTCTTGGAAAATGAATGACAAACAATAATCATAATTTCACTTTTTTTAGTGGATTTTTGTTTTTCCCTTTGTGCTCTACTCTCTGAAGAAAGATGTAGGTCTAGGTCTATATTTTCAAGAAAAATGTAAATTGTCTGTTTAAATGTGGGGTTGTGATCCGGAAGTCTCCCCCCAAAAAAATTTCAAATAACCAATTGTCCATCATTAAATACACATCCCAAGCCATGTGTCTATTGGTAAGTTCATTTTATTTTTTAAAGTTCAGTGATGAAGAAGATGGAATTTCTGCCTTGTGGGGCACCTTGTATTTTATTTGTTTTGTCCTATTATTGCTGAATTAAATCTTTTTATTATTTTTTTGCAAAAGTATATTGATATAACTACATTTCCTAATGTTAAGAGCTCCTTTTCCCAAACATTTCAACTTCTTCTAGTTTCACATCTGGATATTTTGGGGTCTTAATGTGTACTACCTGACTGTACAGATCTATATGAAAGCAGGAAGGACAGAGGTTATCTAGTCCAGACAATGCTGACAGCAGTTTGGGAAGGCCTGTCATTTCCTGCATTAGATAACTAGGAGTCATAGTGTAATCTGGAAACAAAGGAAATATGACATGACAAATCAATGAAATTAAGGACACTTATCTGGGTTGGATGAATCCTGGGTATTTCTTTTTTCTGATTATGTCTACTTCCTTACCCCCCCCCCCAACTTTGGAGGCAAAGGGTAATGCAATAGGCATATCCAATTAAACCAAAAATAATTCTACCTAGATATTATTACAGGATGACTAAAGAAGAATGATGAGCTATGAAAAATGGCCCTTTCTTCTACCTTATCTCTTTCCCAAAGCCTTTCATTCAAAGACAATCTACTAAGAAGGCTTTGGATTTTTTTTTTTTTGCTCTCCTCTAAGGGGCTCAAATTTCTGAAGAAGCTTAATTAAGTCTCACAACATTCATCTGAGGGGGAAAAAGGGGAGAGATATGCATTTTTATTCCCATTTTCCAGATAAAGAAAGCCATAAAAAGATCAAAAAATGGTATCAAAATGCTACCACTTAAGTGGTAAAAAGACCCAGGTACTCTAAATTTAAACTTGGCACTTCAGGCCTGTATCAGCACAAGACCGGGAGGGAGTGGGGGGTGAAGGGAGGAAATTCAACCAACCGACCAAATGGTGCTATTACGGGTAAAATATTCGCTAAATTTTTCACACCTTATCTGCAGTTTTGGCACTGCAGAGACAATCTCTATCATTGGTATAA
Source organism: Notamacropus eugenii (assembly GCF_028372415.1). Classification (NCBI taxonomy): domain Eukaryota; kingdom Metazoa; phylum Chordata; class Mammalia; order Diprotodontia; family Macropodidae; genus Notamacropus; species Notamacropus eugenii. The sequence continues at coordinate 164,743,560 of NC_092875.1, read as the reverse complement.
TTAAGACTGTAGTCTTTTCAGAGCTTATTTTCAAAGTTCTGGGTCTTCATGATTATTGTACCTAATCTTCAGCAATTAATAATGATGATCTGCACTTCCATTCCTTTAATGAGTGTGCTGATTTTCCTTCATTATTACAATGCTCTGGGAGTATCATCGTTAATACTACATTTAAACAGGTGAGAGCCTGAGGTAATTACGTGACCCAGGTAAAATTTCAAAATAAAAATATTTTTTTCTCCCAGCTTAGTAATATCTATTTTGGAGACAAATTCATAGCCATCTTTAACTGACAAATATTGTTATTATGTGCTGCTTTTATGGAATCATCATTCTTCTGTCTGAAATGAATAAAATCAATAGACAAGAAGAACTCTCTAACAGTGTCTTCTGGGAAAAAAATAGAACACTTTCTTCCTTAAGTTCCTCCATATTTATAAGGTTTTCAGTTTTTTTTGCTAATACTGTAGTTGAATAATGTATATTTTGGCCATTTCTCTTAAATGTAAGCTTTTTTTCAGGATATCAATGATTGGTAGAGAAGAATAAGTAATAAACCTTATCTCCTTCACCATATATTCAACCTTTCTTCTTCCTTGCATGAATAAACAAGAATCTGTGATTTCCAAAATGCGGTAAGTGCCTCTATCTATAAATTAATAGCAAAGTCTTAGAAAAGTATTTTGGATTCAGACAGGTTTTACAAGTAATAACCCAGTTAGGTATCAGAAGTAGCTTTAAATTCAAATCTTCCGGACTCATAGATTAGCACTTTATTCTTTAAAAGTTGTTGCTTGTTAGCGATAGGTCAGTTTTCCCTATGTCTATACCCAAATACTTGGAGGATCAATGATTTCATTGAATAGGAAATTCACACCAGTGATGCAGATGATAACTCAGCCATGCCTGCATATCCAATATAACCTTTATCCATGTTGTCCCATAAGTTCAGCCCAGGGCATCCACTCATTCATTGTGTTGGAGGCCTTCCTCACAATATACCAAGGAACTATTCTGCTTGCCAGCTTGCTATCCCTTACCTTCCACATGTGACCAGTGTATTTTTCCTTTCTATCAGGGAGCTAGGCATGCATATGGATAGAATTCTGGGTCTGGAGTTGGAAAATTGTTTTTCTTGTTCAATTGTGTCTGATTTTTTGTGATCCTCTTTAGGGTTTTCTTTACAAAGAAACCAATGGAGTGATTTGTCATTTCTTTCTCCAGTTCATTTTACAGATATAAATCTTGTAACTATAATCTGTGACTTGCCCTTGATCACACAGCTAGTAAATGTCTGAGGACAGATTTGAACTCACGAAGATGAGTCTTCCTGACTCCAGGCCTATCACTCTTTCCACTGCACCATGTAGTTTCTCTGGAGACAAGAAAACCTGGCTTCAAATCCAGCCTCAGACATTTATTAACTGTGAGACTGTGCGCAAATCATTTAGCCTTTGTTGGTCTCAGTTTCTTCATGTGGAAATGAGGATAATAAAAGCATCCACCTTTCAGGATGGTTATGAGGATGAAAGAAGATAATACTGGAAATGTGCTTAGCACAGTACCTGGCACATAGTAGGGACATAATAAATGCTTATTCCCTTCTTCCTGTCATCTAATTCTCTTGAGAACTTCTTTTGTTCATGTTCTTTAAAGTTTAAAGTTTCTCACTGCTTATATACTATTTCCTTCTCCAGCTCATTTACCTTGGTAGTGTACTTTACAGGAATGTACACATTGATAATGAGGTTGATGCACGCATTGCCAGAGTTAGCTCAGTGTTTGGGAGACTCTGAAGGAAAGTGTGTAGGAGAAGAGGTATTAGACTGACTATCAAACTGAAAGTCTACAGAGCCATTGTGCTGACCTCACTGTTGTATGCCTGTGAAACCTGGGCAGTCTACCAGTACCATGCCAGGAAACTGAATCGCTCCCATTTGAACTGTCTTAGGAAGATTCTGATGGTCAGAAGAAGCGATACAAGGATACTCTCAAGGTCTCTCTTAAAAACTTTGTAATTGATTGTGTGACAATGGAGACCCTGGCACAGGACCTCTCAGCATGGTGTGCTCATATCAGAAAGGATGCTGTGCTCTGTGCACAAAGAAGATAGAAACAACTCAAAGAAAATGCAAGATGCGCAAATTTAAAGAATCCCCCCAAATGTTCACATGGACTATTTGTGTCCGACCTGTGGTAGAACATTCTAAGCTCATGTTGGTCTGATCAGCCATAGTCAGGCACACTGTAACTTGGTTCTAGCACAGTGATGTCATTTTGGTCCTTTTTGAGAATGAAGGACAACAACCACACCAACCAGTTCATTTTACACATGAGAAAACTGAGGCAGTGACTTGCCAAGGGTCACACAGATAGTAAAGGTTTGAGGCTAGATTTGAGCTCAAGTCTTCCTGACTCCAGGTCCAGCACTCTATCTTTGTATCTAGCTGCCCTGTGTAAAAAGTAGATGAAAGGTAATTTCAGAAGGAAGGCACTAGCATCAAGGGGGATCAGGAAAGGCTTTTTTTGCAAAATATATCATTTTCACTGAGATTTGAAAGAAGTCACAGAAGGTAGGAGGTGGAGAGGATGATGGAGGGCATGTAGAATGAGGGAAATGGAATATCTTATTAGAGGAAAGTCAAGGAGATCCATGTCACTAAATCACAGGGTATGTGGAATGAAGGAAGGGGCTAGGTTATAAAGGATTTTAAGAGCCAAACATATGGTTATATATTCATTCTGGAGATGACTGGGAGACACTGGAGTATAAGAGTGGTAGGAGTTGGGGGAGCTAACAGAGTCAGACCTACAAATTAGGAAGGTTATTTTGATAGCTGCATGGAAGCTGGACTGGAGTGGGGAGAGACTTGAGGAAGAAAGACCAAGCAGCAGGCAATAGTCTAGGAACATGTTAATGAGTACCTGAATTGGCATGGTTGCAGGATCAGAGGACCAAATGGAACAAATACCAAAAAAAAAAAAAAAGGTACAAAGGTAGAAGCAACAGGATTTGTCAAAAAACTAGATATGGGGAGAGATAACAGAGAATGAGGGCTTAAGGATCACTTCTAGGTTGTGAACCTGGGTGACTAGGAGCATGGTGGTACTCTCTACAGTAATAGAAAGTGAGGAAGAGTGAAAGGTTTGGGGAAAACAATTAATTCAGTTTTAGACATATTGAGTTTAGGATGTCTGTCAGATACTCACCATCTTCTACATGGAGGACCTCAGCATCCACAGGAAATTACTCTAGATTTGGACTCTCTGCTGGAACTACTCTGTCATTGATGAGGGAAGGGAAAGAGAATAAGCATTTATTAAGCACCTTCTATGTCCCAGGTTTTATAAATATCATCTCATTTGATCCTCACAACAATCCTAGGAGGTACATACTATTATTATCCTAATTTCACAGTTGAGGAAACTTAAGTAGCCAGAGGTTGAGACTTCTCCAGGGTCACATAGTGAATAAGTGTCTGAGGCTGCATTTGAACTCAGGTTTTCCTGACTCTAGGCCTAGAGCTCTATCCCATGACCCAAACAGCTTCCACTTTAAGAAATACCTTTGGCAAAAATACAGTTTAATTCTTTGGACCTTGCCTAATGTTTATGAACATAGAATGATTAAAGAGGTTTTTCTCCCTTGCATCATCTTTCAAGGAATCTTACACAATTTTGATATGTGGATAAGAGGTAGGATGTTTCTTTTTTTTAATTAACTGATTAATTGTTAGTTTTTAATAGACACTTTCACAATATTTTGAGTTCTAAGTTTACTCCCCATCTCTTCCCTCTGCCCACCTCAAGACAGCATACATTCTGTTTACCACTTCCCCGAATCTCACCTCCCTTCTGTCACATCCCTCCCTTTTCTTATCCTCATGCCCTCTATTTTCTTGAAGGGTAAGATGGATTTCTACATCCCATTGCCTCTATATGCTATTTCCCAGTTTGCATGTAAAAGCAATTTTTAACATTTTTTTTAAAACTTTGAGTGCCAACTACTCTCTTTTCCTCCCTCCCTATCCATCCCCAATGAGAAGGCAAGCAATTCAATATAGGTTATACATGTGTAGTCATGCAAAACACTTTCATAATAGTCATATTGTGAAAGACTAACTATATTTCCCTCCATCCTATCCTGCCCCCCGTTTATTCTCTCTTTTGGCCCTATCCCTCCTCAAAAGTGTCTACTTCTAATTACCCCCTCCTCCCATTTGCCCTCCCTTCTATCTTTCCCCCACTACTTATCCCCTTCCCCTCTACTTCCCTGTAGTGTAAGATAGATTTTCATACCAAATTGAGTGTGCATATTACACCCTCCTTAAGTCAAATGTGATGAGAGTAAGATTCACCTATCCCTCCCCTCCTTTTCCCTCCATTGAAAAACCTTTTCTTGAAGAGCTAGGATATTTCAAAAGAAGACCTTGTTGAACAGTGTAACTACTTGGAGGAATTATGTTCATATCCACTAATGAGTTATTTTTTTCAAATTTGAACTATGACAACTGACAGATAGTAAGTCCCTGGAAACCAAATACAAAAGAAGCATCCAGGGAGGTCCAAGAACGCTAGAATGGAAAGAAGTATGCTAAAATGGAGGAGTGGGAGCTCAAAGACAAATTAATTTCATCAACTTCAAATTTTTGTCTAGGTTTTCTTCTGTTCCCAGTGAGTTTGGGGGGGCCTGGATAAAAATCAGAGAATTGGAACTGTATCAGTCAAATATAACAGTCAAAGATTTCTCATGATTATTGTTTTTAATTACTGGTGGGATTTGTTCACCTATTGTTATCTCATTTATTTTAGTGAAGATTCCTTGAAAATTATAATTCTCAAAAAATATAAAAATATGTCTGTTTATTTTTGTAAAAATATCTTTGTCAGGTTTGATACCTTTAAATAATGAATCTTTCAAATTGTCCATTGCTATCACTATACCTTTAGTTTATGTAAGATGGATATGATTTTTAAACAGTCCCATTATGGACTAATAAAACATATAATAATGGAAATAGTATAATGATAAAACACACTTTCAGGATCTTTTTTGTAGTAAAGGAGAATTTATATTCTTCTGAAGGCTCATAGAATTATTGATTCACATGTTAATCACAGAATTTTGATGACATTTTTCAAGGAAGGGATCTGAAGACCAGTCCAGTCAATCAGCATTTATTAATATTAAGCATTGCTTTGTGCCAGGTACTTGACTAAGCATTGAACGTACAAATAAAAAGTAGAAACAATCATTGATCTCAAGAAGTTTTGTAAGGGGGGAGAGACACATAGAGAAAGTATATAAATAACTACCTACAGAATATAAGTATATGAATATGTATGCAGAATAGATGGAAGATTATCTCAAAGGCATAAACCAATGCCCCAATCTCTGCTGACAGTCAAAGGTGTTTGAATCCTTTTAACTAGTGATTGATAGGACATTGTATTGGTCTGAACAATGCTCATAATAATAATAATAAATAAGAAAGATACTACAGAGAGGAAGACAGATAATCAGCGAACTTTATTAAGTATCTAAAGTACCTACTACGTACCAGGCCTTGTGCTAGATAGCAAGGATAAAAGAAAAGAACATTAAATAATTTTTGTGGCCAAAGAACAGAGGTTTTATCAGAAGAATAATGACTTGAAAGCACACTCATTTTGAGGAAATTTTTTGACTCAGTACAAATGTGCAATTTTGTCAAAATGACTCATAAACTGAGACTATGATTCTTAATGATGTTAAAAATACAGACAGACACATAAGCATTCTTGCCAAAGGAATGAAAATTCATTTTCAATCAATACCTGTCCTAATTCCTTGGAAGAAGCTTGCAGGGGGTTTGGAGAAAAGGGGAAGGAAGATGGAGAGAGAGGGAGGGAGGAAGAGAGGCAGAGACAAAGAAAAAGAGACAGAGACAAAGACAGAGAAAGGGAGGGAGGGAGAAGAGAGAGAAAGGAGAGAGAGACAGAGACAAAGATAGAGAGAGAATACTTGTTCTTTCACCCAAAGGGTAGACCTAGAGCTGACTCCCCATACCTAAATCTTCTACAAGGAAGGTACTATTTTTTTTTCTATTTTTATACTTGCACATAGCAAGTACTTAATAAGTGTTTGTTGAATTGAATTAGATTGGATTTTCTTTAAACAGCCATCTCTTCAATCTAATCAATATGACTTAGGGACCCTTTTATTTTTTGGCTGTACTTGAATAACAGGAGCACTAGAAGGCATCTTTGTCTATTTATAATTTTAATATTGTCAGGGATGATCATGTAAGCAGCAATTTTCCTTTAAATTTTCTAAACTGTTTCATCATATTTTTATATTTGTCTCACTTTAGGATAAAAATAAATTAATAACTGCATTACAGAAGTTAATATAAAGTACATATGACAATTTGATTACAGATTTGAGGAAAAGACACTAATATTATTCCTATAGTACAATGGGATACATTTTTTTTGGAGGAAGGGAGCCATGGAGTGAGTTGAACTGCTTGGTCAATTTTCCTCAGGTGTTGTTTAATTTGATTTTCTGTTTGACTGCGGAAGTGACTGAAGGCAGAAATAGTTAAGCACAGTTACCTTTAGTAAGTTGATGAAAATGCAGGTTATGTAGCAGATGTTTTCTGTAATCGTGATACATTCAAGGAAGTAATTTGGTGAGTAGTTTCTTCTGAATATTACTTTATGTGACAATCTGATAATAAAAGAGGGAAAGCTGAATGCTAGCAATAATAATAACAAAAACAACAATGTAGTGAGAGAGAAAAAGAGAGAGAGAAAATTCCTCCTAAAGTGAAAGAGATAATAAAATCTAATAAAATTATGTTGACAGGACTCCTGTGAAATAGAGAACTAATCCTGCCTGAAGACAAGCTAAAGTCAGCACCATAAACAATCCAAGAGTCTCAAATTATTAGCCCAGGAGTAGAAAACTATGATTAGACTAGTTAAAAAATAGAGAAAATCAAACTAAAGTAATGAAATGGTCAGAAGGTATCTTGGACGCCATTACTTCCTCTGGGGACAGTGAATGTATGTTGCAAAAAGGAAGATTTAAGGCTGATTTAAGAAAAATAATTTTCAATAATTAAAGCTATCCAAAAGTGGAATGGGCAACCTCTGGAGACAGCAAATGCCTCTCACTAAAAGTCTCCAAGCAAAAGCTGAATGATCACTTGTTGGGTATATTGTAGAGAGCACTCCTGCTCACATGGAGCTGGAAGAGATCTCAGCAGCTATATAGTCCACCATATGGCTGCTGAGGTCCCTTCCAAAACTCTAGGATTCTATCATTCTCTGTGTGATGCTGCAATCTTTCCATGTCCTGATAATGAAACTGTTTCCAGGTTGTTGTTTTTTTCCCCTTAGAACCTGTTGTAGTATTTTTTTTTTCTGTTTACTTCAGAAAAACCACATCAAAAATTTACTTTCCACCTAAATAATCTTTTCAGTAACTGTAATATGGAAACTTCCTCTGTACTATTTTCAGGCATCTAGGCAAATGGTGAAGTTCTTGAAAAGGAAAGATTTTGAGGGAGTTACAGATTTTGAGACAAAATCTGTTATCTTGTTATATAGTCTGGACCCTATCCAGGATAGAGCTTTTGTAGCAACCACTTCCATCTTTGCATAAGACGAATGATGGCAGAGATGCATGTGAAAAGGAGCAGGTGTTACAGAGGGAAGTGTGCTGACTAGAGGCAGAGGACTTGTGTTCACATCCTCTCACCTATATTGTGATTTTGGGCAACTCACTTACCCTACTTGGGACTCAGTTTCCTGATCTGTGAAGTGAAGGGGCAAGGGATTTGGACCAAATTGCCTCTGAGGTCCCTTCAAGGTCTAAAGCTATGGACCACTTCTCAGAATCATGTCTTTAAATGCATAAACTATATACAGGATTGCAAAGGAAACTAATATAATTGAAATATAGTTATCAAAACCATTTTTAGTTCATGGGCCCAAGTCAGTTAATACACATTTATTAAGAACCTACTATGTGGCAAGTACTATAGTAAGCACTGGGGAATACAAAGAAAAAAGATCAAAAAAATAAATCACTGCTCTCAAGGAGCACACAGTCTAGTGGGGGAGACAACATGCAAACAAACAAGATTCACGTGGGTTAAACTGAAAATAACCACCAAAGAGAAGGCACTAGGAGGATTAAGAAAGGCTTATTGTAGAAGGGAGTATTTTAATTGGACCCTGAGGGAGCCGGGGGGAGGGGAAATTTGGGAGGAGGGGAGAAGATGAAGAAGATGAGGAGGAGGGGAATTCAGCACATGGAGGATAGCCAATGAATGTTGTAGGATTTTTTTTGTGGGAGCACCAGGAGATGGAGTGCTTTGTGTGAGGAAAGGCAAGGAGGTCATTGTGATTAAATAATAAAGTATGTGTGGGCATGTTAAGGGATGTGGGGAAGGGACTTGTAAGCTGTGAAAAGGCTAAAAGAATAGTAGTCCAGGTTACTAATCACAAGTTAATACCACCTCCATCTAGGACAGGGGTGAGGATATGTTGTCTCCTCTTACAAAAAGGTTATTCAAGCGTGGAGATTTTTTTCTTATTTCTTTATTCTATTTTTTTTGAGGGGGATGCTATCCCCAGAACCAAGGTCATTGACTGTTACATAGTAGGTACTTAATAAATACTTGTCTGTTGGTTGATTACTGCCAGAAAAATATCTACTTGATTCGTGCATGAATCCACCACAGGAAGTGGGTTTAAGTCCTTGTATTATATAACAGAATTATTTTTGGTGATTTTATGTATGTCGAATTTTGCAGTTATATACAGAGAGCTGTCGTCCTCAGCATACCATTACAGCAGGCTGTTCTACAAGACTCAGTGTTGGGACTAATCTATTCTGGATAACAAAGAAGACCTAAAAAAAATGAACTGGTTTAATTTTCATTCATTGCTTTTCATGCCCAAGAAATTCAAAACAACATTTTTATTTTTAACTTTTTTTTAATTTTTTAAGTTTGATAATATTTTATTTTTCCCAGTTACATGTCAAGAAAAGTTTTAGCATTCATTTTTTTACAAGATTTTGTGTTCCAGAAGAGGATTCTAGAAAGATGGCAGGGTAGGTATGAAAATTCCAAGGTCTCAAGATTTTCCCCCACAAAAGAGATGAAATAGCATCTCAGGTTAAATATTGAGCAGCAAAAATAAATAAGAATAGAGACAGAACAGGGGACAATCAGAGAAGAACTGAAGAAAATTCCCAGGATGAGTTTTGGTCCCTGTGAAGAATAAACACCACCAGGCTAGCTATTAGGTTCATTTAAACAAGAAGTGGCAGGCCCTAGAGTGAGGTGGGTTGGGAGGCTACCCCAGTCCCAGCTGCAAGAACTCATCCCTGGGACAATGAGGGATGTTGAGTGTTTGAGCCAGGAAGATCAAGAGAACCTCTGCTGACAGACAATGGCAGACTCTGCTGTGCTGAGAAGTCATATCTGGCACTAGATGGAACCAGCCCAGGCCCAGGGAGTGCAGAAGCAGTGAGGCAGGGACACTGTTGGCTGTGGGCACTTACAGGAGGATGGAGGTCTTGGTTCAGGTTCTTGGCCAGAGGAAAGAACTGAAGGAGGATCTGAGACCAGAGGAACCATCCTCCATACCCCAGGACTAGATACATTAAACTAAGTTATCACACAGGCAAAGCAGAAAGAATCCAACCATGGAGAGTTACTATGCAACTAGAGAAAACTGGAATTCATCTTCAGATTAGGATACTGAAGCAAAGAAACCCGCTTCTATCTCAAATAGTAAATCATAGAAGAAGTCAAAAAAGACTTTATAAATCAAATGAGAGAGATTGAGGAAAAACTAAAAAAAAAAACAATCCAAGAAACAATCCAAGAACAATCCAAGAAACAATCCAAGAAAAACAAGAAGATTATAAAAAAAATTTAACCAATTAGAAAAGGAGATTCCGAATATTAAGGAAGAAAATGAATCCTTGAAAATCAGAATTGGGCAAGAGTAAGCCAGAAAAGTTATAATATCAACAAATAATAAGACAAAATATGAAGAGTGCAGAAAACAAAAGACATCTCATAAGAAAAATAATTGATCTGGAAAACAGATCAAGAAGAGAAAACATAAGAATAATTGGACTACCAGAAAGCAATGATCAAGCAAAAGAATTTTGATACAATAATGCAAGAAAATAATTAAAGAAAATGTCCTGAAGCATTAGAATAAGAAGGGAAAGTAGAAATAGAAAAAATCCACCAATCACCACCAGAAAGAGATACTATGAGGAAATCCTACAGGAATATCATATTCAAGTCAGAAACCCCTAGTTCAAGCAAAAAATATTATGAGAAACAAAAAAAAAAAAACAATTTAAATATGGCCGTGCCACAATTAGAATCACACAAGACCACCTAGTAGTGGTGATACTAAAAGACCACAGGTCAACACTATGTATCAAAGATCAAAAGAACTGGGGTTTCACCCAAAAATATCATGCCCAGGAGAGCTAAGCATAACCCTGAATGAAAAAAAATGGACATTTAATCAACTGTCATATTTTCATGACTGTTTTTAAAAAATTGAACTAAATAGAAGATGTGACATATAATTATATATACAATTATTTACCTCTTACTTATGTAAATTGTATATCTAAGATTGTTATTAGTAATTAGGTAGTATTTGTAATAAAGATTGGAGTAAACCAACATATGATATGACTTTAGAAAGTAAAACTTTTTAGGGATAGCTAAAAAGAGTACTTATTTTATACAAATGAGATGTGAGAGAAAGAGTCAACACAGAGAAATGAGATGGGGCAGGAGGGTTGTTAGTTCTGGAAACCTACTTTCACCTGAAATGGGTTCAAGAGGGAACAATACATACATATATGAAAAAAAAAAGAAATGGAAAAGGAAAAGGAAGGGGGAAAGGATAAAGGAAGGATCTCTAGAGGGGAAAGTAAGGGAGTAGGTTAAAGGTGGAGTATAGAAGGGTGTTTAGATTCATGGGAATGGGAGGATAATGGAGGGATCCTAGAGAGGATGAGACAGATATTTAGAGGGGAAAGTGAAGGAAAAGGTCAAAGGGAGCTATAGAAGGGTATTTAGATTTATGGGAATGGGAGGATAAAGGAGGGATCCTTGGGGTGGGGGGGATAAGTTAAATAATAGAAAGGCAACAAAGCTGGTAGAAGTAAAGTAGAGGAGTTAGGAGTGATAGAAAATGAGAGATGTGCAAATATCAAAACAAAGATCAGAAGTAGAATTCATCTGGGAAAGTATATGTGTATATATGTATGTATGCATGCATGCATGTATAACATATATAAATATACCCATGCTTAATTGTAGCCTGAGGGTGGAGAACAAAGTAAAAAGTGCACAGTAGAGAACAAAAGAAAGCTTACAAGGAAGCAAAGAAAAGATGGAGAGCTCTCAGTACAACACATAGTATTTATTGTACAGGTTTTCTCAAAATAGAAGTTTATTGCTATATATTTTCAATCTCTTACATTCTACTATGTATATGAAGTGCTTTTTTTTCTTTTCTTGTTTTGCATTTGTTTCAGGATCTAAGTTTCTGATATGTTTCTTTTTTTCTTATTGTGTATTTAAATTTTAGTAATTTAAAAAAAGAAAAGAAAAAAGAAAAAAAATTTTGAATTTCAAACGTTTTTCCTTCCCTCTATCTCCTCCCCTCTTCTGAAACAGGTAAACAGTTTGATACAGTCTATACATGTGCTATTATGTAAAGATATTTCCATATTAGTCACAGTTATAAAAGAAGAAAGAGATCAAAATGGAAAAAAGCATGAGAAAGAACAAACTAAGCAAAATAAAATATTCTTCAATCTGTGTTCAGAGTCCATCAGTTCTTTATCTGCATATGGATAGCATTTTCCTTCATGACTCATTTGTACCTGTCTTGGATCATCCTGTTACTGAGAAGAACTGAGCCATTCATAGTTGATGATCACACAGTGTTGTTTATACTGTGTATAATGCTTCCCTGGTTCTGCTCATTTCACTTTGCATCAGTTTGTGCAAGTCTTTCTTGGTTTCTCTGAAACCTGCCTGTTCATCATTTCTTATTGCACAAGTGTTCCATTACATTCATATTCCACAGCTTATTTAGCCATTCTCAAATTTATGGGCATTTCCCAATTTCCAATACTTTGCCACCACAAAAAAATCTGCTATAAATATTTTGCATATGTAAGTCCTTTTATTTTTTTATGATATCCTTAATACAGACCTAGTAGTGATATTGTCAGACATATGGCCTTTAGGCATATTTCCAAATTGCTCTCCAGAATGATTGCATCAATTCACAACTCCACCCAATTTTCCCCCATTCTCTCCAGTACATATCATTTTCCTTTTTTTGTCGTATTAACCAATCTGATAGGTGTGAGGTGGTACCTCAAAGTTGTTTTAGTTTACCTTTCTCTAATCAAAAGTGATTTAGAGCAGGGCTTTTTAAATGTTTTCCACTCACAACCCCTTTATAGGCAGCTTTAGTTGGAGTTTGGTGGACAGAGGGCATGTTCAGTGCAAAGTGCACATGCTTTGTGTTCAGAACCAAGGCTGCTGTGAAGTTGTAGGATGCAACATGAGAAAATGCTACCAGAAACACCTCGGATTCATTATGCATTTGATTTTAATTAATTTTTGGTTATTATCTTTTCAGAAAGCTTTTACTGTTGCCAAATTTTTTGCAACTTCATATGGGGTCACAACCCACAGCTTAAAAGCACTGATTTAGAGCACTTCTTTGATGCTTTCATCTGAAAACTGTCTGTTCATATCCTTTGGCCATTTATCAATTGAGGAATGACACATTCTTATAAATTTGACTCAGTTCTCTACATATTTGAGAACAAAGGCCTTTATCAGAGACACTTGCTAAAAAGATTATTTCCCAGCTTTCTGCTTTTTTTCTAATCTTGGTTGCATTGGTGTTGTTTTTAAAAAGCTTTTGTAACTTAATATAATCTCTATTTAGTTTATTTTCTTTTGGTCATGAATTCTTCCCCTCTGCATAGATTTGACAAGTAGACTATTCCTTGTTCTTCTAATTTGTTTATGGTGTCACCCTTTATGTCTAAATCATACACTCATTTTGACCTTTTCTTGGTACAAAGTGTGAGGTGTTGATCTATACCTAGTTTGTGTCCTATTGTTTTCCAGTTTTCCAAGCAGTTTTTATCAAATAGTGAGTTCTTATCCCAAAAGCTGAGGTCTTTGGGTTTATCAAACACTAAGTTATTATGGTCATTGACTACTGTGTCTTGTGTACCTAATCTACTCTAATGATGTACCACTCTATTTCCTAGCCAGTACTAGTAAGTTTTGATGATCGCTGCTTTATAATACAGTCTGAAATCTGGTATTACTAGGCCACCATCATTTGAATACGCTTATAGTCATGCAAAACACCTCTATAAGTCATGTTGTGAAAGACTAACTATATTTCCCTCTGTCCTGTCCTGCTTTCCTTTTATTTTATTTTCTCCTTTGACCTGTCCCTCTACCAAAGTGTAATTTTTCATTAACTACCTTGAAGTTCTTGATCTTTTATTCTTCCAGTTGAATTTTGTTATTTTTTCTAGTTTGATAAAATAATTTTTGGTAGTTTAATTGGTATGGCACTGAATAAGTAAGTAAGTTTAGGCAGAATTGACATTTTTATCAAACTGGTTTGACTTACCCATGACCACCTAATATTTTCACGCATGTTTAGATCTGACTTTATTTTTGTGAAAATTGTTTTGTAATAGTGTTCCTATAGTTCCTAGATTTATCTTGGCAGTTAGACTCCTAAATTTTTATATTTCTAATCGTTATTTTAAATGGAATTTCTCTATATGTCTCTTACTTTTGGATGTTATTGGTTATATAAAAAAATGCTAATAATTTGTATGGATTTATTTTATACCCTGCAACTTTGCTGAAGTTGTTAATTATTTCAAGTAGTTTTTTAGTTGATGCTCTAGGCTTCTCTAAATATACCATCATATCATTACAAAGAGTGATAGTTTTGTTTCCTTACCACCTATTCTAATTCCTTCTATTTATTTTTCTTCTCTTATTGCTATAGCTAAGATTTCTAGTACTACATTGAAAAATAGTGGTGATAAATGAGTATCCTTGTCTCAACCCTGATCCTATCAGGAAGACTTCTAGCTTATCCCCATTACAGATAATGCTTGCTGATCATTTTAGATAGATACTACTTATGATTTCAAGGAACACCCCCCCCCTTTATTCCTATGCTCTCTGTTGCTTTTAATATGAATGGATGTTGTCCTTCATCAAAAACATTTTCAGCACCTATTGAGATACTCATATGATTTCTGTTGGTGTTGTTATTGATATAGTCAATTACATTGATAGTTTTCCTAATATTCAACCAACCCTGCATTCTTAGTATAAATCCCACCTGGTCATAGTGTATAATACTTGTGAGCTATTCCTGTAATTGCCTTACTACTATTGGTTAAAATTTTTGCATCAATATTTACTAGGCAAGTTGGTCTATAATTTCCTTTCTCTATTTCAAGCTCTTCCTGGTTTAGGTATCAGCACCATATTTGTATCATAAAAGAAGTTTGAAAGAATTCCTTCCTCACCTATTTTTCCAAATGGTTTATATAGAATGGGAGTTAGGTGTTCTTTAAATGTTTGGTAGAATTCACTCATAAAGCCATCGAGCCCTGGGGGTTTTTTCCTAGGGAGCTAGTTAATGGCTTCTTCAATTTCTTTTTCTAAGATGGGATTATTTAGGCATTCTATTTTCAGATCCACTAGTCTAGGTAATTTATATTTTCATAATTATTAATCAATTTTGCTCAGATTGTGAGATTTATGGGAATATAATTAGGTAAAATATCTCCTAATGATTGCTTTAATTTCTTCTACGTTGGTGGCAATTTCACCCTTTTCTTTTTTGATACTGGATATTTGATCTTTCTTTTTTTAGTCAAATTAACTAATGGCTTGTTTATTTTGGGTTATTTTCCCCATAAAACCAGCTTTTGATTTATTTATTTTCTCAATAGTTTGTTTTGTTTACTTTCAATCTTATTAATAATCTCACCTTTGATTTTCAGCATTTCCAATTTTGTGTTCAATTGGGAGTTTTAAATGTGTTCTTTTTCTATTTTTAGTTGAATGTCTAATTCATTGATTTAAGAATTTAAAGAAATAAATTTTACTCTAAGTACTGCTTTAGTCACCTCCCATAAATTTTGTTGTTTTCTCATTGTTGTTGTGTCTTTAATGAAATTATAGTTTTTGTGATTTGTTCTTTGACACACTTATTCTTTAGGATTAGATTATTTAGTTTCTAATTAATTTTTAATCTATACTTCCACTGCTCTTTGTTGAATGTAAGTTTTATTGCATTATGATCTAAAAAAGAATGCATTTACTATTTCCACCTTTTTACCTTTGCTTTTGAGGTTTTTATGTTCTATTACATGGTCAATTTTTGTGTCAATGCCATGTGTTGCTGAAAATAGTTATATTACTTTCTTTTCCCATTCATTTTTCCCCAAAGGCCTATCATGTCTATTTTTACTAATATTCTATTTACTGCCTTAGCTTCTTTCTTGTTTGTTTTTGATTGAATTTATCAACTTTTGAGAGAGAACAGTTGAGGTTCCCCAGTAGCATAGTTTTGTTGTCTATTTCTTCCTGTAACTCTCTTAATTTTTCCTTTAAGAATTTAAATGCTACACCACTCAGTACATACATACATACATACGTACATACATGCATACATAGATACCTGCATACATATATATTTAGTATTAATATTGCTCCATTGTCTGTGGCACCTTTTAGTAAGATGTAGTTTCCTTCCTTATCTCTTTTATTTAAGTCTATTTTTGCTTTTGCTTTTCTGAGATCAAGATTGCCACCCTTGCTTATTTTTCTAACTTCAGCTGAAGCATAACACATCATATTCCAGTCATTTTACCTTTTCTCTGTGTGCTTCTCTGCTTCAGGTATGTTTCTTGTAAACAACTTATTATAGGATTCTGGTTTGTAAGTAACTCTGCTGTCTGCTTACATTTTATGGGAAAGTTCAGCACATTCAAATTCACAATTATGATTACTACCCATGTATTCCTGTCCATTCCATTCTTCCTCTTGTTTGTTCTCTCTCCTTTTACTCTTTCACTCCTCACCAGTGTTTTGCTTCCATCTACCATGTCCCCTGATCTGCCTTCCCTTCTGTTAATCTTCACCTCACCTTACTTTATCTCCTCCCCTCCTACTTTGTTGTCAGGTAAGATAGATTTCTACATTCAACTGATCGTGTGTCAATACTGATGAGAGTAAGGTGCAAGTGATGCTCATTGCTCATCTTCCCATCTTTCCCTCCACTGTAATAGGTCTTTTGGGCCTCTTCATGTGAAATAATTTACCCCATTCTATGTTTCCCTTCCATCTACACCCTGTATACTCCTCATTCCCATTCCTTAATTTTTTTATGTCATTCCCTCAAATTCCCCTTATACCTGTACCTTCTATCTATGTATATTCTTTCTAGCTATACTATTAGTGATCTGATTTTTAAGAATTACAAGTATCATCTTCCCATATAGGGATATAGTTTATCTCTACTGAATCCCTTACGTTTTCTTCTTCCTGTTTATCAGCTTATGTTTCTTTTGGTTCTTAATATTGGAGGTCAAATTTTTGGTTTAGTTCTAGGCTTCCACGAAACCTTAAAAACCTTCTATTTCATAGAAGGATCATTTTTCCATTGATATGGTATGCTTAATTTTGTGAGGTAAGTGATTCTTGGTTGTAGTACAAGCTCCTTTGCCTTCTGGAATATCATGTCCCATGACCTTTGATCCTTTCAGTGTTACACTGGAGGATGTCTGTTTACCATGGGCTGTGCTGAAGCACATAGTTGTTCTCAGAGCTGGAGCCTTCTGTTTCCTCTGGCTATGCTAGGACTCTGAGGGCATGGGGTTGGGGGAGTGCTGGTGTTGGTGTTTGCCTGCTGCACCACACTGAGGCACAGGATCTCCAGTTGGTTTGCTGAGGTGGGGTTTGCCACTGGCTTACTGGAATGCCTCCTGTCCTGGAATGCACTCACTTTTTACCTGAGTGAGACAGATCTTTCTTGAAGATCTTCGAAGTCTTCTAGGATAAAAGTCCACTCCACCCTTTCTTTCCACTGACTCCACTGTTCCAGAATTTGTTCTGGGGTGCTATTTTATAGTTGTTTGGAGGTGAATATGAGAGAGCTACAAAGATTTGCTGCTTATTCCACCATCTTGGCTCCCAGTAGTAGAATCTCAAAAACAACTTTAATGAGAAAAATAATAGCCATCTCTTGATCTGCTTAATAATGTCCTGATCTCTCTCTTTTCTTGTTATATTGTCACTAAATATGTTCATAGGCTTCCTATGTCCCTCTAGGAATCCAGATTAATGTCTTAGCATTTAATTACCCTTAAATGACCTCAAGGCATATCAACTTTTTTCTTATCCATTCTTTCCAAGGATTCCATTTTCTCTTCTTCTAACAAACCACATGCCTCAGAAACATTAGAGAGTGAGAGAATTCTCACATGCTTGGAAGAGGAATGTCCTTGCAGGTTTTCATTCAATTTTTCCAAAATGCTTTCAGCACTATTTTTAATGTAAAAAGTGATGCCTTCATCAAAATTATAACAAGTTCTAGAATGGTCATTTTTAGAAGTGAGAATAATCACTAAAGCTGGTGGCTGTTTTTGAACCCCTTCCAACTCATAATGTGCTATGAGAGCTTTAAATTTGGCCATGGCTTGCTTTAGAAAACTTCTTGTGAGCTATCTGAATAGCTGCAGGAGTTTTGAATGTTTTTCTTAGCATGTATCAAGTTAGAGGGAGAAAAAAAAAGTTGATACATTCTGACCATGCCAATTTGATCATCTAAAGACTGAAAGAAGCTTTGCTTGCTGGTTTGAAGCAATATTCAAAATCTGGCAAAAAATGGACCTTGCATTACTCTTCCCTTGCTGCTCACTGAAAAAGGCTGCTTAGTTTTTGGTCCTTGATGGCTCCTGGGTACTTCAAAGTGGAGAAAGAAAGAATGTTTGTGATTAAAAATTGTCAGTGGACTGGTTGGTTTTCTGCAAGACTCTGGAACAGCAGTCAACAGCTACCAAAAACACAAAAACAAAACTTGTTACTGTCTTTAGGATACTAAAAAGGACTAAATGGACCAGAAAAAAGTTGATTGGATAGTACTATACAGACAGATTCTGGAAGCCATAGTTATCTAGTTCTTAAGTATGTATTTTCCCACTGTTCCACTTTCATTGGGTTAATGTGTCTTGCTTAAGAAAGTCATTGAATAAACAGCCTGTATCTGGGTCCATCACAATTTGCTGGATTCCTTTCACTTTCATACCATGCCTTATCTAAGGACTAGAGAACAAATTCACTCTTCTACATGAACCTCCAGCGGCTGGTCTCAGGTGCCAAAATGAAAGTCGCATTTTCATCTGTAATCTCATTCTATAGTCTAGTAAAGGTCCTATTATCTTTTCTCTTCTGGGATGTTTTATATTGTGATCTGATTATGACAAGAGGTTTTTATGTTCTAGTTAACATTTTGTCAGCCTACAAAGAAGTGGAACAGCTATGTATTGTTGCAACTTTCTCATACAGTATTTCACTTTCAAAATGTGTTTCTTAGATTGATAATCATCTAGCATAGAAAAGAGAAAAAAAGGGATAATTCCAAGAGGCTGTTACGGCATAAAATGCTTCAGTGAACTTCTGCCCTCAAGTTCAATGGCAGCCATAAACCTGCAGAAACAATAGAAACGACGATGCTTAAAAATGTTTTTGTTAAGAGAGCAGTATAATTGTGATGCTAAAGAGTAGATTTTTGTGGCGTTTTTGTTTTTTTTAAGGTTAAATGGATCCCATAGTCATTGGAACATATTGTCTAAAGAGTTTTTTCCATCCTCCAACAACAAAAGCAACTGCTTGGTTGGACTGAATATTTGTGTTTGGAGAAGATAGAAGATGGGTTGAAATTATATAAAGCACAGTATAATAGGATTTAGAGTTGAAAGGGATATTAGAAGTATTCTAACACAACCCTTCATTTTCCAGATCAAAGAGTAGAGTTCCAGAGGGTTAAAGGACAATTGCCCAAGGTCATACATGGTTAGTTTTAAATTTTGAGAGAGATGAATCAGATAGGCAGGTAGATAGATGGATAATAAAGGATTTATTAAGTACTTACTATGTACTAGGCATTCTGTTGAGTGCTAGGAATACAAATGTAAGAAACAAATATGTTAAAATAGTTCTTGTTCTCATGGAACTTACATTCTAATATTGAAAACAATATGTGAAAGAGAGATGAAAAGTAGTGGGAGGGGGAGAGAGAGAAGGTACAGAATTACAGGGAACCAGGAGGAGAAACGAGAGGAGAGAGTGTGGCTGGCTTGACACTTTCAAGGAGGAGCTCCCCAGTGGGAGTACAGGTGTGGGGTAGAAGAGTCTTCCAGGCTGAGAAGGCCACAGGAGAGCTTGAATAGTCCAGAGTGAGAGCACTGCCGAGACGGAAGTGGAGATGTCTGGAGAGGCAGGAACAGATTCAAGAAGAGAGAGGATGGTTGGCTTGGGCATTTCCTGGAATGGATGTTCTGGAGAAGAACCCATTAATTGGAAAAGCAAACAGCTGCATCTTCCAGAGTAAGAGGACTTGCTAGGATGGAGGTAGAAAAAGCCAGAGAATGAGACACAGCTATAATTTGTTTAGACATTTCCCAATTTATTGGGTTACCTTATTTGTTCCTATTTTTGTCCTAAGTCAAACTGTACTAGGACCAGTGACCTAAACTAATGAATATGGAAAACAGATAATAGATTTAGAACTGGAAGGGATTTAGAACCCAATGGATTTAATCCCTTTTTACAGATGAAGAAACTCCTAAAGTTTTAAGCAACTTGCCCAAAGTGATAACCAGGTAACATTGGAGGGAAGGTGTGAGCCTAGCTCTTTCTGGGTTAAGGCCAGCACTCTATCCACTGTACCACCTACCAATCTCAGAATCACCTCATTGCCTCACTTTCCAATATATCTGTCCTGCATCCTCTCATGGGCATCCTTCAAAAGCTTGTGAGACTCAAATGAGATATTTATACTCAAAGAGTTTGGCTAACCTTATAGTACTGAATAAATATCAGCTATTATTATTAAGTTGACTGTATTTCCCATTGGACAGGTAAATGGCACAATGGACAGAGCACCAGACCTGGAGTTCAGGTCTTCTTTTGTGAACCATTTGTTCATATCCTTTAACCATTTATTCACTGAGGAATGTGATTTCAAATATTTTAATATAAGGTAAATGCAGTATTAGGGTCAGCAAGGTAGCTTAGATGACAGAGTGCCAGGCCTGGAATCAGGAAGACTCATCTTTCTGAATTCAAATTTGGCCTCTGATTCTTGTCAGCTCTGTGACCCTGGGCAAGTTACTTAACCCCATTTTCCTCAGTTTCCTCATCTATAAAATGAACTGGAGAAGGAAAGGCAAACTACTCTATATCTTTACCAAGAAAACCCCAAATAGGTTCACAAAAAGTAGGAAACAACTAAACATACAACTTTTCCCTATTCTTTCTGCAAATACTTTGATGAGTTTTTTAAAAAATAGTTTTGTGAAGGAAAACTGAGTTCATTGCAGAGAGACTAAAATCATTGACTCCTTCTGGAATGTATGCTGACTGTGTCAAGGGGCAGTAACCCAGAACTGGTAAGAAAAGATTAGACTCCAACCCTCCCTTCCCCAACCCATGATGACTATTTCTTTACAAAATCTTGAGATAGTTCTGAATGTTATATATTGATGTCTATCCATTCAGCTTGAAGATGAGGCAATCCAAATGGTTACTAGGCAGTGAAACTATCTTCCCTGGGGGGGGAGTGCAGATTGGGCTGTCTGCTTCTGTATTCTGTGCTATCTGTTCAAAAACACTCCTCTCTTTTCCTCTCTCTCTCTCTCTCTCTCTCTCTCTCTCTCTCTCTCTCTCTCTCTCTCTCTCTCTTATCTGAAAGTGGAAGGAGCTAACTTTTCTGTACATTCATATCAATTATGACTTCAAAAGTTTGTGGTAAAATAGATTCCTGCATTCACTCACTGGAATTTAAAAAGAAACAGTATTTTCAGGCAAGATAAATTAACAATGGAAAGGTCTATGAAGGTTGTGAGAAGTTTTACCAGAAGTAAATAAAAATTCTTTCTCTTTGATTATATAACTGTTTTATAATACATATATGTGTGTATATACATATATATACATGTATTATACACCAAAGAAAATTGGTATTTGATAATTAGTCATTAAATTTGGCCAGAAATCTGGGATTCACACTTTTATTTTCAATCAGTGGTTAGTAGCTCTTGGATTTGAACTTAATATGTAGAATTAAAAGCATGTTCATTGTGTTTATGAATGACATTCAAACCATAGTTATCAAATGGTGTTTGTAGATTGGACTTATTTATGTACATTATCTATTGGACTTCTCTTTTCCAGAATAACTTGGAGGTGTTTTTGGAGATGGATAGAAAAGAGAGAAATTAATTTGTTCTCCTTCTGTCTCCCAGCCCCCAGAAGAAAAAGATTAAAAAAAGACAAAAATGTTTGGCAGAACATATGAAAGGAGAAACTTTTTTGCTGCTTAAGCAGTGGAAGATGTGGATAGTATTACATTTATTGCTATAGAGGCCCTGGAGAAATACAATGGCCTTGTATTTATGAGGTTCACTCAGAATATGGAGGGATGGAGAAAGCTGCAATATGTTATAGATTAGGAATTTGTAAGTGATTTAAAAGATATCAAAGAAAAAGAATGATAGAAAAAACATGAGTTAGCAATGTGGCAAAAATGACAGAGATTCCACGGATGGCCCATGTTCTCCATTCTTAGCCGTGGAATATAGAAGAACTTTAGGAAGTCCTCCGTACATTGGGAGGATAACCTGTATTAAATTTATGAGAGGACAACCATAGGCTGGGTAACCATGGATAGATTGTTGGTTGGTTGTTCTTCATTCTCAAAGAGGACAAAAATGATGTCATTATGCTAGAGTCAAGTTTCAATGTACAACTGTGGCTGATCATAACAATATGAGCTCAGAATGCTTTACCACAGGTCAGGTACAAATAGCCCATCCATTTGGGGTGGATACTCTAAACTTGCACATCTTGTGTTTCCTTTGAGCTGTTTCAATTCTGCTTTGTTCATGGAGCACAGAACCTTCTCTGACGTGGGTATGCCATCCTGAATGCTACTGTGCCAGTGTCTCCCATGTCACACATTCAATTCCAAAGTTCTTAAGAGATATCTTGAGAGTGTCCTGGTATCACTTCTTCTGAAATCCATGTGAATGCTTGCCCTGTGTGAGTTCTCCATAAAACAGTCTTTTTGGCAAGTGTACGTTTTGCATTCAAACAATGTTGTACTCTCTGAAGCAGAGTCTGAATGCTTGGCAGTTTAGTTCAAGTAAGGACCTCGGTGTCTAGCATCTTATCCTGCTAAGTGATCTTTAGAATCTTCCTAAGACAATTCAAACAGAAGCGATTCAGTTTTCTGGCATGGCACTGGTAGACTATCCAGGTTTCACTGGCATAAAACAATGAGGTCAGCACCAGGGTTCCATAGACTTTCAGTTTGGTAGTCAGTCTAATACCTCTTCTCTTCCACACTTTCCTTTGGGGCCTCCCAAACATTGAGCTAACTCTGACAATGCATAAGTCAACCTCATTATTGATGTGTATATCCCTGGAAAGTATACTAACAGTTAACACCAAGAAAACTCAGGTGTTGCATCAGTCACCACCATACCATCAATACATGGAACCATCACTTACAGCAAATGGAGAAGTTTTGAATGTTGTTGATAAGCTCACTTACCTTGGTAGTGTACTTTTCAGGGATGTACTCATTGATGATGGATAGATTGTGATTGGTATGTGACAATCTTTACCAGTGAAATCACAGATTCATTTGGTTATTCAAGTATCCAGTAGGAACTTATTGTGATATAAGTTGTATTGTATGAATAGAACTTGACTGGTCTTCTTGAGCTGCCATGTTTTCCGGAAACACTGGACCCAGAGTATGCAGGAGACTCTGTAGGTGTCAAGGACAAAAGGCTCCCCATCCCAAGCTGACACAATTTGTTGCTTCTGCCCTAAGTTGGAATCCCTCTGTATTCTTGAGAAGCAAGAGAGGTACCAGTCAGTCTGTACCAGGCTGGGAAATTGTGCTTTTGAGACCCTGGTAGATAAGCAGACTATCCTATCTTTGTAGTCTAGCAGTTCCCAAAGGAAAAGAATGTGACTTTTGCCTTGTTCCTCTCCTTTGGGGGGTTTTGTCCTTTGCCCACTTTTACTTCACCTTTCTCCTCATGCCATGTGCATTTAGGAAGAGACTTCTGGTTCTCTCCTCCCTTTGTCCTACTGTCATAAATATGCAAACTTCTGTATGGAAATATTAAAAATAAACAATAATATTAAAAGAAAACATGATCTCCATAGGAACAAAACATATTTATCTCAAAGACAATGTGGATTATAAGAATCCAGAAGAACACAACAAAATCTCAAACACTAGAATAAGAAATAGTAGGGAAAAAATTGTTCAGAACCTCTGAACACACATAAAAAAAATGCTAATATAAAGAATACATACATTGCATTGGGCAGGAAAAAAACCCTATGCTCCAAACTCTATCACATAGTGGCTAAATTTAACAATCTTAATGACAAATAATACTTGGGAAGTAAAATACAAAGGAAAGAAAATTCAATTAACACAAGATTATTGTGCATACACCAAAAACCACAAGAGGGAATGGAATAATGTATTCCAAAGAGCAAAAGTCCTCAAGATGTAACACAAGCTGACATACCCTTTAAAGCTGAGTCAAATGATGTGCACAAAAGGATATCCAATAAAATGTGGTATTTGAAGCATTCTAATAAATAAATAAAACCAGACCTGAGCAACCTCATTGATTTTCAAACATCCCAGAAAACAAAAGTGCAAAAAATTAAATAAATCCAGCAACCAAGAAGGGCACAGATGACAGAATGATTTACCTTGGGGGATAAGGAGGTGGGATAGGCTGATTCACAAAACAAAAAGATGAAGAGATAGAAGAAGTTCAAGAGCGCACAGGCACCCATGAATTGTTCTCATGAAATGCATCCATGGGAGGAACAAAGATGGCAGAGTAGAAAGATACACATATGTTAGCTCCAAACCCACAGCCCATAAAATACCTCTAAAGAAGAACTCCCAACAAATTCTGGAGCAGCAGAAGCCACAGAAGAACAGAGTGGAGGAGATTTCTGTTCCAGAGAGCCCTGAAAAACCAACATCAAAGATCTGTTGTGCACTGGACCCAGAGCAGAGCCCAGCCCTGCCTTGGCAATGCAGCACCAAGAGGAGCAGATCCGAGTGGACTTCAGGGACGGGATCTCCAGCAGCAGCTCAGGTCCCTCCACCCATGGGTGCTAAAGGTCAGTGAGAGAGTCTCTTTGGCTCGCTGAGAGGGGAGAGGGGTGTCTCCATAACTCAGGCCCCCTCGGGAGGCAGCAGCAGAGGCAGCAGCACACAAGGGCTCCCAAAGCAGGCAGGATCTCAGATCCATTGTTGAAGGTCTCCACATAAATCCCCTGAGGGAACTGAGTCCCATGTGGCTGCCCTGCCCCCACCCGAGCAGCTGAACTTAATCTCACACTGAATAGCAGCCCTGTCCCTGCTGAAAGCCCTGAGGCTGGGAAACAGCATTTGAATCTCAGACCCCAAGCTCTGGCTAGGCAGATCTGGAAGCTAGGTGGGTGTGGAGAGGACACTCAGAAGTCAAGTCACTGGCTGGGAAAATGCCCAGAAAAGGGAAAAAAAATAAGACCATAGAAGGTTACTTTCTTGGTGAACAGATATCTCCTCCCATCCTTTCAGATGAGGAAGAGCAAGGTTTACCATCAGGGAAAGACACAGAAGTCAAGGCTTCTGTATCCCAAACATCCAGAATAAATATTCAATGGACTCAGGCCATGGAGGAGCTCAAAAAGGAATTCGAAAATCAAGTTAGAGAGGTGGAGGAAAAACTGGGAAGAGAAATGAGAGAGATACAAGAAAAGCATGAAAAGCAGGTCAACACCTTGCTAAAGGAGACCTCAAAAAACGCTGAAGAAAATAACACCTTGAAAAATAGGCTAACTCAATTGGCAAAAGAGGTTCAAAAAGCCAATGAGGAGAAGAATGCTTTCAAAAGCAGAATTAGCCAAATGGAAAAGGAGGTTCAAAAGCTCCCTGAAGAAAATAGTTCTTTCAAAATTAGAATGGAACAGATGGAGGCTAATGACTTTATGAGAAACCAAGAAATTATAAAACAAAACCAAAAGAAGGAAAAAATGGAAGATAATGTGAAATATCTCATTGGAAAAACAAGTGACCTGGAAAATAGGTCCAGGAGAGACAATTTAAAAATTATGGCACTACCTGAAAGCCATGATCAAAAAAAGAACCTAGACATCATCTTTCATGAAATTATCAAGGAAAACTGCCCTGAGATTCTAGAACCAGAGGGCAAAATAAGTATTCAAGGAATCCACCAATCACCTCCTGAAAGAGATGCAAAAAGAGAAACTCCTAGGAACATTGTGGCCAAATTCCAGAGTTCCCTGGTCAAGGAGAAAATATTGCAAGCAGCTAGAAAAAAACAATTCAAGTATTGTGGAAATACAATCAGGATAACACAAGATCTAGCAGCTTCTACATTAAGGGATCAAAGGGCGTGGAATAGGATATTCCAGAAGTCAAAGGAACTAGGACTAAAACCAAGAATCACCTACCCAGCAAAACTGAGTATAATACTTCA
Organism: Notamacropus eugenii; assembly: GCF_028372415.1. Classification (NCBI taxonomy): domain Eukaryota; kingdom Metazoa; phylum Chordata; class Mammalia; order Diprotodontia; family Macropodidae; genus Notamacropus; species Notamacropus eugenii. The sequence goes on along the minus strand of NC_092875.1, from coordinate 164,717,624 downwards.
GGGGAAAAAATGGTCTTTCAATGAAACAAAGGACTTTCAAGCATTCTTGATGAAAAGACCAGAGCTGAAAAGAAAATTTGACTTTCAAACACAAGAATCAAGAGAAGCATGAAAAGGTAAACAGCAAAGAGAAGTCATAAGAGACTTACTAAAGTTGAACTATTTACATTCCTACATGGAAAGACAATATTTGTAACTCTTGAAACTTTTCAGTGTCTGGGTAGTTGGTGAGATTACACACATGCGCGCACACACACACACACACACACATATACGTACACACAGAGACAAAGAGCACAGAGTGAATTGAATAAGATGGGATCATATCTTCAAAAAAATGAAATTAAGCGGTGAGAGAGAAATATATTGGGAGGAGAAAGGGAGAAATGGAATGGGGCAAATTATCTCTCATAAAAGAGGCAAGCAAAACACTTTTTAGTGGAGGGAAAAAGAGGGGAGGTGAGAGAAAAACATGAAGTTTACTCTCATCACATTCGACTAAAGGAAGGAATAAAATGCACACTCATTTTGGTATGAAAACCTATCTTACAATACAGGAATGTGGGGGTGAAGGAGATAAGCAGGGTGGGAGGAATGATGGAAGGGAGAGCAGATTGGTGACAAGGGCAATTAGAATGCTCAGTGTTTTGGGGTGGGGGAGGGGATAAATGGGAAGAAAATTTGGAACCCCAAATTTTGTGAAAATGAATGTTAAAAGTTAAATAAATAAATTTAAAAAGAAAGAAAGAAAGAAATACATCCATGAAACATAAAAAGATTGAGCAGTAGGTCCTCTTTGTTGGACCCAGGGGAGAACATTGACAAAATATTACACAGGATGAGATGACATGTATGTTGAAATATCCTCAATGATGAGATTACAAGCCTATCAAAGATACTGAATGTAAGTTTCATCTTGATAACTTCAGCCCACTGTTCCAACTCTTCACAACTATTTCAGATTCTATGTCTTTGTACTCCTTCCTGACTTTGTGTCATCTGCAAATTTGATAAGCATCCCATCTATTTATTAATTTAAATCATTGCTAAAGATAGTGAACAGAACAACAAAGAGTTCAGGAAAATCTATCAATTCGGTTGCTTTTCAATGGAACTGACTGACTTAACAAAATAGGTTATTTAATGCTTTATAGGCACAGTCTATGTGACCTCAAGCCTTCTTCTAGCCACAGAATTCTTTTCAAAGGTAGAGTACTAACTTGTGTCAATATTTCTGTTACCAAGCATCAAAGGAAGTAGAAAAGGAAGCAAACAAACAAGTAAATCGGACAGGTAGGAGATTCTATGCATTCTCACATAGTGACAGACAGGACCCTGGATCTGTGATTACATTGATATAGAGAACTCCCAGATGAGGTTCCCTCTGCCAGAGCAGGTTGGCATTTTTCTGCAGTTTAGTGTCAAACAGTTGCCTAGAATACTGAGAGGTAAAATAATCTGTGTAAGAAAGCATATGTCCGAGGTGGGACTTCATACAGCAGCCGTTGTTCTACTCTTTCATTTAACATAATACTAAAGTCAGAAGATTATGTTTGAATAAAAATCTTAAAATGCAATGTAAACATTAGGAAATTTTTGAGATAAAGTTACCATGTTCAAAAAGAAGCATAATTTATAATTTATATCCTACAACTGAATAGCTTAAGAAATAGGAAAGAAAAAAGCAAAATTAACTTTCTAGGCTTTACAGAAGGATTGTCCAGGACGAAGGGAATATATATTTCAATTGTCATAATTTTTAAGAGAACTCAGTTTAAGGTCAAAAGATAATAAAGAGGTTTCCAAGATATCAGTAAGGAGTGGGCATTGAGCCTTTTAAGAATTTAGTCCTGATAACAAGTAAGACATTATATTTTGAAATAAATATACTAAAAGGAAACTTGCTTTACCAAAATGATATGGATAAAAAACTATTTGTACACAATCAAGACAGGTAATGATGGAAAAAAATTAATCTGTAAATCAATCATCCCTCTCTACTTGTTTCATTAACAGATAATATAACTGGCATAATTTCAGAGATTTTGCCAAAACTGCCCAGATTTGATTGCTTCCAACATTTTGAACACAACTCAGCACTTTTAGTAACAAAGAAAAGGAAATCCAGTGCAGATGTATGATTCAATGATATTTAATGCATAACAGCAAAGTTGTAGTACATTAGTCATTGTGGCACCAAGCCTATAATGCAAAAGCATGGCAACCTGAATACAAGCTACATTTTTCCCCTAAATCCTTCCGCAGCCCAGTGTACACTGGGGACAAAAACTGTAGGATATATTTTAATCTAGTATATCTGTGGTTATATGATGTTATTTCCTCTTCTTCAAAAATTCATAAATTTTTTAGAGCTTTCCATTTCATTCAGAACTATTTCTCAATATGATATGAGCACAAATCTATAGAAATGCCAGACCTAACCATCCTTGAAACTAGAAATCCATAGAACAGCTGGAGGTAGTTGAGATATCATCCAGACTACCTCCCCTTGTCATACAGATGAGGAACTCATGCTATCTCTATCCAAACAACAAGCTCATTGGCTCATTCCCCTTATTTTCAATTTTCCAGTCTGCTGTTCTTTGGTCCTTTGTGATAACTCACTACTATAAAAATACTTCACAGGATTAGAAAAGGTTCTAAGGACTTTAATACTTCAACTTTTTAATCAAAGAAAATTCTGCTTAAGTATTCAATGCTCCAATAAGCTCATGGGGAAACATATAGCCTTCCTTGATTTGAAGGAGTTTATAATTGACAGATAACCAATAGACAGAGCTCTATTAGTGTCAATGCAGTGTCCAGAATACTACAGGGAGATGCAACACAGTGACTTAACCCTCTATGGAAGCTTTACAGAAGAATATGTACAAGTATCTCACAGAATAAGATCTACGTCATTTTAAGGAGTGCTCATATTAATGAAGTCACAGGTACACCCTTGGAATTATCAAAGTAAATTCATCTTATGCTAATGTCATTTGCTTCAGATTTTTAATAGCTTTTATTTTATTTCTTGTATTTGGATGATTAAGCAACTGTCAATAATTCCAGGAACGTATAAATTTAGATGACTGGAATCATATTTTATCCTGCTTTATAGTCATACATATGACCTACACATGCAATATTAGGTAGAAAACTGAAGAAATTATTTGAATCATTCAAGTCAAATAATACTTTTGTCATTAGTCATCCATGTCATGTGATTATTCCACTTTTTTTTTACATTTTGACATCAAAAATTTTTAAATGAAAACAGGTACTAATACTTGTTTGTTGATTTGATCATTTATCAAACTAAATGTCAAAGAAGCATGTTTTGACTATGGAATCATCAGTACTGAGTTAGTGAATTGATCCCCTGTGTATTTTCTTCAATAGACTGCAAATATGCCAGAAAAGAAGGAACTAAATGTGGGAACCTTCTGGCTGTTACTGAGGAGGTAAGAGAACTACTCACTGAAATAAAGGCTACAATAATATTAGCAACAATAGCTAGCATGTACATGACACTTTAAGGTTTGCAAAGCACTTTATAAATATTTCATTTTCTCTTCACAATGATTCTGACATATAAATAATATCCCCATTTTACAGATGAGGAAACTGAAGCTGAGGGAGGTTAAGTGTCTTGCCCAGGATTGCACATCTAGTAGCTGTAGGAAGCCACAGTGGGATTAAATCTTTAAGACTCCATGACCATGTAATGGCAGTGTGGAAAATCTTTCCCATTCATTAACAGGCCCTTGTGACCTGCTGAGATCACATGGAAGCCTAAGTCATATGTGGTGGGAGGAGCTTGTAAAACAGGTGGAACAGGAAGGGTGGAGCAGAATTGGAAGGAAGTTGGTCAGGCTAATCAGAGCTGGGAAGGACACAAGCAGGTAAACTGCTAGGGTCCTAAGTGTTTGTTTGTGGGAAGGTCCCAGAAGGGGACAGAGAGGCTTAGGAATGGCTTTGATCACTGTGAAGATAACCTGAACTGACTTCTTGTGTACTATGACAGATTTTGTTTTCTGGAGTCTAAATGAATGTTTTTCTTCTGCCTACTATATGGAGAGTCCCTTATACTTTGGGCTTTAGAACTACACCAGTATATTCATAGTTACCACCAGTGCTGTGGGGACAGCTAGATGGTACAGTGGATAGAGCACCAGTGCAGGAGTCAGTGCAGTGAGTTCAAATCTCACCTTAGACACTTGACACTCACTAGCTGTGTGACCTTGGGCAAGTCACTTAACCCAAATTGCCTCATCCTGGGTTGTCTCCAGTCATCTCAATGACTATTTAGTCACTAGATTCAGATGATTCTGGAGGAGAAGTTGGATTGGTGACCTGCACAGCCTTCCCTCACTCAAAACAAAGTCAAGTGCAAGTCATGTCATTATTTCTCTGATGGCATGGTCTTCTTTAGCAACGAAGGACAAACACACCAGTGCTGTGAATACTGCCTTGGTGGTACAGACCAGTTCTTTATCCACTGTACCATCAATCTATATAGTTTTGGAGATAAAAAGAGTGGGTTAAACAACAAATAATAGAAACAATCAACAACTTCATTCAAGAGAATGACAATAATGAGACAACCTATCAAATCTTATGGGATACTGCAAAAGTAGTTCTTAGGGGAAGTTTATATCTTTGAAAGCCTACATGAATAAAATAGAGAAAGAGGAGATCAAGGACTTGGGCATGCAGCTGAAAAAGTTAGACAAAGAACAAACTGAAAATCTCCAAGTAAATAACAAATTAGAAATACTGAAAACCAAAGGAGAGATTAATAAAATTGAATTTAAGAAAACTTTCAAATTAATAAATAAAACTAATATAGGTTTAATGAAAAAATCTAATAAAATTGATAAAACTTTGGTAAATTTGATTTAAAAAAGAAAGAAGAAACCAAATTACCAATGTCAAAAATGAAAGGGGTGAACTCACCTCCAATGAAGAGGAAATTAAAACAATAATTAGAAATTACTTTGTTCAACTTTATGCCCATAAATTCGACAATCTGAATGAGATGGATGAGTATTTTTAAAGATATAAATTGCCCAGATTAACCGAAGAGGAAGTTCAATATTTTAAACAACCCTATCTCAGAAAAAGAAATTGAGCAAGCCATCAATGAACTCCCTAGGAAAATATCTCCAGGGTCAGAAGAATTTACAAATGAATTCCATCAAACTTTTAAAGAACAGTTAATTCCCATACTATATAGACTATTTGGGAAAATTGGAGAAGAAGGAGTTCTCCCAAATTCTTTTTATGATACAAATATGATTTTGATACCTAAACCAGAAAGAGACAAAACAGAGAAAGAAAACTGTAGACCAATTTCTCTAATGAATATAGATGCAAAAATTTTAAATAAGATTTTAGCAAAAAGAATACAGCAACTTATCACAAGAATAATACATTATGATCAGGTAGGATTCATACCAACTACCCAGGATTGGTTCAATATTAGGAAAACTATTAGCATTATAAATCATATCAACAACAAAACTAACAGAAATCACATGGCTATCTCAAAAGATGCAGAAAAAGCTTTTGACAAAATACAACACCCATTCCTACTAAAAATACTGGAAAGCATAGGAATAAATAGAACTTTCCATAAAATAATAAGCAACATCTACCTAAAACCTTCAGCAATCATTATATGTAATGGAGAAAAGCTAGATACATTTCCAAAAAGATCAGAGGTGAAGCAAGAATGTCCATTATCACCACTATTATTCAATATGGTACTAGAAATGATAGCTGTAGTAATTAAAAAAGATAAAGAAATTGAAGGAATTAGAATAGGCAAAGAAGAAACTAAGTTTTCACTCTTTGCAGATGATATGATGATATACTTAGAGAATTCCAGAGATTCAAGTAAAAAACTACTGGAAATAATAAACAACTTTGGCAAAGTTGCAGGTTATAAAACAAACCCGCACAAATCTTCTGCATTTCTACATATTAGTAACAAATCTCAACAGCAAGAGATAGAAAGAGAAAGCCCATTGAAAGCTAGGGTAAACACTGTATTTGGGAGTTTACCTGCCAAAACAAACCCAGGGACTATAAGAACACAATTACAAGACATTTTTCACACAAATAAAGTCAGATCTAAGTAAGTGGAAAAACATCAGTTGTTCATGGGTAGATAGAGCCAATATAATAAAAATGACAATTCTACCTAAATTAATTTACTTATTTAGTGCCATGACAATTAAACTATCAGATAATTACTTTCTAGAGATGGAAAAAATAATAGCAAAATTCATATGGAAGAACAAAAGGTCCAGAATATCAAGGGGACGAATAAAAAGAAATGCTAGGGAAGGTGGCCTAGCACTACCAGATCTCAAATTTTATTATAAAGCAGCAATTATCAAAACTACTTGGTACTAGCTAAGAAATAGAAGGGTAGACAAGTGGAATATGTTAAGTACTCAAGACACAAATAGGCAAAGAGTATAGCAATTTACTGTTTGATAAGCCCAAAGACTCCATCTTCTGGGATAAGAGACTCACTCTTTGACAAAAATTGCTAGGAAAACTGGACAACAGGGTGGTAGAAGCTAGGCATAGACTAATGTCTGATGCCATACATAAGAATAAAGTCCAAATATGTACACAATCTAGGTATAAAGATTGATACTATGGACAAATTGGTGGAGCAAGGAATAGTGTATTTATCTCATTTATGGAGAAGGGAAGAATTTTTGACTAAAGAAGAGGAAGAAAGCATTATGAAGCCCAAGATAGATAATTTTTATTACATTAAATTGAAAAGTTTTTGCACAACCAATCCCAATGGAACTCAGATTCAGAGGGATGCAGAAAATTGGGAAAGAATTTTTGCAGCTAGTGTCTGTGATAAAGGTCTCATATCCAGAATATATAGAGAATTGAGTCAAATGTATAAAAATTCAAGTCATTCTCCAATTGATAAATGGTCAATGGATATGAACAGGCAGTTTTCAGAGGAAGAAATTAAAGATTTCTATAGTCATATAAAAAATGTTCTAAATGACTACTGATTACATAGATGAAAATCAAAACAACTCTGAGGTACCACATCACACCTATCAGATTGGCTAACATGATAGAACAGGAAAATGATAAATGCTGGAGAGGATGTGGGAGAGTTGGAACACCAATTCATTGTTGGTGGAGCTATGAGCTGATCCATCCACTCTGGAGAGCAATTTGGAACTATGCCCAAAGGGCTACAAAAATATGCATCCCCTTTGACTCAGCAATACCGCTTCTAGGACTGTATCCCCAAGAGATCATAAAAAATGGGAAAGGGTCCCACATGTACAAAAATATTTATAGCAGCACTCTTTGTGGTGGCCAAAAACTGGAAATCAAGGGGATACCCATCAAATGGGGAATGGCTGAATAAATTATGGCATATGAATGTAATGGAATACTATTGTGCTATAAGAAATGATGAACAGGAAAACTTCAGAGAGGCCTGGAAAGACTTATATGATCTGATGCTGAGCAAAAGGAGCAGAACCAGGAGAACTTTGTGCGCAGCAACAACCATAGTGTGTGAGAGCTTTTTCTGGTAGACTTGGAACTTCACTGCAATGCAAGGACTTAAAAAAATTCCCAATGGTCTTTTAAGGTAAAATGCCTTCCACATCCAGAGAAAGAATTATGAAATTCAATCACAAGATTTAGCAAATCATTTTTTTGTGTGTATTGCATTTTGGTTTGTTATATGATTTCTCCCATTCATTTTAATTCTTCTACACAGCATGACTGTAGTGAAAATGTATTTAATAGGAATATATTTGTAGAACCTATATAAAATTGTATGCCATCTCTGGGAGGGAGGAGAAAAATCTAAGTTATATGGTATTGATTGTAGAACACTGAAAATAAATAAAATGAATAAAATAAAAAGAGGAAAAAAAAGCTACCTAATATCACACACACACACACACACACATACACACACACACACCTCCCCATGTGAATATTTTATTTTATGATCTGTCTTTCAGAAATGGAGCTAGACCTGATTAAGCACAAGAAAGAAGTCACATGAAAAGAGGAAAAGAGAACAAATATGTTTCAAAACAAGACCCTCTCGCCATCAAAAAGGTAAAGTATTATTTCCTTGGAATCCAGTCTGAATTCACCTACACCCTTCATTTCCATAAATCGAGGTAATCTCAGAGTTTGTCAATCAAGTTACATGTGACAGATGGTATACATGATACTACATGGTATAGAGGAAAGATTATGAGCTCTTCAGTCAATACACCATATCCCAGCTCTGCCACTTACTACTGGTCTGGCAATGAGAAGTCATTTCTCAGTCAAATGAAAGGACTGGCCTCCATGAACCCTTCCAGTTCTAACACTAGGCTCCAAAAATGCTGTCGCCCAAAGTGTTCATTGAGTGCTATGTATTACCCTAATAGGACACTAAGATGTATGAATATTACAAACCAACATGCAATATGTCATATGTCCTAAAAGTTCTTGGCATCTAGATGCCAAGAAAGAACAGAATGGAAATACACAAAAACCATCAAGTGGCTGTAACCTGTAGAGGTTCAGAGAATGGAGAAAACAATGAGGTTGGAGCAGTCAGAGAAGGATTTCATGGAAGAGCCACTGCCAACCCAACACACATATGAAAAGATGTGTTTTTTGTTGTGATTTGCTTCAAGTGGTGTTGAAATTTTTGCTCTTAGTCATCCATACCTTCACCCAGTTCCTCCTTGTGACATGACAGGCCAAGGAGGAGAGGAAAGGGAACATAAACCTTGATCTTTCAGCTAGCTAATAATATGCTTAGTTGGTTGTTGTCCTTCATTCTCAAAGAGGACCAAAATGGCATCACTATGCTAGAGTCAAGTTTCAGTGTGTCTGTGACTGATCAAACCAAAGAGAACTCAGAATGTTGTACCATAAGTCAGTAATACATAGTCTGTATGAACATTTGGAGTGAATTTTTCTAAATTTGTGCATCTCACATTTCCTTTGAGCTGTTTCTATTCTTCTTTACTCATGGAACACAGCACCTTCTCTGATGTGGACATGGCCTGCTCAGCAGTCCTTGACAGTATCTTCCATGTCACACAATCAATTCAGAAGTTCTCAAGAGAAACCTTGAGAGTGTCCCCTTGCATCACTTCTTCTGACCACTATGTGAATGCTTACCCTATGTGAGTTCTTCATAAAGTAGTCTTTTTGGCAAGGGTACATTTTGCATTCAAACAATGTGACCAGACCATCAGAGTTGAGCTCTCTGAAGCAGAGTTTGAATGCTTGGCAGTTTAGTTCAAGAAAGGACCTCAGAGTCTGGTACCTTATCCTGCCAGGTGATGTTCAGAAACTTCCCAAAACTACTCAAATGGAAGGAATTCGGTCTCCTGGCCTGGCACTGGTAATCTAACAGCAAATGCAGAGTTACTTTTGTGCTAAAACTGTCTCTTTTTGTTGTCTCAAAACACCAAAGCTAAAGTTTAAGTGATCCACTTAAGAATGCAGTTTTTAACCTTAGCTTCTGTAAGCCCTGTTCTCTAACCAATTGTCTCACAATGTGAATGATCATCAGCACTGATATATACTTTGAATTTTCAAAATGCTTTACATATATGACCTCCTTTGAGCTTTGCAACAACACTGTGAAACAGGGTATGTAGCTATTCATATTCCCATTTTGCACCTAAGGAAATTGAAACTAAGAGAGGGGGAGCTGACTTATCTATTGTGAAATGGGTAGTAAATTTCAGAGGTGAGCTTTGAACCCAGGTCTTCTTGACTCTAAGGACAGCCTTCCATCCAGTATAATGTGCAAATGATGACCAAATTTTGCATTCTCTCCACCCCAGGAATAAGTTCTTCCATATTTTCATTAGGCCAGTACTTTAAAATATCAAGAAATAGAATTATAAGGATGAAGTTAGTGGTAGTAGTGGTAGTATATGCTTTCTGTGAGGAGAAAATGTAGTGATCAACCTGCAAGATAATTTCAGAGATTTTCCATTTCCTGCTTCTCAGTAGCCTTAAAAAGTCATTATTCTAAGCTATACCATTATTATTATTTATAATAACATAGATTTAGAGTTGCACAGGACTTTTGAGCAGTCTTGGTTGTTCATATGAGGATGATGCCCAGAGAGGTTACGTTGCTTGCTTGGTCAAGGTCCCATAAGGGTTGAGACAGAACCTAGATCCTCTGGCTGATAATCCAGAATGCCTGCCCCTATACACCATTGTCAGTATTCTCAAAACATTTTTTCACACATCATCACTACTCCAAGTCAAAAGAGGATAAGCTAATTTATTTTGGTTTTTTCTCTACATTTTATCAATAAGGAAATTAAGGCTCAGAAGTTATATGACTTTGCCAAAGGTCATTCAGTCAATTACTGGGAAATCTAGGGGTAGAAGTCCTTGTGTCTCCTAATTCTAAGAACTGTGCATGTTCAGTTATACCAAGCTATGCCTTCCCACAATGAATTATAAAAGAAGCATCTTGGTCAGTCTCTTCCCATCTATTTCTATTTCTTTTACCATTGGGAAGTGGGGGGTAGGCGGGGAGAATATCCCAATAATAAGTCCAAAATATTCCCTGTTGATTCTAAGGAAAAAACTATAAATTTAAAACAGTTTTAAGGCCAAAGACTAAAATGCAAAGGTTTTAATAACAATATTAATTTGTCCACTTAACTAGAATATAGAGTTTGGGGACTGCATAAGTCAATGAAAGTAAAACTGTTACATAACTGGATATTTCAAGTTGAACTTTTATTTATCAGTTTCCAGTCAAAATAAAGCTTCTCTGGGAGATATCAAACAAGATTCTCACCATGTGGGGAATAACAACTAATCCCTTCATTATAGGCATCTTCATTTCTCCGATGGGAAGCAGAAAGGTCAGGCTACATAGACACCAACTGACAAAGAGCAAACCATAGACTTGCTGCCTTTGGTGGTTTGCTATTAGCTGAGAATAGACTGGAGCTGGATCAGTTCCCAGTTCTCTTTACCTTTTAGGCTCTAGTCTCCTACCCTAAGAAGAAGTAGTTGCAAAATGATTTTCTCAACAAGAATTCCTTAAGAAAAGGCAAGTCCTAATTTTAGCAAAGGTCGTATATGTAGCACCTTTTCCTAAATAGTGCATTAAAGGCCTAAGATTTCATTAGTATAGGAATCCATGCAGATTGTGGCCCTTCAATGACCCTCAGCAACCCACTTAACTTTGTTAACTCCAGTTTTCTCATCTGCAAATAAAGTGGAGAAGGAAATGGCAAACCACTCTAGAATCTTTGTCGAGGAAACCTCAAATGGGACCACAAAGAGTCAGACATGACTGAAACAACTCAACAACAACTATGTGCAGGCACTCCACTAAACATCAGGGACAGAAAGACAAATGACAAAGAGGACCCATCCTCACAGAACTCATATTCTAACAGAAGAGACAATATGTGTATGCATCAATATAGAGAGAATCCATACAACCTGAACATGGTTTGGAGAGGGTGGATATCAATCGCTGCAGGTGGGAAGGGATTAGGAAAAGTTTCATGTGGAAGGTGGTATTTTAGCCAGTCTTGAGGAAAACCAAATTCTCCAGGGGGAAGAAGCAAAGAAGGAGAGATTTCCAGGCATGAGGGACAATCAGAGCAAAGCCATAGAAAGAGAAGACGAAGTGAGGTGTGTGACAAGCAACATAAGGGCCAGAGTAGTTCATGGTAGAGTATGTAAACAGGAGTAACATGGAAGAAGTTTAAGAATTGGAAGGGAATGGGTTGTAAAGAGCCTTTAAACACCAAGTAGAGGACTTCGGATTTGAGCCTAGAAATAACATGGAACCACTGGAGTTCACTGAGGTAGGTTTTGTGGAGGGGAGGGGAGATTACAACAAGGTCAGACCTAAGCTTTCAGACAATCACTTTGGCAGCTGAGCAAAGGATGGATTGGAGTGGAAAGAGACTTGAGTCATGGAGACCAAAAGGCAATTACAATAATTTTAGGCATGAAGTAATGAAGGTCTGAGCCTGGTTGACAGATATGTGAGAGTGAAGTGGGAGGATGCCAAAGATATTGAGGAGGTAGAAATGACAAAAATTTGAAAATTGATCGTTATTTGATCATAGAAAATTAATTGAAGTTCAACATAGCTTACGGGATAAAGTGTTAGACTTGAAACCAGGAAAATCTACCTCTGTCATTATTGAAATCCCACCTCAGTCATTATTATCTATGTGACTTAGTTAATCAGTCAATAAACATTTCTTGAGCACCTACAGTGTGTCAGAGGGTGTGCTAGCTACTGGGGTTACAAATAAGAAAAAAGAAAAACATTCCCTGCTCTCAAGGCACTTACAAAAGGAATGGAGGTGGGAAGAAAAGAAAGGAGAACATAATGTAATGAAGGAATTCAAAGGCATGTGGACTGGTAGGAAATGAAAACATAGGAGCCTGGGATGTCCTCCTTAAGTAGAGGATGTGGGAGGAGGTTTTCTCTCTACTCAGAGGGTCAGAAATTATTGAATGTACTGATGAAATTGAGTGCCAAGGCTAAAACCGGATGATTAGGCTCCTGTATGATTGATGAAGAAATCCAAGGGAGTACAGCTGGGTGGAAAATGAAGCCAAATGATGCAACCCAAAGAAACACTTTACAGTACCTACAATACACATTTATGAAGCATTTCCTGTTGCAGAGCACTAAGATTAATTTCAGAAAGATGTAGACTAAATAAAATGAAGCCTGCCTTCATGATGCTTACAATCTAGTTGAAGCTATAGTACAGCAAATTCAAAGTAAACAAGTGAAGGTTCTTGTGAAAATTTTGGTCTTTGGTTGTTAAAATTTTTATTAATGTTTATTCCTATGTGTGTTTGCGTTTGTGCTGGGTCTGGGGAAAGAGTGTAGTATATTCCTTTTAATCCCAGCTGGAGAGTGAGAGATTTAGGAATGCTTCAAAGGTGACACTGTCCTGAAAGTTTGCTTTGTGACTGTGACTTCCAGCCTTGATATCTGTCTTCCATCTGTCCATCATAAAAATGGATTACCTTGTGAGTATCTCTCTAGAATAAATATATCCTAAGTACTTTTGTTTGATTTTAGGAAGATATCATCTCCAGTTTAAATATGATGCTTATGTTCATTAGGATCACCAATATTTATGTAGATGAAAATACTAATATAGATGAAGCCTGTGTCAGTTAGAACAGAGCATTATGGCTAATAGAAAGTGCATCCTCTAAAATAAAATACATCTGCTGCATTCATTTATAGTTGTATATTTAAGGGAAAGCAAATATAATGACACGTTCATCTTCTAACAGCCTCAGTGAATTTACCATCAGTGGAAATAGTTTCATTGCTAAAGGGTTACAGAGTGTGTAATTTTTACTGTTACAGACAATACATTGTCCCTTGTGTTTAATTTTTCACATCTTACAGAGAGCTCTTAAGTGGTCTATCTGTCATATCTTCAACAGAGCTAAACCTTAT